>NW_026571133.1:24828532-25170177 GCF_026225935.1 Boleophthalmus pectinirostris | reverse complement strand
AAAGCAACTCACTTCCAAGAGTGTGTCAGCAAAGAAAGATTGTAGCCGGTCTGAACTAAGAACTGTCTGAACTATGTGAATGCACCCCAATCAGAGAATTGTATCAAAACATAAACAAAAACTATGAGACAACATGACTCAAAATCCTACTCATAAAGACCAAATTACATCCCTTATAAATCTTGGGGCTTCAGCATTGAATTGCAAAACAATGACACTGTGATGTTTTATGGTTTGGCAAGAGATGAAAAAGTATGGGAATGTTTGGGGGGTGATCAGACCTGAGAACATGTAAAGTGTGGAGGGAGATGTAGTCCAAAATAAACACAACAGCGGTCTCTGTGGGCAGGCTGTTCATTTCCCGTACTTATACAAAATACTTGAGATCAACAGTAGATTTCACCCAAAAAATGTGCCACCAAGACCCAGTTCTGTACAAGCTGTTTATTTAAGGCTGCTTTTCTAATACTTATTCACCCTTTAATCAAATAAACATCCCACAACAGCCCGATTACATGACATTACTGGCTCGTTACCTATGATAATCACTTTTCTGATGCTATTTAAGAGTACTATCTAGACAGTACTCACTTGTATGTGCTACACAGCCGATGCCCGCTACACAAGGTGATATATGGTTTGTGCACCGCTTGGGCATAGGACTGGGTTGCCATGACGATTCTGTGGCTGTGAAGAGAGGATTGGCCACATACCCTCCTCCTGAAAAAGTTCATATTAATTAAATATTAGAAAAAAACTTTAAGGCGTAAGAAATTGAAAATAGCTAAATGGTGATGAGTTTAACAATGACTCAGATTTGCCATAAAATAAATGGCTTCTAGTTACTCTTCCATGTAACCAAATACTTAAATTCACAGTAGAATATATACTACTGCTTGTCAGTATGTTACCCAGTGCCTGTCTAGTAACAAAAGATGGACACTAATACATTTCTGACAATGTGTTTTATGTCTAACAAAGTGATAAACAGGAAAAGGTTAAGAGAGACCAGACTCAAATGTTTCTTTCTTTGTTAGACGTCAACTAAAACAAACTGTATTGACCGAATAAGGGAGCGTGATAAACACAGGAAGTACTATATTAGCGTACCCGTGGTGAGTGTGGAGCTGGGGAGTGCCCATCACATGAAAGATGAAGAGGGAGGAGTGGAAGAGAAGCACTTGGTTCATAGTCTCTTTCTTTTCCCACGTTCTTGGACCCTTTAAGTTGTAAGTGGCAGCCAGGAGGACAGCAGGATTAAAGGAAAGCTTGTGGACTGTGGCCAAAGTCCCTCACTGTGAATATATCAGTGAAGAGGACAGCCCCAGCTACCTGCAAAAAGATCATAATTATAATGTATGTTAACAACTAATACAGTGAGGAAGTGAACATAATGCCTTAATGTGCCTTCAAGCAAGTCATAGTAGAAATGGTTTTACTTATATAATCAACATGCAGAACTCTCCAAAACACTGGGTCACTGTAGAAGAAGCAGCTGGTATAAGGGCACATGAGGTGAGGAAGAATGCAGAATGTAGCGTCTTAGCTCAGAGGAGGTGGTCCTAATATCACTCCTAGACTAAAGAACTAAAAACCTCTGGCATTTGCATGTCACAAATTAACTTTAGCTATGTGATTAGTCACATCTTGTTGCACTGTTTAGTCTTAAGGAGCCAGTAGAGTAGGCTATTTCAGTTCACATAATTTTGTATAGAGCTAGAATAGCTAAAATGAATGTAAACTTAAAAGAATTTGCTTCACACCGAAACAAGCCTAACACAATTAAAAAGGGCATGGTAGGGCATGGTAAATTGCACACACATTTAGCTAAAAGTGTAATTAAACTACAGTTCATATTCTAACTTGAGTGTGAGTAAAATGAATTGATTAGACTGAGTGGGTTGCATGCACTGCATCCTGAAATGACATAATGCTGTTTCCTGAAATGGCCACATGAGGACGCTGTTTTGCGCCACAACACAGGGATGACGCGTTATCGTTTTTTAATCACAACAGTTGCATTCACACCAATCTGATGGTAACTAGTTTCTGCACACACATGCTACGAGGCCTACTGTAGATCTGGATCCAAAAACAAGTTCCGCAAACAATGTCACAAACAGCGAAAGTCAACGTGCATTCTGTGCGCGCTCAATCCAATGCGAGCGAATGCATGCAAACGATCACAAACCGTACAGTGAAGTTGAGTTTAACGTCCCGAATAAAGTCCTACAGACTACGGCAGGGTGTAGGGGACACTCGTAACAGTTAAGCTAGTCCTTTTAAGTTCCGCCAAAAACACGAAGTCCTCTGTAGTGTTGATGTTGCTTAGACTGACAGAGCGCATGGGGGGTGATAGGACCTCCTCCCTCTCGTGTATCTGGGGTCCCGCTGCTCACCCTGTCTGATGATGGGGGACCCTCTGTGACGTCAGACCGGCTCCAGACCACAAGAGCTTCTCTTGTTTCATTCATAAATCTACTGAATTGCAGTCAGTCACTAGCGCAGCTGACTCACTAGTACTTGTTAGGCTACATGAGGAAGCTTAATGGTAATTGGCTGGAAAATTTGGTCTGGATATTTTAATAGCCACTTTTACTTGTGAAAGATGAAGAAAAAAAACATGTAGCATATAATGCCAAACCAACATTTATACGTGTAATTCAATAATATTAAAATCAAGTACAACATGAGTTCCACTTACCGGTTGAAAAAGTGCGCGTCAGGTGTACGCGCGCGCTCAGGGGCAGCCAAGCGCGCAGGCCGCTGGGGCAATCTTGAGGAAGACTCCAACATGGTGTCAAATTATTTTAAACCTGGCTTTTGCCGTTTCTCTAAGGCCTTGCTGTTAATTTTCTGTGCTTCTGTGAGTCGAGTGGCGACAAATGAAATGTCTTTGGGCGTTTTTCAGTTGCTTTTTATGCTGGGCTTCCTGTGGAACGCAGGATTTGGACGGACAATCCCAATCCGGATATCCTGTGAGTGTTCGACGCTGATAAAACCATTCCCTTGTACAAACACTCCATCCTGCTTAGAACTCTTAGCAAATTTGATTTTTAGAGCATTTTTCTATGCAACATGTGCGTTATAGTCTATGGAGAGAGGCATGTTATCTTCTACCCTATAACTGCTATGGCTGGTCAAAAGGAATCTGGTGTATTGGAAGCCTTCAGTGATAGCTCTACATCATATAAAATAATTCAGTTTTCTGGATGTACAAGTGACTACTTTTGTGTTTTGTGGTGCAGTTAGGTGACTGAAGGCTTTGAGGGTGATGATAACAGTAGCAGTAATGGTGTAAAATATACTCCTTTCCACAAAATTAATAGTAATCTTAACATGCATAATGTAACTTTTCTGGTGGCGGTATGCCACCTGTTTGCTTCCATGTTGTTAGTCTGGATAGTATGACTTTAAACACATTGCACCAGGTAACAAGCCCCCAACTAGAAAAGTTGTGCTGTTCTCTGTACTCCATGCGGCTTCTTTTAGTAAACTCAATAATCTGAAACTAATCTTTCCACCAGTCATGCATAACATGGCCATCTAGGTCAGTATGCTTTGTCTTGCACTCTTCTCAGCCCAAGTTTTATATCCTAATGGAAGTAATAACAGAGTTTTCAGATATTTCTGTTATGCAAAATAGGCTGATGCCCTTCACACTGTTTACAGAATAATGCTGAATATTAAGTAGAAGGTGCACTTGAGGAGAGATTATATTTAGCCTTTTTGTTCTACAAAAATAATCTTCTATAGTTGCTACACAAAAACACAGCTCATAAAACTATTTTTCCTGTGATAACAAAGAGACTACGTGCAGAGGAACCATGGGAACCATGAATGGGGGATGCAGATGATTATTCTCACTTAGTGGCCCCTTAAAATACAGCATCTACAGTGAGATTGAAGTTATTTGTGAATGTGACATTATGCATGTTGTACAGATGGAAGAGGGAGGGTATGTCTTTAAAGGAACTCTCATTCTTTGAAATCAGGACTTGGCCGTCACAAGCAGATTTGAGTGTCCGTGTTCCAGGTTTGCCCAGAGAAGTTGTGGGAGGCAAAAGTGAAGCAGAGCGGCACTTCCTCTTCAGGAGGAAACAGGAAAAGACTGGAAGAGAAAGATTCTGGAGTCTGCACCCTCGGAACAATAAAAATCTCACTCTGACAGGAAGCGGACCTGCGTCAAAGGGACCTGACAGATTTTGGTAAAGGGCAGTAGCAGTGACCCCGGTGGGGCATTAAAAGGAGGACGTCTGTGCCACTTCATGTGGTCAAACTTTCTGATTCATGAACCCTTGAAAGATAGAAACTGTTTTACCAAATAATCCCTGTGTAAAATTGTTATGCTGAGGCTCACTGGAGAAGGCCTACTTTATACACTGAACAGACAGTTCCAGTTTTTTTATGTTATTGTTTTTTTCACAACTTGGATTTTTGTAACAATTTCACAATTTCAGGCCTTTTTCCCCCCTTTGTTTAAAGCTAAACAACATTGTAACCACATATGTGTCATAGGCACTTTCCAAGCCAACAGTAAATAGCTCAAAACAAAACAAGATGCAAAACAGATACACTGCAAAACAATTGCCAAAATTGACCAAATTAATGTATTAGAAACATTTTAGGTTGAAATGTGATCAGTTCCAATTCCAAAGAATATATCAAAACCATAAGCATGCTATAACTAAAGTACACTGATTTAAATCATAATAGTATTGCTGAAAAGTGAATTGAAAAATACACACAGTATATTGTGTGAGCTTTTCTGATTCACATATATGTGGAGTGTAACATTGCTATAGGAAGCACTGAGCAGCCAGGCAGGACATCCTGTTGTTTCCTCCTCACTGTCACTCACTGTCTGAGTCTGAGTTGGACATGCTGAGGCTCCTTTTACTTTGGTCATGCAATAATTGAAAACCGATGCATATTATCAAAACATAATTGACAATATACATTACTGAAGTGCTTTCTTCTCATGTTTTTGTGAAGTTATTTGTGTTAGCAAGTATGGAGAGATTGCAATGTCCTACCCAGGTCTTTCTATGCTATGTTTTAGTATATTTTGTATTTTTGCATCCCAACAATGCCAGAATTCACTTCCCATTGGTTCAAATCAAAGTTAAAAAATAAAAAAAAATAGTAGGTACAATTACATATCTAGAAAAATTAGATAATAGGGAGATAACCTAATACTTAGATCTAATTATTGGTGTGTTTTTACATGCACATCTAAAATCTGATCATTCCAAACACGTGTCTGGTGATCTACAGATTTTTACAGCAGTAATTTTACAATTCTAATAGTAAAAGTTCTCCTTCTTCTACTCAGAATGTAGAAGGGACTGGCTGATCAGGCAATCTTTAAAGAAGGAACTAATAATTAGCCATAAAAGTTACTTATTCAACCCTCTTCAGCTCAAATATTACCTTATTACATTAAAATAACAAAAATCTCCCACTTTTGTCAAAGAAATTTTACACAATAAATATTAAGACCCAAAATATATTGCATGCATATACGTGCATTTCAATATTCTGGCCACTCCAGACAATGGATAATGATCAGATTTTTGTTGTGCATGTGAATCTAAGCCAGGGTTGTTTTAACTGATATCCTGCATCATATTTGATTTTCTTTAAAAAAAAAACAACAAAAAAAAAACATTTTGATCTATTCATAATAAGTGTAGTGTTAAATATTTAAAAAAAAATCTTAAGTCAGCACTAATACACAGAAACAAAAGGCTAACAGGGTGTAACAAACATCCAGACAGACATCAACTGATAAGATTTTCAAACACAATTTAGGAACGAGAACACCCAGTGCCTGTCCCACAAAACTGGGCTACATATGTCCCATTCCTATATATATCAAGTTATGTTATCACAAGGATAATCTCATTTTAATAACATTGTGAAATTACAGGTGCAAGGCCGCAAACATTAACATTTGTTTCAACTTAAAATGCAGTTAAAGCATTTTCTGTCACTATATTTTACAGTTACATTATAATAATACAGTTAATATAACCATGCATATTTCTTGCTGCTGTCAAAATAACAGTGTGACTTGATATAAGACACCAAGGATCCCAGACAGCAGCCCTTAGAAACTTCACCCACCTTAGTATAGTCACTTGATCCTTGTTGATGTGGTATAAAGATGTTTCTGTTTATGCCCAGACATACAGCTAAATCTGAACATGCCATGCAGCTACACAATAAATGTAACAACAGTGCAAATAGTTTTGCTCTGTTTAGTTAGAAAGCCACAAAATACCAAGAGGGTGCCGTTACTTTCTCCTGAGGTCTTAATGATGGGTTCATTAAAAAAGTATCTTGCCGGGTAACTCAGTGCAGATGTTCTACTGTATGAGAAAGAAAGAAAAAAAATTCTGGAAGAAATTTTGTTCAACCACAACTGCAGAAGCCCTGTACAGTAATCTCAACATTACAGCCATTTGATCTTGAGACAGTCTTTGATTTTTTCCCCACAAAATCTCAAACTTCACCACCCTTGACAGTTTAATGTAGATATTAAGCACTGTTGTTTAATACGGAGGTGTTTTTAGATGTAGTTTGTTTGGGAAAAATCTGACTCAAGCACAGTTGCCAATCATATGAGAGTAGACAGTATTTCAGAATCCCTACCTCTTTACCACAGATAAGCACAGCCGTGCACACGCTAACTGTGACTCTTTCAGAAGCACAATGCACGTGCATTTTACCTGTCCCATGTAACACACATTTTATATTCAGGGATGCATTCAGACAATATTTCTGTTGCACGCTACAGCAGCAGCGCTTGTTTGACCATTGTGACAAGATCTTTGGTTGTATAACGACACACACAGAAAGTGCAGGCACGGGATGTGAGCAGGGTGTGGTGTTACCTCTCACTCATGATCCCAAAAACTCACAGACAAATAGCATGCACAAATGGATGGATTTAACAACAGAGCAAATGACCATATGCATGTATGGTCTATGTTATAAGCAGAGTTTCAAATCCTTATTTTGGTTTAATTTAATGAACTTGTTTTGCATTCCTTCACCTCCTGACAGGAACTACATTCCAGGTCTTGAAAATAGCGGCTGAAACAAAGACAGGAAGTGATGTGAGACCACTTCCCCTCCAGTCCCCTCAGAATTATCTCAATCCTGCAGACTGGCCCTACACTCCTCCCGCTCAACCACCACTTACATGAATACTCTTAAAGACTCCTACATGAAGTATATAGCGCTATAGTGCACATTGTAACAAAGGCAACAGCCCTTTTTATTCAAACATATTATTTAACTTAACCTCTAACAGAGATCATTAAGCAATATTCAACTTCAAGACCAGCCTGGTTGTCATTAGAAAGCAGTTGGACTCACCTCTAAACTCACAAATGTAGAAGCGTTGTCAATGAAAAGTGGAGGATACATCTAACGCATTTGTCAGTGTTTTTTTTTTTTTTCTTGATGTAATGAAAACCTGGTGTGACCCTTGACCTCAGATTCATATGGCATAGTGCTGCAGAGAATTAAGTTGGGCAAAAACAACATCTTTGTCAGAACTCAAAGTGGATTGTGCATGACTTGTTTACTTCTTGCAACGCTTTACTTTACCTCAAATGTTTACTCAGTCATGATTCATTTCAGTATGACAAAGGTAGAAATGAGTTGGGTTAAGAATATGCAAGTCTCTGCAGATTCCAAAATGACAAATAAAACCATCATATATATATATATATATATATATATATATATATATATATATATATATATATATATATATATATATATATATATATATATATATATATATATATATATATATATATATATATATATATATATATAAAATCCTTACTTCTGTACATAGATTCTAAACACTGAACCACTTAAAGGGGAGTAGTAGTTGGGTGACAGGAAGGTTCATTCAGCTCAATCTCCCGAAGCAGATCTTCCGTTTCCATGTGTTAGCATTACAAAAATATATGACTCACAAAGCAGGCCGATAAAACAGTGGATGAACAAGATTGGAGGGGCTAAGGTATATGCCACTAAGCCATGGCATAAAGAATCACAAATCACTGGTTTGTCAAAGATGGAGGTCTGTTTATTCTGTGGAGAATAAATACACTTTGTTGTCATTTCGCCAAAAGCTGCAAATTTGGTGGTGGAAAAAAATATTTCATGGTTAAAGCTTAAAGACCCCTGCCACTATAGAAACCATTCCTGAAATTCTTAGAAATAATATTTCACTTCTACACATCCACTTAACTGCACAATACTGCATATTCGTTTAGGGTGGCTAACAGCTTAGAGAGGCTTGTTAACTGTGTCAGGTTCAATGATTCATTATGATGCATTTGGTCACTGAGTTAGTGATGTACAGGTTGTTAATGTGAGGCACTAAACTGTACACCCCCAAAGAAGCCTGGTTAGGTTCCCTTTTAACAAGTCTCCACAGGCTCATCTATCCTCTCTAAGAGCCTGTCAGTCTATGCTCAGGGAAAAGCCACATTGAGGCTATAACAAAACATAAGTTATTTATTTGTCATTATACAAATTGTATTATAAAGTTACAGCTTTGGCCTTGTTAGCAATTATAAGCCAAACTTCAACATTCTAGTTTAGTACCACCCTTGCTTGAATTGTGCTGACCATTGCATTTCTAAACCAGTTCAGGTCTGACCACTGTTCATTTAACAAATTTAAAATTGAAACATTTTTAAAATAAGTTTTTCTCCAGTGGGTTTTATTCAAAACTGGATTGAATGGCCAGTAGAATGAAATTCTACTATAATATTTCAAATAATAAACTTGATGTAATAGTTTTCATTTCATCTCCAGAGAAACATACATTCAGCAGGGAATAAAATAAGACTTATACCATGGGGGATGGCTGTTTTAAACATCGCAGGTCCAGATGCTTTCAAAGCTGTTTGCTTATTGATCACATTCTCCAGGAGCAGCTCTTATCAGCCTCCCACTCCAGTGACCGTCTGCACTGAATTACTCTCTCCTTTCAATCAGTGCTATATCTGTGTTTGAGCTGTCATGGACCATAGAATGAGGAGGTAATAAAACCTGACGATACACTAAAACCTGCTTGAAGCATTGAACAAGATAATTTAGGATTATTTTTAATGGGCTATATTTTTAACCTTTATTTTTAAAGGTCTGGTGAAAAATGTTGCAATTGCATTAATATTTGCTTTGGTTCCTCTACCAATAAAAAACATATAGGTCCAGTCTAGGGGCAGGATTCCCCCATACAATGCGTGGGACCGTTCCAGATACCTAAAAATAAAAGTTAGCATGCGATAGGGCTAGGGTCCAAAATATTTTTCCACTAATTATTTTATGCATGGGAAATTCTTTCTCTCTGTCAACATTTTTATGGCTTGTTTTAACTAGGATATACTGAGGATTGATCCATTTGAAGCAGCTTTGCATAGCAGCAGATCAAGCATAAAATTGTGTATTGGTGTAATATAATTCATAAATATCTACTGTTTACTATCCAGTCACCTGCAGAGTCTTCCTCCTTTCATTTATTTTGGATTTCCTTGTTTCATCATTCACTTGGTTGGCAGGTCAAACCCCCTTTAACAGCAGGGGTCAACAGATGGTGGATCTATCCATTATGGTCCTGTCCTGCATGAGTAAATGCTTAAGTTAAGTTTGCTAGGATGGACAAAGGAAAGGTGTTCTTTTTGTAAAGGATGGAGAACTAGTAAAACAAGAACAGGGTTATTGCTCACATGACAGAAGACCACACACATTCTGTAAATAGAGGGACAAGCAGGTCAGCAGAGATGCGTTTGTTTTTGCAAATCTTTTCTTTACTGTCATCACTCCTCACAATAAAATGATCTTACTTTCTACAGGTGCATATTCACCAATGTTCAATTTCATATTTCTTTGACAATGTGATTGCCCATTCCAAACTGTCTTTTCAAATTTACTACCATTTATAAAAGAAAGGGACAATTATCTCTCATAAATTTGCCACTATTAATGATGCATTTTTAAAATTACTTTCTTGATGTTTATGAAATAAACATGGTCCCCCTTGTAGCTCGACCGTGGAAAATAATGTGTTTTTTATTTTCATTGATATAAAGATTTTGGATTCACAACAATGCTGGCCTTATTAAATTTATAACCAGTGATGGAAAGAATACTTTATAAATATATTGAGTTACAGAATACTTGTATATTTTATTTAATGTATTATGATACATGGTCCAATCAGAGTATTGTATTCTGGATTCTTAAAATACTGTTACATCGAGTTGCATTTAAATTATAGTGTAAAAATGAGCATAGGATAAAAAACAGCTTTATGTTTGTTTCTCTGTTGCATTTCCTATCACTCACTGGAGAAGGAAAAATCACACATGCCTTCACCACAAAAGCTCTGTTGTCTATTTTTCTCACTCATTATGTAGTTTGAAGCATAAATAACAGAATACAGTCACTCAAAATTTGTATTCAGCATAGGTATTCTCGATACATATATTCAATTACTTCCCAACACTGTTTAGAATCCTGATACTGAGTTGTGGAGGACCTTCCCTGTTCTCCATCAGTTTTGTCTGATGTGTGCAGGTCAGTTGTGGGGACAATGACCACCTGAAAGAGGAAGACCACAGCGGTTGTAGCGGTATGAAATCATTTCCTGCTTTAGTCTGAATATAGTAATGATTGGGAACAAAGGGGATGTTATGGCCAACTACAGGGGCTCCACACACAATGGGGAACAGCCCTGCATGTTTAGGAGATGACGACAGGCATTGTACCTTTTCAATCACCTATGGTCTTTCAGTTATCTAAATGCTCTATGTAGCATGCCATGAGATAAGGAAATAACCTTTTTGGACAACGCAATGCATGTAAACAAATAATTTGTTATTGTACTCTACATCCAAGGTCTTTTCCCAAACTTGTCACTCGGTCACACATAGTTCAAAATCCAAGGTTTAACATTTCATTTTACTGCAATTGCAATTTTGCTTTAAGTGCTGAATTGTTAACTACAGTGAGCTAAACCTTTAGACATTTAAGGCACAGTATGTAAGTTTCCTAGAGGTGGCACATCATCTGCATGATTCCCTGGAAATGAAAAATGTAAATCATACTTTGAAACGGTCTCGATGGAAATGGGCAGATAGATCAGACCGGAAGAGTCAGATCTGTGGAGATCTACGCGCACTTCACCAAGCGGGCAGTTTTTCAGTGCAAATAAAGAAAACCAAGCTTTTATTTATTTTATTGACCAAAAAAGTTACATACTCATGGCTTTAAGTCAGCAGGTGTTGATCCAATTGAAAACAGACCTGTTTAAAGTTACAATAATAGTGTCTAGCACCGATCATGCATAAACATGAAATTCTCATGTTAATTCACTGGCCAATTGTTTCCATTCCATCGCCTCATGCCCAGGCACAGCGCTGAAAAGTTATTTCCCAGTGCCATCTAGTGGTAAAAACGTGGGGAAAAGTCTTTATTTGTGTTTTAAATAGCCTAATAATGGCTAAATTGAATGAGGCTAAAATGGGCTTTACGCCTACGCTAAGGCCTACGTACATGTGTCAGGCGTCCCAGGCAATGACGGACGTTTCTTTACTGGTCAGCAGAGGCGGCTGGTCTGTAGAGGGCACAAGTGCGCCGTACTCCCTAATTTGACCTAGAATAAAAATAAAAAATATGATAATATAAAAAATAAAATAAAACAAATTAAGGTAGTCGTTATTTTGTATTAGGCTATGTGTTTAATATTTTGTTTGAACGTGTATCTACATAGACGTATTTTTCACGTTAAATGTGCTCATATCACTTTATGAGAGTTATGTGTTTGGCATTTGAGTGCGCTGGGTTGGAGCGACTTAATAGCTGTTATGTTAAAAAGAAAAAAAAAAAAATTGATGTACTGATATTCTATTATTATATTATACATCTTAAACATCTTGTGTAAGTGCACTCAGTACAAAGACTATTAAAAAGTTAACCCTCTCCAGGCAGGTGTTGCAGATTTGCAACAGCTAAATTCCAATTACCTACTTACTCTAAATCCATATTTTATGAGCTATTTTTTACTCAGGAGCCTTTTCTCCCATCCATGCTGATAAACGTGGACGATGCAGACTGTGCAAGAATGGCTACACAAAAACAGCCTGCCAGAAGTGCAAAATACTTTTTTTGTTTACAAAGGATAAAAAAGTCAGGATTGTATATTACTACCCCATATTATAATTTTCCCCAAATATCAGATTTTTCCTGATACTAAAAATTAATTTGAGCCTGAGAGGGTTAAAAAAGATTATCTGAATATCACAACACGTTTAACAAATGACATGACAAAAAAAAAAAACAAGACAGGCTACCAGACAGGTTACCATAGCAATGGGGTCTAGATCAGCTGACCGAGGTAGGACAGGTTTATGACTTTTCAGAAAAAAAATATATATATATATAATTAAATAGCCTATTCCATAAAACAATCAAATGGGCTTTAGTAAAGAAACCCTTCATTCTGTTGTTTTCAACTTATTTAAAATAAGGGACTGAGAGTCAAAAGTGCAATCAAAGGCAATTAAAATTTATTTGAAATTTTAAAAAAAAATAAAAATAAAAATCTGGTCACAGTCATCAAAAAGACACCTGGCTCTGGGTCACTGCTCTGGGCGATGCAGGGTACTTTGTTCTTTGGTTTTTCTCTCTAAAACTCAGTCAAGTCAAAAATTCAAAGGTATAGCACGGTCATCAGGTTTCCCCACATAATTTTGTTTGAGAAACTTTTTTTTCTTTTTAAATTCTACACACATTACACTTTTTATTCAACATTACAATATTTACAGATTTACAGAATAGCTTACAGATGTAGGCCTACTTTTTATTCTAGCAACAGGAGGCATTTTGGTAATGACTGACTAAATCAAACCTATAAATATACCTTTTAACGTGAGTGTGTGAGTATTTTATGGCAGGTCCTGTACCATCCTTATATCCTTTTATAATCCACCTTTTTCAGTGAGCCATCACTTAAAAGACATCCACAGAGTGAAAAAGATTTACTTTCAACGAAAGCATCATTATCATTTGAAACTCATCACATCATCGCTTTATTCATTTCAATCCACTTTGCACATTGCATAAATGTGAATCAGAGCACGGAGTAACTACGCCCCCAGTAGCAGCTTCATTCATCCAACATTTCCAAACGAACAGCAATTTATTATTGCAATAATGATTCCGTAACCACAAACAAGGCTCACCTGGACTCCTACATGCTGTTTGGTGTGCTGATGGTGGTCTGGGCCCCACTGCACTTTTGGCGCGTTTTCCTGAATCCCGCAGGTCCTGCGCTTCCACACCGCCTTTTCTTTCTTTGTTGGCTAAAAAGGGTGCGCTGCCGTGAGAGGTGCTCCCTCTGACATAAAGCAGCGTTTGAAGTGTTATCAAGAGTAACTTTAGTGAAGCTGTCAACATAGAAAACGAGTTGGCTCGGCTCCCCGGTACTAGGTCATCTGGTCACAGGTACCTTACCTGTACAGGTGAGCGCCATTTTTAAAAGAACCCAGCATACATCTGTGCTCACGTGACCCACGCCCACCTGGCAGGAATCACCATGACAGCTATCCCAAGGTATCTCTTTTTTTCATATACAGAAACAGGTAAAAACAATTTATTAAAAAATCTGACGCGTAACACGCCTTCACCTGATGGAAACTGTATTGTGTTGGATAACATTTCCAAATAAAGTGTACCTTAAAATATCTTAAATAACTTATGTTTCAATGTATGGCAAATATTGTATCTGGAAATGTTCCGAAGTACTGTTTGGACTATCCATTAAAATAAAATATATTTTAAAAAATTTATAAATTACACTGTGTTGCTTTAAATAAAGAAATAATGTAAAATACTGTTGTTGTCTGGCCAGGCTCTGATGTTACTTGCATACAGCTGAATAATTTTCATTTTCCAAAACACATTTGCCTTTTCACATTTTATGATATTCTGAAACAAACCCCAATTTCCTTATTAAAGTCACATCATGTCCCACTTCACTTTTGCCTTTATTATTTTAAAGGACAAAAATGTACCAGCACAGTGTGATTTTTTTTTCATGTGGATAGGATTATAAGTGAACAGTGATGGAGAGAGTTGATGTTGGCTGTACCATTGATGTGAAGCACGGACTAGCGGCGTCACTGATGTAAACCCCGTTCTGAGGAACAGAGGCACAAACCAGCATTCTCCCATCAGCCGAGGAGGAGCAGAAGGTGAGGAGGCCGGGCTGACGACACTTCCACTGGGAAAGAGGGAGAGAAACACAGGTATAACATTTACGGAATATATGTCAATTATGGAGAAGATTGGATGTAAACTAATGTTCAGGGATCCAACAGATTTGACTCTGAAATTGCAAGAATAATGTACAGGTCAGATCAAAATAAAATGATCAAAACATTTTAACGTATCAATTTCTTGTCATGATGGTCTCTTCCTGGTTTGTTTTAGTTACTGACAACTATGCCTTCATTTACCATTAAAAGGATAATGGATAAAAGAATAGCAATATTCCCGCATTCATCCATTTTATTCTGGGATTAATTTTATATATTAACTCACCACGTAGTTAACATTCAGTAGTCACCACACATTTTTTTCTGAATGTGATGTTAGGGTGACCAGATTTTCAAAATTCCAAATTGGGACACACCCGGGTTGGGATAGTCGGTATAAATAAAATTGTCAAAAGAGCTTGTAACATTGTGCATTCTCGTGTCAGTCATAATCTGAGGGACTTCTGTCATGTCGTTTGCAAACATGGTTTTCTGTATTTTGGCAAAACAAATAACAATTTATGCTCCTGTTGGCTGGGATCAGATTGGTCAAATATTGTGATAGTCCTGTTTTAGTCCTGGTTTAGACCTGATGTAGTCCTGGTTTAATCTTAGGTTAGTCCTGGTATAGACTTGGGTTAGATCAAATTGGTCAAAAATAGGGACACCTGGGACATTTCTTGTATAAAACTGGGACAAATCACTGCTTTTGTACAAATCTAATGGGACAGGGGACACAGGGCTCAAAACTAGAGCTGTCCCGCGTAAATAGGGACGTCTGGTCACCCTAGTTTACGGGGAAAATGGGACATTTCCAGGACCAGTGGTGTTGGCAGTCACTGTTGAACTCTTTAAGAGTTCACATGAGGAGTGCATGAAACTTTGTGTTCTTATGATAACATCACAACTGGAGGACAGATCCGTATTTGATTCCAGACTCTTCTGCATTAAAACAGGATATAAGAGTGCATGATCATGCAATAGATTTTTAAGTAAACATGATTCATTCAGTTGAAATTCACCTGTTGGTGTCTGAGATCATGGCACACTCTTATGGTTCCTTCATGGCCTCCAGTGAAATCTCAGACAGGATGACAGCTCTCTACCTCCTGTAAAAACACTTCATTATAAAAGGCATCATCAATTGCAATAAGATATTTTATCTATGTTATGTTAGTAAAAATCAGGGGTTCTGAGTTCAGTACCCAGAGGCGAGTGGTGCAGTCAGAGGAGCAGCTCAAGAAGTGTGTCACTGAGGCAGAAGCGAGCGGCTGTGATGGTGTCTGTGTGAGCCGAGTGTCTTCACTGGGACCTGAATGACAAAAACAAATAGACTATATATTACAGAAGTGTCAATGAACGTCTGATTTTGAAGAATTTGCTTAAGGTGTTGACGAAATCCCAGGCCAAAACTATATAGCCTGTATCTTTGTAACTTTAACAACACACTAAATTTCACCTAGCCTTAAAAACCACATCTAGCATACACCTGATCAGAACATCAAATTAAGTAATTACTTATTTTTAACCTTGCCTCATAACTTTTTATCAGACATTTACTTATTTTTAGCAGTGCCTCAAAACATTTATCCAAATTCAGCATTGCATCAAACATTGTAGATATTTACTTATTTTTAGCAGTGCCTCAAAACATTCATCCAAATTCAGCATTGCATCAAACATTGCATCAAAATATTGCATCAGAAAAATCCCCAACATTGCATTTTGTCAGATAACTCACCTATGATGCCTGGACTTGCTCGTAGTAGGAATATATATTAAAGGGAGACTCAACAAAAGATTTGCCTTTGTCTTATTTTTCGGCTTTGTATTAAGATTTTAATGTGCCATTCATGTGGCTGAGACCACAGGCTAGTTGTCGTGCAAAAGTTTGCTTGCTCGAGGGTAACTTAATAACTTCATCTGAATATCAAGAACCTCTCAATGAAACTAGCACCAAAACCTTCACTTTCTCTTCAGCCGATCTGGGTGAGTCCAGCTGAGGCCGGGGAGGGGTTCACAACAGGTGTGTTAAATTTTCTGGACTGGAGTCCGCCACCTGCTGAATAGAGACATTATTACGTTGCATTTGGTGACAAAATACCTTTAAAAACATTGATTCTAACTGAGCGGGCTCGCTTGGCCTTATTTTCTCCATGGAGACTGATGATCTTCTGCCAGAAAAAGTTACTTTAAGGGATTTTTCATTTTATGCCAAATTTACTAAACTAAAAAACGAAAAATACACTACCACAAGTTTATTATGTAAATAAGGCCGTTTAAAGAAAATTAACTGAAACCAGTTTTATTCTTTGTTATTATGGTCCAGTAGCAAAATTGCAATCAGTTATTTTCATCGATTTTAAAATTCGTCGAACGTAAAAATACGTTTCGTAAAAAACACGAAATGCATCTGTATTTTAAACTATTATTTTAAATACGTATATGTCAAACATGTGGAGTAATTTCTAAATGGATTTTTCGAGATTCTCCAGAGCCCGTGCAAAGATAACTTTTATGTCGAAAGCGCCGCTGCTGCCACCTTTGGACTGAGCACGCACTCGCGCGGCACGGCGCTGACGGTCCTTCCGTACAGGAGTCTTGGATACCAGATGTGTGCACGATTTGCCCGAAGTAGACTCCACTAACAAAAATCGAGACGAAAGAAAATGAAGAACAAACGGAAACATGCCGTACTGTTGTGGATGCTGGTGTGCTCTGGCTTGGCAGAAGCTATTGAGCCCATAAGTACCAGCATAGCCGTGGGCATGGCAGCGGCTCTCACTGGTTTTTTGGCCAGCTACCCCAATATTCTCTACTATTTCCATGAATGCTGTCGACCAGAGTGGATTTCTTTCAACAAAACAGGTTTGTTTTCACAAATAAGAGCTGTTGCCAGTACCACCAAGGAGTACTAGGCTGCGTGTTTTATAACTCCCGTGTGACCTTACTTACGCACAGTGAGCTGCGTTATAAAATAAGTTGTTTATTTGGTGTAATCCCTGTTTACAGCCATTTAGACGTAACATTTGTAAAGTGAAATACTCCGACAGCTAAACTAGCCAAACTCAGGTGTGTCACGTGACCGACTGATGTCAGCAATACGGAAGTTTTGCCTTGGCGGTTAGCTTACTTGGTTAGGTTAGCATTAGCTAGCAACTGTAGCGGTATATCGTAATAATATATGTCTGAACAACTTGAGTCCGATGTTACACCTTCACGACGATGAAAATAGAACGTATATATCTACTCTTTTACGGTATTTCGTTTATCAGTGCACACGTAAACGCGTTTGACCCAATCACAACAACATTAGCAGTGGGGATTGGTGCTACACTTGGGTCTATTTTTAAATACTTTCAGGAACATTGCTCTTCTAAATGGATTTCCTTCAATTCTACGGGTAAGAAAGTCACAAACTGACCCATGAAACAAGAAAACTGCTCGTTTTGTATGCAGAGTTAGTTGTTTTAGTAAATGTTGCATCTTTTTGTTTTGCTCTTGTAACTGTGGTTTTATTCATCCATCACACCAATTAGTGCTATTTTTGTTTTGTTTTGTTTTGACGTTATTTTGTAGGTCTTGAGGTGGACCTAGAAAACAAACTGTTTGGTCAGCATATTGCATCGCGAATCATCTCAAAAGCTGTAAATGGGTTCATGAATAACGACAACCCAAAGAAGCCCCTGGTTCTCTCGCTGCACGGATGGACTGGGACGGGAAAGAACTTTGTCAGTAAAATGATTGCAGAAAATATCTACAAGGAGGGAATGCACAGCAGTTTTGTGCACGTTTTCACATCTGAACTGCATTTCCCACACGCCAGTCAAATTGAGATTTACAAGGTGCGCTAAATGGCATTATTTCTATCCAAGTTTGATAAAAGATTAACTCTGATTTGTTTCACCTTTAGTCGCAGCTACAGCAATGGATCAAAGGCAATGTCACCAACTGTGCCCAGTCCATGTTTATTTTTGATGAGATGGATAAAATGCACCCCGGTTTAATTGACAGCATTAAGCCTTACCTGGATTATTATGACAAACTGGATGGAGTGTCCTACCGAAAAGCTATCTTTATCTTTCTCAGGTGTGTAGTTTAATGCGATCTCGATTGTTGGGAATGCAGTTTGTCACTTGGGTTTCCCTGTAATGTGGGAGGTCACCAGTTCATCCCAATAACCCAGTTGATGAAATCAGTCATAATATGAAAACATGACATAATACCTGTTCTCATTTTATAGCAATGCTGGCGGGGAGAGCATAATACAGACAGCCTTAGATTTCTGGAAGGCTGGTCGTGACAGAGAAGAGATTGGGCTTAGTGATGTAGAAACTGCGCTCTCTTTGTCTGTGTTTAATAACAAGAAAAGTAAGTAATCTGGCTTTTATTGTTGTAAATGACAATACTTTTAGATCATACTAACATGATCTTTTTCTTCAACCAGGTGGCCTGTGGCATACAAGTTTGATTGACAAGAACTTGGTGGATTTCTTTGTTCCTTTTCTTCCATTGGAATACAAACACGTGGTTCAGTGCGCCTTGGCAGAGATGGAAGCCAGAGATCTAGAACCAGACATGTCTATCGCAGACCAAGTGGCTAGAGATTTAATTTACTTTCCCAAGTCTGAGAGAGTGTTCTCAGTCACAGGCTGCAAGACAATAATTAGTAAACTGGACTACTATGTGTGAGTGTCTGGGGGATGCCAAAAGTCACTACATGCACTTTTAAATAGGAGAGGCTTTCTGCCACAGCATCACAAGCCAGTGGACACTTCTGTTCATTGTGTTGAGAACAACGGGTTTTTACTGAACCTTTTTCTTAAGTCTTAGAGCTGATGAAAGAGCACAGTGGCTCATTTTACAGGATCTGTATCTGGGTTACAGTTTCTTAAAGTCTTGTAGACAGCCTTGTTTTTACTGTTATACATTTTTGGTTTACTGGAGAAAAAAACCCTGCATTGTTAAAATTTTTAATCTACTGAATAGTTTTTCGCCAACTACTGACTTGTGGTTGTAACAGAAAATTGTTTATCATTTTGTGTAATAATTTAAATGTGATTGGAGATGAATTACATTTTAAAGCTGATATTTTGTGACAAAATTGTTGATTTTAAAACAGTGGTCTGCATTTTACTCTTCTACACTTGTACATTGTCTTTTTGATACAATTGTCATGTATGTAAAATGCTATTGGCCTTTTATACCATTTTATACAAGAGGGGCCTTGAGAAATAAAAACTATTTTGTGGATGTTAATGTGAACAAGAACCTGTGATGTCCACAAATGAAAATAACATTAAAAAAGTTAACTGTAAACGTTTGATTCTTGATTAAATAAGATTTTTACTATATGGCATTTTATCCTATTAAATGGCTTCACATTCTTGGTTAAAAAAAAAACTCCACAGCAGAAGACCCTGAGCTGCCCTGGCTTCAAATTGAGGACCTTCTTGCTGTGAGGAAAGAGCACTAACCACTGTGCAAAGTGAATTCAGTTTACAGTGATAACAGATCAGTCTGACCTCCTGTCAAGAGAATTCTGAGCTGCTACTGCAAAGCTAAGACTAGTATGTTCACATGCTTCTCATGCAAAAAATAGGACATTAAAGATACCACAAATGCCTGTGTGAATAAATTTTAATAAAATATTAATCACATTTAAGTAATTTTGTGTGTTTCAAACTTCCTCTTAAAAAGACCAACAGTTTGTAAACATGAACAGCCAGTCAACCACAAACACCGATTTTATCTCATGAGTTGTTACAGTCTTTGAGGTGGCAATGGTTACGGTTAGACCAGCAGAACTGCATTAATGCAGCCGTCATTCTCAGGGTTATTCGTCACCTGGGCAAATTTACCTAAAAAAATGAAAAGATTACTGAAGCACAATATAACAGAATCAATGAGATTTTATGTCCATAGTATTTATAACAAAATACATGCTTAGACTGTTATTGCGTTATGAAAATGGAAGATTTTCACATTTCTTTTAATATGAACTTGCATGAGAATAAACTCACCCCAGACCACTTTCCCTCCTTGTGTTACTAATCCCAGCTCGCTGACATTAACCTCTATGACTGTTCCTTTTGTGATCACTCCCAGAGATGTGTAGAGAGGAGACGAGGGGTTCTTCTTTACACCAAGAATGGGAAGGCAGAATGTGGCTTTCAGCTCTGGATGTGTAACGTGAGCCTTTTTAAAGCGCAGACCCTACAATGACGAATGAGAGTGTAAATATCAAATATGCTGATTTCTTTTCTGTCGCAGTTAAATATATAAAATCTTACCATAGGTCTAATAAAACGTTCGTATTTTGGTGGTTTACGTGTGAATCCATCACCAACAAAACACACTTTGGTGACCATTCTCTTCCATGCCTTCTTCTGTCTTTTTCCAGTTTTGATGACTTTGAGAACTTCTGTTTCTCCCTGTGCTCGTACTTTGGGCAAAGGCACTTCCCATTTGCCCTAAAAAGGTTTAAAACAACAGTTCAAGTTCACAAAAATGATGAGAAATGATAATAATAGTATGTACTCACAGCTTTTTCTTTTCTTTTCTGTTTGATCATGTTGGAAAGAACTTTAGCACGAGACTGTCCCTCTCTGTCAAGGAGGTAGGCGGGTACAGCACCTTCTGGAGTCTTGTCATCATTTTTCTGCTTTGTCTTCCTCTGTTCATGCATTTTGATGCTAAAAAATATGATGTCAGTCAAGGAAAGATAGGTTAGGTTAATGCCTAGGGAATATATTGATTTTTTTTCTTTCTTTTTTTTTAACATACGTTTTCTTCATCTGGATCTTCTCTGCATGCCTCTGTTTGTGGTACAGTTTGGCCTTCAGACCTATAAGCTTCCTGGCTTTATGGGATCTTTCATGGGCTTCACGGCTCTCCTTCTTTCGTTTCCTCTCATGGTGGTCAAGGCGGTAACCGTGTCGTTTGCGGTGCAACTCAATGTGCTCATTCTGCGGCTGTAAAAAGGAAAATAATTAAGTCACTACACATCTGCATCATCAAAAGCGCTTCTGCCCTGTTTTTCTGTGTTGAGAACAAGCTTTATCATAAATATTACTACTGAACCTTTTTCTTAAGTCTTAGAGTTGAAAGAGCACAGTGGTTCATTTAAAAGGATCTGAATCTGGGGGGGATTTTACTCTTCTACACTTATACATTCTTTATGATACATTTTTCACGCATGTAAAATGTAAAAAGGAAAATAATAATGTACAATTTCAAGCTGTATGTACAAGGGAGATACAACAGCAAACAAACTAAACAGACAGGAATTAAATACACAAAACACAAAAATTTGATTATAACGTTTTGCTGCATTTACTAAAACTAATGAACAAAGGTGGGACCATCAAGTCATTGTTTTGCAAGTCTCAAGTAACTCTCAATTCTTTGACCTCAAGTCCGAGTCAAGTCCCAAGTCAAATACAGGAAAGACCAAGTTGAGTCTCAAGTCACTGGCCCTTAAGTCCCAGTCAAACCCAAGTCGTCTGCTTTGAGCTTCAAGTAATTTAAAATCTTTAAACCAAAATACCAAATATAGCTTAGATTTTTGCAATTTATGACTTTTAAGCTAAATTGTACTTAAAAATTATATTTATATATTGCTGTAGTATATTTGATGATACCATCTCACAGTACTTCAGTTCCATCCAAAGTAACAAACAGAAGTGGAATTTTTTTAGGAGAAGCATCAAGTCTTCTTAAGTAACAGACCTCAAGTTCGAGTCAAGTTCCCAGTAATAGACTCTCAGGTCCAAGTCGAGTCCAAAGTCTTAGACCATTTTATCAAGTCAAGTCTCAAGTCCTAAAAATAGTGACTCAAGTCTGACTCGAGTCCAAGTTACGACTTGCAAGTCCCCACATCTGCTAATGAAGATAATAAGACTACGTTTTATGACATGGATCATACCCAAGTAACAATAGGAGTAACAAGGATAAAAAAAAAAAAAACTTCAATATCTAATAATAATTGTTTTGCCAGTTATTTGCAACCCACGGCATGAAGTGTCAATGTAAACAAGAAAGTTAGCACATTCAACAAATCACACAAAACGCAGCACGTGAGCCACGCTAAAAGCAAGATGCTAACAACTTTAAACCGTTCCAGTTGTTGTATATGTAAATAAAACAGTAAAAATCTCACCATTTTGTCTTTAACTTGATATTACACGTTTTTCTTGTCTGTTTTTTTTGGTTGCACTGGTGGATAAAGGCGTAGTTTTATGAATTTTCGTAGGGGCTTGGGCTATTCAGATGTTTTTTTTCCAAGGCCAACACTTTAGAGGAAGTACGTCATTGCAGGGAAGGAAGTTCCTCTGTAATATATAAATAATATAGAAATACCATGAAAAATAATGATTACAACAATAAAAAAAATCATCACAGTTTCAGCTATGCATTTTGGATAACACATCACAAAGTCACACTGTAAGGATAATCAATTTATTTTACTAAATACGTTTGTGGTGGAACCAATCTCTGGGGGTGTATTTTGAAGCAGGACCATATGAACACGTGACTATTTGTCTTTTACAACAATATGCACTTAATGCGCTTATTTTCTAATAATTACTTTATTCTGACAAACAGTCTTATGGTGACTATGGTATGGTATTAACGTTCAACTTGTGAGTGTCTTCCCAAAATGTCTTTTATTTAGCTAAATACAGAGTGAACTAGGACCATTTCGACAAATAGCAAAATGATTTTGGTAAGCATTACTCTAAACAAACCTTGCACTGTGCTACTGTGCTTAGTTTTATTTAACAGCTTTTAATGTATCACAGGCAAAGTATCTTTTTACTGCTGGATCTCAGCATAGATTCAGAGTGATCTGGTTTATCAGAAGACATTACAGCTTTCTTTCTGGTGAGTATTGATATCTGCTGTGCTATTTTTTCTCCATAAACTACATGTGTTTTTTTTTTTGTTTTGTTTTTTTTACAATTGTTATGTTATAATCCTAGCTAACCCTCTATGGTATTTTTCTCTAATAGATGATGTTAAATCTGTGAGGACTGTTGTCTCCCCAGACATATCCAAGTGAGAACAAAGTCCATGAATAAAAAACAAATACTTTTTTTTTAAATACGTGTGTTGTTTGGCAGGATCAGAAATATCGGCATTATGGCTCATATTGATGCCGGCAAGACTACCACAACAGAGAGAATGCTTTTTTACTCTGGATATATAAGAGCATTAGGGGGTGAGGCTATTTAAAATGCAGAACCAAATAGACATCTTACTTATAGAATATTACATATTTTTTGTTATTGCTTTCAGATGTAGATGATGGGGACACAGTTACAGATTTCATGGCCCAAGAACGTGAGCGAGGCATAACTATACAGTCCGCAGCTGTTACATTTGATTGGAAAACCCACAGAATAAATCTCATAGATACACCAGGTAGGCTTATTGTAAATCAATGCTTCTAAGTTGTAAATTATGTCTGCATGTTTTTACAGGACATGTTGACTTCACTCTGGAAGTAGAAAGGTCTCTTCGTGTCCTGGATGGGGCAGTTGCAGTGTTTGATGCCTCTGCTGGTGTTGAGGTTTGTTACTGCTACTGAGATTTTAGCATGTCTTAAGATTTCCATTTCACCATGTTAATTGTGTAGTCCACATCTCATAAAGTGTTGGTAATACAGGCCCAGACACTAACTGTGTGGAGACAAGCAGAGAAACATCATGTTCCCTGTATAGGTTTTCTAAATAAGATGGATAAACCTATGGCAAAGTAAGCAAAAAAAAAAAAAAAAGACAAGCTTATAGCATGACAACCTATTATATACTTCACTGCTGGACGATTAATTGCTTGTATTCTCATTACAGTTTAGATCTTTGCATTGAAAGTATTAGAGAAAAGATGCAAACTACACCAGTCCTTATACAGGTAGGCTTAAATAAACAAATACCTTTGCTTGTTCTTTATTTATATTAATCTACATTATATTTTATAGATCCCAGTTGGTTGTGGGAAGAGCTTTTCAGGCATTGTTGATTTATTAACTAATCAGAAACTAATATGGACAATAAAATCAAATGAAGATGACGGACGTTGTTACAAAATTCAGTCTTTAGACCAGTCAGATGAACCAGAGTTGGTGCAGGCTGCCAAAGAGGCCAGATGCAATTTAATTGAACAGGTAAACAAGACACAAATGCACAGATAACATTTTATAACTGCCATAATCATAGTCAGAATTATAATTCTACTTTAATATACAGGTTGCAGATTTAGATGATGAATTTGCTGAACTGTTGCTAACAGACTTCAGTGATAATTTTGATGCAGTTCCTTCCATTAAAGTAAGTTTTTGGATGCCACATAAACAGAAATGTACAGTTGTTTGGGACAATGGTTTGTTATTTCCTAGATTAAAGAAGCTTTGAGACGAGTGACACTTGCACGTAAAGGTGTTCCCATCCTCTGTGGAAGCTCTTTGAAAAACAAAGGTGTTCAACCTCTCCTAGATGCCATCATTGCATACTTGCCTAACCCCAGTGAACGCCACCATGACATCATGTAAATATACCTCAACCACATCTTGTAATGTTTTTATTATCTCTGCTTTTAGGCTGTTCACAATTAAGTTGTCTGTATTGTCTTCTTGCAGACAATGGTATAAAGATGACTTATGTGCGTTGGCTTTTAAAGTTATACATGACAAACAGCGGGGTCCTTTGGTGTTTGTCAGAATATACTCTGGGACTCTCAAAGCACAGACAGCTGTTCACAACATCAACAGGGACAGCATGTAAGCTTTTTGGATTTATATACTACATACTTATATTATAATATTATTATTGCAATTGGAAAGAATACAATACATTTAAAATGCATTTTGGCAGTGAGAGGATGAGCAGACTCCTAGTGCCATTTGCTGATCAATATGTGGAAATCCCTTCAATTATGGCAGGAAACATTGCTTTGACTGTTGGCCTTAAGCAGGTACCTCTTTCTTACATATTACACTGCTAATATTTTCAAATTTGCCTCTCAATCAAAATAATTCTTTAATATTCTGAATGTTTTAATTATCTATGTTTCTCACTTTAGACAGTCACGGGAGACACCATTGTTTCATCCAAGGCCTCAGCTGCAGCTGCTCTTCACCGAGCTCAAAACAAAACTGGGAAAACAGGAGACAGTGTAAAAGTTATTCTGTCTGGAGTGGAAGTGCCTGATCCTGTATTTTTCTGCACAATAGAGCCTCCTTCCATGGCCAAACAGGGAGGTTTGTGGTGTTAAGCTAATGTGTATTTTTATGCTATGCAAAATATTTAATTTAAATGCAATTTATGTTTCCTTTTCAAAGACTTGGAGAATGCACTTTGTTGCCTCCAGAGAGAAGACCCTAGTCTAAAAGTCCGGGTTGACCCGGATTCTGGGCAGGTAAAACCATCATTGGATTAACTTGAGCCTTTCTTAGTCAGTGCATCTGCTGCTGCCACTCACCTAATTATCATCTGCTTTCAATCCATAGACCATTTTATGTGGGATGGGAGAGTTACACATTGAGATAATCCATGACAGAATAAGAAGAGAGTATGGCATTGAAACTCACCTTGGCCCTTTACAAGTGGCTTACCGAGAGACAATTATCCAAAAGGCCAAAACCACAGGTATTATAAACCATATTGGAGCTTCTTTTAAATTGATCATTATATTTTAACACAAAACATTGACATTGTTTGTGGTCTAGATAACCTGGACAGAATAATAGGAGATCGAAGACATTTTGTGACAGTGGAGCTCACTGTAGGACCAACAGATGATATTGGCACCTCTAGTCAATTTAAAATTCAAAAAGAATTACACAATCAACTCACTCCTGATTTTAAAGAAGCAGTTGAAAATGGAGTTTATAGTTCATATCTTCAAGGTCAAAGAATTTAAATAGAATTTAATAATAAATGTTGTGTTTACTGTTAATAATTTAATATTTTCTTTTATTACTTTGATGTTTCACGCAGGTCCCCTGCTAGGTTATCCAGTGCAAGGCGTAAACACTGAAATTGAAAGTATCAATTTAGAGCCAGGAACATCTCCAGCCATGGTGTCAGCATGTGTATCTCGCTGCTTGCAAAAGGTGATTGACTTACACAGGCCCTGATGTTACAAATTATTAACATAAGTTCATTACCCTTTTTAACATTGTCAGGCCATGAAAGCTGCAGGGCCACAGGTGCTTGAGCCAGTCATGTCTCTGGAGGTTACAGTAGGAGAGGATTACCTGAGCTTTGTGCTTGGAGACCTTGCCCAAAGAAGAGGAACAGTCCGTGACATCCAAAGCCGTCATAACAACAAAGTGCTTATAGCAACGGTCCCCCTGGCTGAAATGATGGTTGGTTTCAATATAACCAACAATCATTATTCCGATGGAAAAATGAATAACCAAGATCTTTGTTTCACTACAGGGTTATTCAACAATCCTGCGTTCATTAACATCTGGAACTGCAACTTTTTCTCTTGAGCTGGACACTTACGAAGCCATGAACCCACAAGATCAAAACATCTTACTCAAAAGAGTGGCTGGTCTGCTCTGATTACTACAGTATATCTGATCAAGAAATAAATGTACTTTTTCTTATTGTGTTGTGCGCTTTTATTTTGAATACAAATATTTTTGTAAAATCAAACACTTAAAAATGTAAAATAAGACAAAGTGCAATCAAGAAGTCAGAGTACTCAGAGTAGTATGATCAACCTATTGTACAGATAATGTACAATAACCCGAAAAAATTGCAAAATTTATGAAGTTATTTGAGCATTCAGAATATACAAATCAATAAAAATGCATTTCCCTTTAAGATGAGAGTCCAGTAGGTTCTTTTCTTAAATCCCTTTGTACTCATGAGGGCAATAACTGGTAAATAGTGGTTCTGCTGGGATTCCACGCCTTTGATGAAAAAGATAATGATAATACATATTTTTACTTGGGCACAATGCTACAATTTGTAAAGCTATAGTATATACAGTTAAAATACTCACTCCACCATACGACAACGATGGCTTGACAGTCTGCTATAAGCATCGTTCAGGTCTCTCACATCTTTTGCACTCCACAGACGCTCAGCCACAGCACTAGCACGAGGCCTACAGTCCAAGTAGTTAGAAGCAATTATGAAATGTCCCCAGAAAAAGTTACACAATATCGTTTTAAAAACATACCAGAGTCTTGGTGTCAGGTTGGTGCCATCTACATACTCGCCCCATAGACAGGCTTCTCCACCAATCACAAGCTCCTTTTGCTTATCAGTTCCTGTATTTAAACAACAAACATTTATAAAAATTACCAGTAACAATGATCTTGCGATGCTAAGCAGAAATCAAAAGTTCAACAGGCTTACTCATATTTGCACAGAAATAAGACTGAGGATTGAAGGAGAAACACAACAAAACTAAACTAAATAAAGGATGGATTGAAACTTTATAAGAAACCAAATATGAGTAAATAGCCACATGCACATTAGTCATCAGCAATAAACCAACCCTGAAAATCTTGAGGGTCAGCCTTGTAATGGGTATGCCAGTCCTGGCCATAGGAGATATAATTCAGGTACCATGGAGTGGACAGCAAGGTGTGGTAACCAGCTGATGTAATTTGCGCCATCTCATTCTGGTATTGCTGTTGGTTTCCTTTCCAAACGTGGATAATTGTGTCTGGTTTTAGCTATAAATGTACATACATAATACATAAAACAATAATAATAATTTAATTAATGATATTTTAAATTTAATCTTACATAAATCCTAAGAGTTAAACCCCATATGGCTATCAAATTATCAAACTGTTCATGAAATCTAGACTGTTAATATGTTGGAAATTAATCAAAACACAGGGGCAATTTAGAACAACACCAGACACCCCGCGCCCACGATGGTGCTCATGTTTCATACTGTGCAGTTAGGAGCAAGCCTGCTGAGCAAAAGTGTTGTGTTCCAAATTTAACTAATGGATATGTAAAGATGTTCAAAACTGACCGTCAAAGTTTAATGGCTCAACTTTGTAGTAGTTCTGCCAGTCCTGGCCGTAGCTAATGTAATCTAAGTACCATGGGGCGGAGAGGATGGTGGTGTATCCAGCTGCTGTCACTTTGTGCATTTCTTCCTGCTGCCCGTTGCCCATCCAAACATGCACTACAGTGTCTGGCTTTATCTAGAATAGTTACAGTCCATCCTAATGCAGTTAGTGTTGAAATTTAGCAAGCAATGTATCAAGTAGCTAGTAGCTAATTACCCACACCCACCCACAAACTGAGAAAGTTTTACTAAAATGTTACCTTCACACCATTATCAAACACCTCTTGCCAGATCATGTAGCCTTTATTGGTCTGGCCAACAATATCCAAAAGTCTATCAAAAAAGGATTTTACTTTTAGCAGTGACAAATGTGCAACTCTTTATGTCCTGATGCAAAACCAACCTTTGAATATAAAAGGACTCCAGCTTTGTGAAGTCTTCTCCAAAACCTTGCTGCTTCATAAAAGCCTGAATGTCTGGGTTGGACTTCCTGCAATGTAAAATCAGATTAGCATAGTTACCATTTAGTATCATGCTAAAGCTCTAGATCTAGATCTAGATTTGGAGACTGAACTGTCTCACCAGCAGGTAAAATCCACCTCATCACCTCCGAGATGCACATAGGTATCAGGAAACACAGAGCTGATTTCTTTGAAGAACTGTGTCATGAAATCATAAGTAGTGTTCACAATGGGGTTGACAGGTCCAAAGGTGCCAGACGGAGAAGAGCCAGAGTAACAAGGTGTAAGAAGATCTGGCTGACCTAAAAAGACATTTTTGTAAACAGATTGCAATAACAATTGACACTTTCATTTATGATATAATTACCTCTTCCCCAAGAAAGTGTGTGCCCTGGAGTGTCAAACTCTGGGATGACACGAATTCCCCTGAGACGGGCAAACTCAATGATCATCTTCACATCAGCTGGGGTGTACACGTGTGTGTAAGGATGGTAAGCTCCCTAAACAAAAGCATGGTTAAAGTAGTACTGTGGGGGCAAAAAAGTTAATTATTTCATATGTCAATCAAAATTAACTAATGCATCATACCTTCTGACTTAGTTGAGGGAAGGTCTTGCTTATGTAAGGGAAGGAAGGGTCATCTACTATATGCCAGTGAAAGACATTGAATTTGTTCATTGCCATTGTTTCCTAAAATTAGACAATAAAGTTTATGATGTGCATTCCGAAATTTCTGGATAAACTGTGTTTATTTACCAGGTTGGCCAAGATGACTTTAATTGGTAAAAAGTGTCGTGACGTATCCAGCAGGATACCTCTGTGTGCAAATCTGGGGAAATCGCTGACTGTAGTCGCATTGATGTTCCTCTAAAAATAGTTAGACAGATAAGTGATATGTGAAAAACATAATGTATTGTGTTGAACCTTGTTAAATGTGCACTTACACTCCCAAATTCATCTTTAAACACCAACTGGCTGAATGTTTCTAAACCTGATGAATATAAAGCATGACAACAGCTGAAAATCTGGAACTGCTGCAAATTTTTACTTAACAGTAACAAAGGTTTGAGTCCTACCATGCAAAGCTCCCCAAACCTTTGGTGCCTTTAGCACAGCAACAGGTTGGTCCACGTTTAGTTCATCTGTAATTAGAAAGGAGTTATTTAAATTATGCTGTAATACATAGTTTTACAGAATGTTACTGGCACTGACATTTTAGAGTTTCTACGCTATTAGCCTTGAATTGCTGTGAGCTAACCTTGTTAGTGCTACTAACCTAATAGAGTTAATCTCTACTCTTCACTGGCAACAGAACCGTGTTATGTGTTCCTTTAATTAATGAGACAGTAACAGTAGCTTACACGATCAGTAGATAAGAATGAGGAAAGGACACTCACATGACTCGTCCGTAGACACACTGGGGTAAGCGTCGCACTCCGAGTCAGTTGACGTGATCCACACCTGCAGCTCCCCCAGCTCAGAGGCACCTGTGCGCCTGCTTTTACCTGGCCACTGCTTTTTGGAGCCCTCAAAAATGTAGTCAAAATACCTGTGCCAGGAGTGCACCGATTATTACTGTCCACCAAATTCAAAACACAGACAAATATTTTACTGTACGCACCTTCTATAGGCATTTTGCAGCAAACCACAACTTGCTCCAGCAGATGATTCTTTGGCGTCGACTATCCTAAAGCTGGCGCTGCTCAACTTGAATGAAACATCTGAGAAATTCACCTTTTGTGGAAGAGGCCAGAGAGAGCCATACTTCGAGTTCGCATTTACAAACTCAGTCTCCTCTTCAATGTTATTGAACTGGAGTCCTTGACTTGAATAAAAGGACAACAGAAGAGCGATAAATTGGAGAGAACAGCGCATGTTGATGGAGAGCACCAGAGTCACAAGACCACAGCACAGACGCGGAATCAAAAGCGAGGGGGGCGGGACTTCCCATGCGGAAGTCACTAAAACACACACAACAGCCAATCAAATATGACTGTTGTTTATGCATTTTATACATTTTAATTATATTTGGACTTTGACAGCATTTATCTGGGTTGTTTATGCTATCGCAACAGTTTAGCCAACTTTCAGTAATAGAATAGAAATGTTATGCTGTGGTGCAAATTGCTGTGTGTTGTTATAAACCAATGCCCATTTACCCAGATGTTAAAGGTCTTATATTACACTGAATTGACTCTTGTGAGCTTTTAGCCATGTTAGAATGCTGTTATCTCCCCCAAAACATAAATGGAGTTGTGTTTTGTTTCATTCACACATGTTTGAGTAATTCTTTATTCTTAGTTTGTCTACATGCTCAAAGCTGTAAATGCTCTTTTCCACCTGATGTCATGTAGTGGTAGTTTTCAAGTTAACAGTTACATTTTACCTTTAGTTCAGTAGAGATGGGCAATTCCAGGGCTGAAATTATCCAAATTATTCTAGTGAAGGTGTATGGAGTTTAAAAGCACAGTGGAGTACTTCCTATTACCAACTGACATCAGAAAGTGGAACAGGGCATTTTCTGCTTGAGCAAAGAACCTATCTTAAATATGCAGGGTTTGTGTAAAATGCATGAATGAAACAACTCCCAATATGTTTGTGATGAGGAAACAGCATGATAACAAAGGTCAGAAAATATTATGGGATTAATGCATTAAATTGAATTATTATTATATTTATTCTTAATACATCTTTGATTAATCTTTACTGGACACCTTAAAGATGTGTACCAAAAATCATAAATCTAGGTTACATTTACAGATGTTTTTGTTGTGTAACAATAATACTGTGAAGGAAAACACAATCTATTAAACAGACAGTAGGTTAGTAGGTTATAAGTTTCGCATCTACATCTAGCTCTGCAGTAGTTTTTTCCTAACCACCAAGACCGCTAGATGTCGCTTTTGTACCACGTTCGAGCGGCATCCTTGAGCTTGATAGTAATTACAAGGCGCATGTAGTCTATGATGTACTGGTTATTTGAAAACAAAGGTGTGTGTGAGGAAGATTCTTAAGTTGTTGCCTTTTGTAGACTATTCATAAGAGTTTAATAATTTAAATGATAAGATATATAATACAAAGAAAGTTCTCTCCAGGTCACACGAAAAGTAGTCTCTCTCTCTCTCCCTCTCTCTCCCTCTCTCTCTCTCTCTCTCTCTCTCTCTCTCTCTCTCTCCTCTCTCTCTCTCTCTCTCTCTCTCTCTCTCTCTCTCTCTCTCTCTCTCTCTCTCTCTCTCTCTCTCTCTCTCTCTCTCTCTCTCTCTCTCTCTCCTCTCTCTCTCTCTCTCTCTCTCTCTCTCTCTCTCTCTCTCTCTCTCTCTCTCTCTCTCTCTCTCTCTCTCTCTCTCTCTCTCTCTCTCTCTCTCTCTCTCTCTCTCTCCTCTCTCTCTCTCTCTCTCTCTCTCTCTCTCTCTCTCTCTCTCTCTCTCTCTCTCTCTCTCTCTCTCTCTCTCTCTCTCTCTCTCTCTCTCTCTCTCTCTCTCTCTCTCTCTCTCCTCTCTCTCCTCTCTCTCTCTCTCTCTCTCTCTCTCTCTCTCTCTCTCTCTCTCTCTCTCTCTCTCTCTCTCTCTCTCTCTCTCTCTCTCTCTCTCTCTCTCTCTCTCTCTCTCTCTCTCTCTCTCTCTCTCTCTCTCTCTCTCCTCTCTCTCTCTCTCTCTCTCTCTCTCTCTCTCTCTCTCTCTCTCTCTCTCTCTCTCCTCTCTCTTCTCTCCCTCTCTCTCTCTCTCTCCTCTCTCTCTCTCTCTCTCTCTCTCTCTCTCCTCTCTCTCTCTCTCTCGCTCTCTCTCTCTCTCCCTCTCTCTCTCTCTCTCTCCCTCTCTTTCTCTCCCTCTCTTTCTCTTCCTCTCTCCCTCTCTCTCTCTCTCTCTAGTGCCTGTTCCCTGCACGAGGTGACGAGGTGACTGCCCAGCTCCTCCTCCTCCTCGCTGTAAACACACCCAACGCGCTCTCTCACAGTTGAGACTCAGAGCGCTGCATGAGCACTCGCATATCCAGCGTCTCTGCTCCAGCGAGAATCATCGACAGATAAAGACTCCTGCTTATCATCTCTATCTTTGTTTATGTTAGCCCTTTCTTTGTGGAGCCTTTACCATAGACGCTTCTGTTAGGCTGCGTCTTCCAGTACCGAGCGGTCGTCTGGTGCGTTATCTGAAGAAGAAAACGACTCTGGAGCAATTGGACTGGTCATTACGCGGCGAGGAGTTGTCTGTCTGACTCCAGTGCGCTTCGGTTGCATCGTGGCTCTTTCACAACTGGCATGTTCGAGGGGGACTACGGGCACAGTTGAACTCTTCAGTTCACACAAAGAGGTAACTTAACATTGTGCTGTGAGATTTAGGCTATAGCAACAGGGCAGCGGCAGCCTGTGGTCCATCACCATATTAGCCCAGTGTGCAGCCATTTAAAAAGCCAACATTTATTGAAGACAGGTTAGTCTATTACCATGACATTTTCCCAGTGCCTTCTCCATTTGCGCGCGTGCATGCTTAAGATGCTTTAAATGGTTTAAGGGTGACATCAGGTGTGACAATCTTCTCTCAGCCTTATAAATAGACAGTCAGCCAGTAGCTTACAACCAGCTCACATAGGATGGTTTTGTGTGTTTGGCTTCACCATTCTTATCCCCAAGACTAATGCAGATGTTGACAATAACTGGTTCCTCCTGGTCCTCATCTCTCCCTTTGTTTCCATGCAGAGTAGTGCTTGTGTGATGGGAGGCTGTTGATGTGGTGTGTAGTGGTGCTGTTTACTTTGAACTTAATGGTAGACTGTGGACACCTGGCAATGATTTTAAGCAGATTACATCCAGACCATGCTCAGATCCAAGACTCATACAGTACAGGGAGCACGGAGTTTTATACAGTGTGAGTTATGCACTGACTGGCTCATTATAATCTAGCTCTTCATGACTGGTTATGGGGAACCGTTTTCTGTAGTGGTCAAGGATAGCTGCTTTCCATATGCAGCAATTGTATTAACAAAACTATCAGTTCCATATAGGGTACGTTATAGATAATACATATTTCAGTATGCTTGTAAGCAAAAGCCTTTCCTGTTGTATAACTGAGTACACATGGTGCATCTTTGGTCATATCAGCTACAACATAAACATCCATCAGAACCAGGCCCTACATCTCCAGAGGGAATGGAAGTTATTTCAAAACAGTCCTGGCCAACTACAAAACATAACTTATAATTGTCAGAAACCTTTCATGTTCACAAAGGTTTGAAACATAAAACTTGAGTGCTTCCCTGATGGTCAGAAAGGATTTCATGCCAGTGCTTTACTCCCCGGATATTTACATCATTGCAGCTGTTGTTGACTGCAGCCATGCAGATTAAATAAAGACCTGCCATAATGTTTTGCTTTAACCAGATTTGTGAGATTTCTGTCTGTGACTGATGTTTACAAAATGTCCAAAGAGTGAGGAGGTAGTCTGAGCGTGGACCAATTTTATCAACAGGCTACACAGCTAACAAAGTTCATCTTAAAATGTGTCTGAAGGTGTTGGCCCATTGTTTAATCTATAACAATTTTGTATGAATAAAACATCATGAACAACTATAACTCCCAGTTAATAAAGTGTGGAGTTGCAGGTGAGAAAGCTAGTTCAAGATTCTCATTAAAGCAGAGCCAAAAGCTTCACAGTGATGGCTTACCAGTTTTGTCATTACTGGAATGCAACAAAGCCAGTTAAACCAAGGTTACTGTTGCTCTTGGATCTCATCAGGTTCTAATAACACCCCTGAACTTACTACGCTAGAGAATGACTAGAGGGAAACATTTTAAAGTTTGTCCTTGTGTGTTATATTTATTTAATAAGAATCCAGTACTTAGCATGCAGACATGTTTTAATCTGCTTTACAAAACAACAATAATCGTTAAATAATTAAACAGAGTGAATTTAAAAATCCACATGCTCACTAAATGTTATGGTGCACATCAGGCATTAAAATTTCAGTTTTAGAAACCATGAAAATTATTAGCTAAAGGAAATCCTTTTTAAACTTTTTTGTAAGAAAATAGCATATGGAGAAACTATTTATCCAAAGAATGTACCAAATGTTTTGTTAGTATCGATACAAATTCCCCTTCAAAGTGGCCTGAGTTAAGAATGCATGGCAGGCACTTTGAATACATTAGGCAAACACATGCAGCAGGTTGTGTCATCTACACTGATGTCCCTGCGCAGAATCCACTGTGTCTGTGAGGCTACAGCAGGGCGCAGTAGCCCAAATTGAACTTTGTAATCAGGTTTCATGAGGAAATATCTATATTATTCATTCATTTAGGGGATTTTGTGCCATTGTTCTGTTTACTATTGTATATTTTCATTAAGACAGTGCCACTTTATAAAGATGTGAAAAGCTCACTGAGAGATTTCAAGTTCTAATTCACCAAAAATCCATTTACAATTTCAGAAACTAGCTTTCAGGTGATTTCAAATGACTTTGACTCAACTATGGGAATTTTAGATTATTATATTATTATTATATTAAGGAAAGCTAGTGTATGGCAACCTATTCACTGTTCATAGACCACAGAGCCAAGATGGAAGAAATAACAGTAAGAGGCAGGGATAGTTCTTGACTTATTATCAGCTGAGCTTGTGTAATGGTATTTTATGCTTTAAGCTGTTTTATAAACTCTCAAATAACAATGGAATTCACTTCTGTGTATTCCTTTTGTATTTTCAAATAAAGATAGACTTTATTTTTCTTTGTAGTGCCGTCTTTTCTCTCAAAGCCTTTAAGCCCTGCAGGAAGTTTTGTGCTGCCTATTTTTGAAACCTGCAGAGAAGAGGGAGAGATAGAAAACTTGTTTGTTGTCTGAAGGATTTTTTTATTGTTGTTGCGAATATTAATTACATATGTGCGGTGGAAATTCAAGTTAGAGAGTTCAAATGTTCAGATTATCTTTGTTAGGTAGACTTTGAAGTAGACATAGAACAGCAAGGGCTCTTTATAGGCCAGATGGGGACTGTGCAGGCCTAGAAATTGAGAGCGGGGTGTACTTGACATCTTGAAATAGTATGAAATGAAAGTCAGTTCCCAGTGAAGACAGAACAAGGACAGTTGAAACTTTTTGAAGACTAAAAGAATACATTCTGTGTCTTTTTCTTTTTTACACAGGATTGCAGAGGAATCTCTTGTCTGTCATTTTCTGAACTCTGCAAGGAGCTTTTACTTGCAAATTACGTTTCTAAGTTTCGAAAGCTCTTTTCAGAGATGAAAGTGGGAAAGTTGCATGTTTTCTCTCAGGAGGGAGACAGTCATTATTATCTACCTGACCTTCATAAATCCTTGGCTTAAGCTGTCTGGAAATATGTAATTACTGGATTGATTCCTAAATACTGGTGTATATATCAGGAACTGTTGTGGTGGATTGTAATAGTCAGATAAAGCAAGAATAGTATTATATTTATCCATGGGTTTCAGAATGACACAATATTGGGACCGTTGTCATAGAAATCAGATTTGGTTATTTGATTTTATACATAAAGCAACTGGACTCACTCTTGCCTCTTTCTCTCCTCAGGATTCAATGAAAATGTCCGTGTGCGTCCATGAGAACCGCAAATCCCGGGCCAGCACCGGCTCCATGAACATCTACCTGTTCCACAAGTCCTCTTATGCCGACAGTGTCCTCATGCACCTCAACTCTCTCCGGCAGCAACGTCTCTTCACAGACGTCCTGCTGCATGCTGGCAGCCGCTCCTTCCCCTGTCACCGGGCCGTGCTAGCCGCCTGTAGCCGCTACTTCGAGGCTATGTTCAGCGGCGGTCTTCGGGAAAGCCAGGCTAGTGAGGTGGACTTCCATGACTCTATCCACCCAGAGGTGCTGGAGCTTCTGTTGGACTATGCCTACTCATCTCGAGTCGTCATCAATGAGGAGAATGCAGAGTCCTTGCTTGAGGCAGGGGACATGTTGGAATTTCAAGACATCCGTGACGCATGTGCAGAGTTCCTAGAGAGAAATCTGCATCCCTCAAATTGTTTGGGCATGTTGTTGTTATCGGATGCCCACCAGTGCACCAAGCTGTCAGAATTGTCCTGGGGCATGTGTCTCAGCAACTTCCCTGCCATCTGCAAGACCGAGGACTTCCTCCAACTGCCAAAAGACATGGTTGTTCAGCTTTTGTCCCATGAAGAGCTGGAGACGGAGGACGAGAGGCTAGTCTATGAAGCTGCCCTCAACTGGGTCAACTACGACTTAGAAAAGAGGCACTGTCACCTCCCTGAGCTCCTCCAAACAGTGAGACTTGCTTTGCTGCCTGCTATATTTCTAATGGAGAATGTTTCCACAGAGGAGCTGATCAACACCCAGACAAAGAGCAAAGAGTTGGTCGATGAGGCTATTCGTTGTAAGCTCAAGATCCTACAAAATGATGGAGTGGTTAATAGCCCATGTGCGCGGCCTAGAAAAACTAGCCACGCCTTGTTCCTTTTAGGAGGGCAGACTTTTATGTGTGATAAGTTATATCTAGTAGATCAGAAGGCCAAAGAGATAATCCCAAAAGCAGACATTCCAAGTCCAAGAAAAGAGTTCAGCGCATGCGCCATTGGTTGTAAGGTGTATATCACAGGTGGAAGAGGCTCAGAGAATGGGGTATCCAAAGACGTGTGGGTCTATGATACGGTTCATGAAGAATGGTCCAAAGCAGCGCCCATGCTCATTGCCCGGTTCGGCCATGGTTCTGCAGAGCTCAAACACTGCCTCTATGTAGTTGGAGGTCACACTGCAGCAACTGGCTGTCTCCCCGCCTCTCCGTCTGTGTCCCTCAAACAAGTGGAACAATATGACCCAGTAGCAAACAAATGGACCATGGTAGCCCCACTTAGAGAGGGTGTTAGCAACGCAGCAGTGGTCAGTGTGAAGCTTAAGCTCTTTGCCTTTGGTGGCACTAGTGTTACTCATGATAAGCTCCCCAAAGTGCAGTGCTATGACCCCCAAGAGAACCGATGGACTGTCCCTGCCTCGTGCCCGCAGCCATGGCGATACACAGCTGCAGCTGTGTTAGGAAATCAAATTTTTGTAATGGGTGGTGACACTGAGTTTTCTGCCTGTTCTGCATACAAGTTTAGCAGTGAGAGCTACCAGTGGACTAAAGTAGGCGATGTGACAGCCAAGCGCATGAGCTGCCAAGCTGTTGCATCAGGAAACAAACTATATGTAGTGGGAGGGTACTTTGGGACACAGAGGTGTAAAACTCTGGACTGTTACGACCCAACACTGGATGCATGGAACAGCATAACAACAGTGCCATACTCACTCATACCAACGGCTTTTGTCAGCACCTGGAAGCACCTGCCAGCCTAAGAAGAGCAATCCTCCTGCTTTTTAAGGAGGTGGGTACATTTTTCACTATAAAATGTTATGGTATATGTATATAGCCTATATATACTATACTTTTGACTACAGCCAGTGCAACTTTCTAACACTGTGGCTCAATTTTATATTCTTTGTCCAAATTAGGGCTGCCCAATTAATCACAATAGGATCTAAACCACAATGAGTCAGTGCAATTATCAAATCTCAACAGAATGTCTTCTGTAAAGAATATCCTGTCTTTATTTGGAAACAATCCTGAACCTATAGTCTGGGCCTCTACAAGTCTCTGGAATGTATGGGATTCTTGAAGTAGTTTATCAGTTCATATTTCAGTCTTTTCTCAAATGTCAATGTCCCTGGAGTTGTTTACAATGGGCACCCTGAGAAGAACCCTACTTTTTAAACATGTATCACAAGTGCTTTTCAGAGCTTATGTATGAAAAATCACAATTTGATTTTTCCTAAATATATACATGCATTTCATTAGTAACTCATATTTTCTGTTAAGGTTGGATAGACCATAAACTGTAATTAGCTGGAGACTATAGAATTGAAAAAATCCCTGAAACAGCAAAATAGAAAAGAGTGGTCCTTTTATAACAAGTCATGTCTCCGAAAAATAAAGAAAGGATTCACTGATTAATGCAAACACTGCTGAATGCTCTACTTTAAGCTTTAGCTGACAGGATGTTTGGAGTTATTCCTGGTTTAAGAGGGGGAGGCTTGGGGGAATTCATGGGGTTCCATGCCTTAGTTAAGTGAGTTATGGCTGTGGGGATGGGCCGAAGGACACAGAGGCTAATTGAAAGAGAATAGGATACTTTTATTGCTCCTGCGGGGGAAATCTTTCTAAGAAGGGAGAGGGGCTCTGCCAATTAGACAAGCCACACAGCAGCAGGCTACAACATCTAGGCGAGGCTAATCCACTCTGTGTCACCTCACTTTGATGAGGTTATGGTCTTTTAGGCCAGGGCAGGAGCGGCCATCCCAGACACTCATGTGAAGCTGGAAACTATCTTCAGTTGGGAGAGAAAAGAGGCAGGAGAGAGGGAAGGGGACCATGTTCTGTCCTTCGTGGCTTTTTTTTTTACATGATCCTTCAGAAGTAGCAGGGTAGTTGAGGATTTGTGTGTTGTCTGCGTCAGTGTGAGTCTTTATGGACCATTTCTAACTCTTGTTCTCCCCCCTCATGTTAAGTAATCCTGACACATTTAGAGCATGGGCAGTCAGTTGGCAAATAGCCATGGCAGATTACAGGCTTACAGGCAAATAATTCACGTATTCTACACATAGTGTGTTGCTCATGCAAGACAGTATAAAATGAATGATGCAAATACATACATAAATGTTTGCTTGATTATTGTCGAAAAGAAAATCTGTTTCTGTAGAGACAGGCCTGCTGCTGGACTGAATTGTAAAGGGACTGGTTGTGGAGTAGTGAGAGGAAGGAAGCATGTTAGACCTCACAGAAGGAGAAAAAAATTCCCAGGGGAATAATTCAGATTTAAATTTTTTTTTTCCAATGCCGACATTAGCAAAACCACACGAAAAAATCGAATTGCTTCTCCCTACACTGTTGAGGATAACTGCATAATAATGTTTTTAAACTTTTATTAAATTAATTATGTATTTCTCTATTCATCAAAAATAGTGCCATTTCAAAATGTCTTCTTTCCTCTTCCACAGATTGCTTTTGGATCATCCACTGGACACGAGCTGTGAAGAATGAGACATGCTTTACTCCTGAGCTGCGTTGGACTGTACAGATGTCTGTGCTGTTCTCGTCATGTTGTGACAATTCACAAACAGAATCGCGTACGACTGAATGGACTCTTCGCTGAAACGATATCATCCATCTTCTCTGAGAGCAGACTTGACTTACAGCCACAAAAAAAAAAAAAAAAAAAAACTGTGTTCACGGCTTGCTGCATACCTTTAAAACCCATATCATGCTTTTATTGTGATAAAAGATTTATGACTTGGTTTCTTCAGTGTATTAAAATAATGAGTATTCTTTAAACAGAGTGCCATGTACCACATGAAGGATTTATATAACAGGAGGATGAGTGCATTGCTTGCGCGCTTCTGTTTAAAGTACAGCTAATTTCTCAAAAGCACAATGAAGGATCGAGTCTGCCCTCTATGTTTTTTAATAAGCTCCCTTGTATCCCGTTTTTGTCCTGCAGTGGGACAGGGTGGTTAGTGTTCCTCCCATGATGCTTTGGTGTGACGGTGTACCACACCAGCTGAGTGGAGGGGGAGGGGTGTCATGCTGCCCCCCCAGGTCGAGGTGCCTCAGGGTCACGACCTTTCACATATTTGCTGTTTGGCGGCTCAGTTGAAATGCCTGTAGAGCACTGTTTTAATGCTCAGAGTGCACAAAATGACATGTCTGAATTTAGGACTGTTCAGTAAAACAAGACTAAGTGTTGACTAATTGTGTAAACAGTGGCTCATGCTTGGACTCATTACTGAAGCATGTCCGCTCATTACAAAAACTGGCATGATTTCTAATATGTGCTTACAAAAATATTATAAACTAAGAATGAATAAGTTACATTTTCTTGCGATGTACTTTTCTTAATTAATTTATATGACAGTAGTTATTCTGTTCTAATTTATTTCTTCTTGCCTGCATTCATATGTAAATGAATGTGCTGTTGGAGGGTGTCATGCATGATAAGACACTTTTTTTTTGTTGTGTTGCATTTTGCACAGTTCAGTCTTTTCTGCCTGAAATAACATTTTAAGAACGAGACAGGAGACGTACTAGGTTTTTAGTTAGTTGTGGATGATAAAGGAAGAGTCTCGGGTTACTAACTAAAGCTGTTAAACATATGGTCAAGGCTCTCACAAAAGCAGTAGATCAGTGTTAGACAATACTAGTCTATAGCTGCCTGATACAGATTCCATCTCAACCAACTGTGAGAGCGATGACTCAGAGGGACCAATTCACAGTCAGTGCAGCTGGATATTCTTTAATATGGCAGACCACAGTTAACATGCAGTTTTCTTTACCTTTATACTTTAGAAATGTGGATTCCTCTTGATAAGGGCAGACCGCAGTGCTTTTCACCATGACGTCTCTAAAAATAAGTATAAGAACGAATACATTTCTTGAGACCAAAAATGAAAAAATGTCTTAAACTTGTTCTGATAAAGAAGTCAGTGTTTTTAGTGTTCCTGTCTGTCTCTTGTCTTGTTAATAGAACAATGAGGAATAACAGAATTTACCCAAAATTTTAGGCAATGTTTTGGTAAATTTGTTAAATCATATTGTCTTTCTGCATTTGTGATGCAAGTCTAATCTCCTTAGTCTAACTTCAGTTAAGCCTGAGAAAACCTCTAGACAAAAAATAAATAAATAAAAACTCCTGAGGCAGACCTCTTGCCATAATGACCTCTTCAGCTCCTGCTCATTGCACAGAGCACCACCAATCAGATAGGAGCATTTGTCCCCACAGAATTTACATTTCCTTGGCAATGTAGAATTGAAATGACACTTCAATTTGGATCTAATTCCTAACATTTCCAAATTTTTTACCCACACCCTCCCTTTCCTCTGTTTACTGTTACTTTAAAGTGCTTCATATCAATGTAAATTTAGACAACACTGTCTCTGTGCATTGGTTATTGATTATTTTGTCATGTTAAACTTTATTTTTTATTTTTATGACATTATTTTGTACATGCATTTTTTCACAATGTGAAATTCATGGCTAATAAACATAAGAGTTTTTTCCTCTTGACTGTAAAACTGCCTCTGTGTCCTTTTAAACACATAGAGCTATGATACACACGTGTGCATGTTTAAAGAGAAGGAAGCCTGTGTGCTTTCTCATTATTCTGTTGCACGTATCACATATTTAGACAGCCTTGGAATGAACAGAGCAGCCAGGAGTGTCCTGGGGTATTTAAGGCAGCATATCATACGTAGAGCTTTTGTTCTGTGAAGGAGGGACTGAAATCATCTTATCTCTGCCTCTGGCTTCTGAAGCCTCCTGCACAAGCACAAGACAACACAACCAGATACTTCTCATTCTCTGTCAAGTCACCTTGGCAACTGCAACCTTTATCCGCAAACTGTGGGGGCTGGAGCAGAACATGAAATCTTTAAAAGCCACTATTCTGCAGTTTTGCCCCTCCCCTTTCACTTCCTATAGTCCCAGCACACAGCCTCACTCACTCTTCCTCACTGGAACACTCCGTGCAGCCCCAGGCAGGCACAGCCCCCCCTGTGGACACCGCTGCCTGCTCTGTAACAGCTCCACGTCTCATTAGAGCCAGAGTAGAGTTGCTGTCACACACTGCATTCCTGCACTCTCACAGTGGTCTCTGTTTACACCGTGCACTCACATGACTCCTGCAGGCTGAGGGAAACTGGGGAACACCACTTTTACAGCATGAGACCTGACATTTATGCCAACAATATATGTTTGTAACTGTAGTGTAAAATTGTACAAAGATGAAAAAAAAGCTTTTGCGTAGCTCTACAAGCAAACACCACTAAAATGGCAAGAGCATTCCCATGCGTACAACATTTTGATTTAGATTTCGTTTATAGCACTTCTCTAGACACTCATAGTTTCTTACAATTTCATGCATTTTCCCCTGCCCCCCATACTGGATTCTGATAAGTTACTTTAGGCCTTGGGGTACAGTTTATGGGGTAGACAGAAGTGAAGCAACTAAATCTGTGTGATTCAGCTCCTCCAGCCACAGTATATTTATGGCTGAGATCAAAGCCATTGATTCATTTTGAGCATTTTTTTTTGCTATTGGTTAAATTGTTTGTTCATGTCATCTCATCATAAATACAAATATATATACTGGTTGATCACACTGTTTTTTGTTTTTTTTGTTTTGTTTTGTTTTGTTTTTTGTTTTTTTGTTTTAACATATTTCCCTTCCAAGTCCTTTTTCATGTGAACCACAAATAAGTCCTGTGTCTACAAGGCCCCTCAGGTCCCTTGTGACAGTCTTCCATTAATCGAGACAGGATGTTGAATTTCCTGTCAGCCAGGAAATAGTCTTACCCCCAACAATGACCCCCTCTCCACGGAAACATAGTAGTGGTGTGACCCTTCCACACTGTGAATCTTGTGGGTGCTGTGAGCTTATGCAGAGCTGGGATTACAGGACTTAAAATGGTTAAGATGATCGTTTTGTGTGGGCAGTCTGCATGTGAGGCCAAGTGTGATAAAAACAATGATTTTACATGTCACAGTTGCCCAGCAACCAAGGCTTTGTTTAAACTCCTTCATGTGCATGCTTACAGGCAGGACAGGGAACAACTGCTAAGCATTTCTGCGCTTTTTACATTATTAATTAATTAGGTTACATTTAAACACAAATGCTGGATTATTTCATCTAAATTGTACATTTAAGCTAGGAGTCAAAATAAAAATAAATAAATAAATAAAATGTGTTATATTTTTTCCTTTTAATCATTGAGACAGTCTACAATTGACAATATTTAAAATATGTATGACCAAATTACACTGATATTTTTCCTTTTTTTTCCTTATAAAAATTGAGATGATAGAACTCACAACTGACTCAACATGGTTATATAAAATGAACATACGAAACAAAATTTAAAGTGTAGTGGCCTTTCAATTCCACGTAATCCATAATTAACATCCTAGCAACCCAAATCCTAACGGTGGTTCACGTGGAGTTTCACACGATTTCATCAGCCAGCTGGAGGTGTGAGAAGGTGGCTTTGTTAATGTTACACGCAGTCTCCCTTGTTAGGGTGGAGCTGCCATATATGCTCCCAGACAAGCTCACTAAAACCTCAAGGAAAAGCCTGGACTTTTATATGAACAATGTCATTATAACAGAAAAACAAAAAAAATCAGAACAATGCTCCTTTTGCTTGAACTTTATAGTTATTAGTTAGTATATAAATAGTGGCCGTCCTCTCACACTTTGTAATCATGGAGGAGATGTTTTTGGTCCACTGGGTCATACTTGCTGTGACCTTTGGCTTACATCAGCAAAGACAGGCAAGAGGCTATTGCCTAAAGTAAGTCCAATCAAGTGTCAAGGGCCACTGTGTCAGATTCACATGCAGTCTGTTCAAGTGTCAGGACGACTCTTCATAGGCCCATGAAAATACTATGTTGTAGCTTTATATGCAGTAAATTTTCTTTACTATATTCTGCTATTTTTTGATTTATGTTATAATGTTGTTTCTTTATCAAAGTTGTATTTTGTTTCATTCACACAAATCCTGTAAATTTAGGTTGTGTTCTTCTTTCAAACAGAAAACACCTTGATGTCATAATACAAAAAGTGCTCAGCTGTGTTTTAAAATGCCATATGCCGTCACTAAAAATATTTCTATAATTTCACCTTTGGAATTGCCAGTCTCTATTGAACAAAAGTTAAAAGGTAGTTGTTGAAATGTACCACTTCAAGGTGGGACAGAGTATTTTGAGCTTTGAAGATGTACACAGGCTAATAATGCAGCAGTACTCAAACATGTGTGAATGAAACAAACACAACTCTGGGTATGTTTGGATAAAGTAACAACACTATAACATGGCTAAAAACTCACAGGGGTCCATTTTGATTATTTAGGACCTTTAATAATCTTATGTTTTGCAAATTGGTAGTCTGTTACCGTTAAACTTAAACAAGGCTCACAAATGAGTAAGTTACCCACTCCAGTCAGGCAAACCAGTCCAGAATTTGATGTCTAATTGATCAATATGTTTATGACCTGAATTTACTCACCTAGAATCTTCACTCACATTCTTAAGCCTGATGTGTAATTAAACCACCGTGAGACTGTGCCTGAGTTTGTCTCCTCATATGTTAACCACTAAACCTACAAATGCCTTCTCCACTGTTGAGTCACACAATGTATTTTGTGCTAAGCCTCATGATGCATATTGGATTTTAAATGCTCTCTTCCTAAAACCTCCTTATATTTATGATTCATTTCTCAAAGTAAATGAGGTTTTCTTTGTGAGTCAGTGTCCAACATGCATTTGCAGCCCCTTCCCTCATTGTTGCATCCAGATCCTCTCTAAAAAATAAAAATAAGTCTTGTCTTTGTTCTTGATCCATAATCATTATTTTAACAGAAAAAATAACATTTTTGAGTTATTCAGTTCCCCAGTGGCCACAGACAAATTTCCTACTCAAACATCTCAAGTGATTTGCGGTAGAAACAAGGTCATTTGAAGAGGTGTAATTAATCAAACTCTAGGGGGCAATAATTATGTGTCTGACCTTCACTACCTACCCGGGGTACAATTACGATGCTGGTCTGTTTGACTGTAGTGGTGATGGCAGGTTCAAAATTAAGAACAAAGCTGCTTTCACCCCTTTCTTTTTTTCCTTTGCAAAATCTCAGCTGAAATCCAAAGTGGGAGACAAAAAGCTATAGCCTAACTCCACCCAGTGCTTTGTACTTAATTGTGATTATTCAAAAAATTCCTACTCCATGTCATATAGAGTTCAGAACTAGCAATTTTTCAAGAATAAACACAAGTAAATGAAAAACTACTGCTTGTTACAATGAAGTGCCCCTACATGGAGGCTACTACAGTTTAAAACAAATAGTCTACAACAACAAATAATGCTTTTCCACCTTCAAGGCATCATGGAGCTCACCAGTTCACACACATACACACACACACACACGCATGCACACACATTCACACATCAGTGTACACAGACACTGGGGGAAAGGTGGACTAAGTGTCTTGCCCAAGAACACAATGACAGTTTTCATCTGTGGGAGCTAAAATTGCACCTCCAGCCTGTGGGTCAGTGGATCTGACCATTCAATCAACAATGTTTATGTGGAGAGCGAGATTTGAACTTCCAGCCTTCAGATGATCGGACAAACACTCTACCAACTGAGCTACAGGCATCTAAAACAAGAAAATCATGTTAACAGTTAATGAAATATCAGGGACACTGCAGACTACATGTACATTTATCACTGATACAGACTTTAGGATCAGACACAGGTCTGACTTCTTCTCCTTTAATAAGATGCTTCAGAGTCTGTATGTTATTGGGCAAGTTGAAGTTGAAGCAGACCAGTCATAGTCTTAATATTTTATTAAACTATTTTTTTGTTGCTGTGAATCTCAAAATATTTGTTTTATATGTGCGTGCCTCCCTCTCTCTGAAGAAACACTCCTTTGTGTGTATCGGCCTCTCCACTTGTTGATAAGATGTGTTATGAGGCCATTAGTACACACTTATTAAGCGCTCTGGGATGCTTTTAAAGGCCACTTAGCTTGCCTCAGCCATCTCAGGCTTATCTCACTGAAACCACCACAAGATGAATCGCCGTCCGCATGGTCTCGTAAGGTACACGTAATAACAGTTTGCGGTTGAGTCACTACAGGCTCTTAGCTCATAACATTGTTTACGTTCTCTTTGAAATTGGCCAGCGGTCTTTTAATCAGTGCAGCGCAGAAGCATTTACCCTGCAATTTCTGCTCTTCTATGGATTTTACATGGGTGTGGTTTGAGGGTTGCATGATGGGGTTAGGCCTCTTCACTTAAAAGGAAAAATGTTGGTGTAAGATCTAGCACAGAGTAAACAGTTTTTGAGATAATGTGAAATACAAGACAAGCAACCAATGAACACAAAGCTTATAATTATGATTATGAAAACAGTTTCAGACAACTGCCCCGTGTCAGTTGTCAGCTGGCCTTTTCAAGCAAAGTGTAGACATGTCAGTGGTGACCTATTTGAGACAAGTGAAATCTTTTCGAATAATCTTAGTAAATAGCACACATTGTCTTACAATTTATTGAGAGGTATATATTTAAGCACTTTTCTGTTTGGTCACAACAGATACTGTGCAATGTGCATTCTAAAAGATGTCCAGAACTGTTTAGGAGGACCCTTGTTGAGGACCCTTTGATTAATGTCAGTTATATATAATTGGCAATAAAGGTCTTTGGTATGTAAATGAAGCAAAAACGCCATATACCAATACCAAGCTAAGATTACAATTAGGCAATAAAAAAAAAAAACATATATTCATAATGTAATGTCTGCAGATAAATTTTGAAAACTAGAATGAACAAGACAGCATAAAATGATATGTATTAATGAGGAGGGGAAGAGTGCTTGTCTTGACCACTTAATGTGGTGCACATGCATGAAGCCTGAAGCTGAATCCTATTCTCATTAGCATGGTTCTGAACACAGTGACCCCTGCCTCTCTGAAAATGGCTGTCAGATAAAGGTTATCGGGGCTCACATTCTGAAAGGCATGTCTGTGCAAACAAGCCCTGGTTAAGACCTTAATCCGCCAAGGAAAACAACCTGGCTCAGGGAAAAAACAAGAAAACAAGAAAGAAAAAAGCTGATAGAATGGAAAGAGTATGTTTACAGAGGCATGCCTGCAATTATGATACATTAAATCATGCCTATGTAAGGTGGACTAACCACAGCAAATGAACAAGCACTAGCCTTGCCCAGAACACACACTTCTCTGGAATTTTTATGAGGAGTTGGGCTGTGGTTTGAAGTTTCTTTGTGTTTTGTTAATTAGGGAAGCCTGCCTGATTAAACAGCATGCCTACACATGGAGCAGAGGTGAGGCTGGGAGTGTGGTGGCTATTTGGTTTGGACAGGGAGCAGACCAGGAAACCCACTGAGTTTGTAATCAGCACATAATGCATGACATGTGGCTGCTGGGGAGGATTGTGACTGTTTTTTTTGGTTTTTTTTTTTATCTCGTCTTCTTCCCCCACGGCCGGGAGTATCTTAAAGTCCTATGCCCCGTGACCCCCTGGGGTGCTCTATAGCCACATCGCAGCACAGACAGTGGGGGACTCCTAAACTTTTAGTATTAATGACACAAAGGATTCCTCCTCAACCCCAGCCTGTGGTCCCACAGGTTTAAAGATGAAAGGTTTCTGAGTTGTGTCCGCTTTTGTTTAGCGCAGCCTGGAGGACCACACACATGTAAACGTCTATAAACACAGGGAGACACACGTGGGCTTAACCACAGACACTCAATGTGCTGTGAAAACTTTAAACTGCCACAGCCCTCTCTCTCTCTCTCTCTCTCTCTCTGTAGCTGATGAAAAGTGTCTGGCACATTTCAGCAGTTAACCAATCGCCCGTTATTGTCCCCATCAGTGTTTTCTCTCACCATATGCACAAAATAATAACATACAGATGGCAAAGTATATGGAGCTGAGTGGTCTAATGCTGCACAATGAAAACTTCATGGCTTTCGAAAACAAACGTGTAATATTCTAATAGTACTAATAGTACCTGATAGAGAAATTGCACTGCTGTGCCTTGTTATCTGCCCTATGTCGTCAGAGGTTATAATACTCCCTACAAAGGAAGCATAAACTTCTCCAGCTACAGTTCCAGCTCTTGGGATTCTTCATTTATTCTACAGATTTCTTATACATTGTGTTTTTACTTTTTATTTTAAGTTTTTGCAGTTTTTGCTGCAACAAATCCATAGTATAGTTTTGAAATGGTTGTAATTATGTACAGTGACTGAATAAATATGGGACCTGTCAACCCTGTATAGTTGTTAAGTAGTTAACATGAACAAATTCAACTTGAAATTTGCAACATTAAAATACAACAATTCTGTAGGAGAACTTTTACTTTCTGTAATAATTAAAAATATCCACATATGCTTTTAAAGTTCTGGGTGAATTGCAAAATCCAGAGTGAGGGAATTAGCTAAATAACACTCTGAGAGCACAGTCAATCCAAACACCAGTCCCACAGTGACGGGATTAGCTGGTCCACTTTGTGTTAGCCCAGTAATTATAATTGGCCTATGCCAGCTACTTCTCAATCCCCAACCCTTGTCATCTTAATCTCTGCTAATCCTCCTTTGTGTTGGTAAAAATTAGTTTGTGAAGTGGGCTCAATCTAGGTCAGTCCTTGAGGTATTTTGAGCTTGGCAGTTTTGCGCATGCACTGTGTTTGTGCCCTCTTCATGACAAGTTTGATTGAGATTGCTAAATTGAGAGCCAACTGAATATAGAGTCATACAAGCACAATGCACATTTTGAATGTCAGGTCAAAGGTTAAAGATATATTTTCACCTAGGTTAATTACCCATATATGTATAGTGCCCCTGTTATAGTGTTATCTCATGTGCGCAGTACGTGATATGTAGTACTGTCATAGAAGGAGGCGATTCGGTTCAGTGCTGTGTGTTAATATTGCATGGCACATAACCTTGGCCACAGTGTGCTGCAGTATGATAACACTGTGGAGGAGCCAGTGCTGTGGGTAATAGCACAGGGCAGAGGGGATCCACTGTGATATACTGAAGCTTATCGGGTTAATGTTCTTGAGAGAATGTTCTTTTATCTTGCTTATTTGGCTCTTTTTCCCACCACTGGTTTGACTCATGAGGTTTTCCACTTCCCAGGTCCTCATTTCTCACTGTCCTCCCACAAAAAGCCATTTCAGAACTAACTTATTTATGCCCCCGTGTTTGATGGCTTTAAGACTTCCAAAACTGTATTTGAAAAAAGTTGCTGGGTAGTATATTTGCAAAAACAGTCTGAAATTTGAAAGTCTCTACAATAACTCAGGTGCAGCCAAATCTACACGAAACAAATAAACAAAACCTAGAGAAATACTTTTTTTTTTTTTTAAAGACCACATTCAAAAGATACTACATTAATGCAACTGGAGCATATCTGTACAAGCAATTATAAAAAAGAAAGTTTTTGTTTTATTTTTTTATTTATTTATTTTTTTTAGCAAAAGTTACAAAGGATTTCACAAAATTTCACAGCATTAGCAAAAATCACATTGCAATCAAATGTTATTCACCCACTTCTAATGCATGTAAGCACTGTATTGTTTTTGAATGAGTGAATGATTACTTGAGCTAAAGGTCTTCCGTGTACAGTGAAAACACACATGTTCAGTAGACCTGAAGCCCTTCCTATCCATCTCAGACTGTCTTTCTGCATTTACATGACCCACTTTTCACCCCTTCTTGGCTGAAGACTTCCATAGCAGCAGAAGCAGAAGCAGAAGCAGCAGCAGACCTTCACACAGGGAGGCTCAACAGATCAGTCCTCCCTGACTAATCAGCTGCAACGCTGCCCCCGGTGCACACACATCTCCTCAGTCATGGTGTAACCCTGAAAAAATGCTACAAACATATATGGGTTATTTCGACAGTATTTCAGTGGAGTTTCAAATATCTTATACATTTCAAGATACCATTTAAAAATAATCTTATATAATGTATAATTTGCTATTTACATAATTTTTTTCCATGTATTTGAGCAAATTCTGTCTGGTCCCAGTACAGACATATTGTATAAGTAGTTCCTGAGGTCAAAATAAGTACTGTATGTTTAATTCTACACTGAAAAAACGGTCCGAGAGGGGTTGCTCAAATTGCAAAAACAAATTTGACAACAATAACATCACTTTTTTACGTTTCTCTGTCAAGCATGTTTAAATCTTACAAACATCGCTTGATTGTGGCCGATGTGAGACCTGCAGGTTTTAATCAGGTTGAGGAAACATTAATTTATTATAATTTCTGGTGAGGCTCCTCCCTCTGGAATTCTCCTCCCCAAAACTTTTGGAGGGAAAATTCAAATGTAACAGGACACAGGACAGTGACAGGAGCAGAGGACACACAGTGTGAAGCAGGAGGATTATGAGAACTGATCTGGAGGTGAGACTTTTCAAAGATTTTATTATGTGCTTCTCCGGCCTAGAATGATGTCATTGTTAAAACATGTTTGTGTTGTTTTATTTGAAATTTGAGTTAATGTAAGGACAGCTTGAAACAAATTGTTTTTGACTGTCCATCTACAAGAGTGTGACACTTGTACTAAGATTTGAATGTGTTGCTTCCAGAGTCGTCTACAAAGAGTGACGTCCAGAGCTCTGCTGGAGCTGTGGGAAGTTCATGAATGTTATAGTTGATGTTTCAGAAAAAAGGAAGATGTTTGAGAACCAACAAAACACAGACCACAGATGAACAAAGTAAGTAAACCAACTAAAATTATTTAAAAAAATTTCAAAATGAACTTCCTATTGAAACAGTTTTCGCATTTCTAAAGGGTGATGTGGCACTAGGAGACTTTATACCAGATGCCCTCCCTGTTACTGTGTTTAGAGGAAGAAAAGCAGCACATGGTGAGTTTTGTTTCTGCAGATACAGTTCTAATGTTCTTGTGATTCTGTTCTGGTCCATTATTGTAGTAATAAGTGCTATACGTGTATTTAAACATGTACAACAGAGTAGATCATCAGAATGTGATCATCATGTGTTATTCTGTGTCCACAGGCAGAGACCAGAGCGTCTTCACTGGAATAAATCTTCACACTGTCCAGCTCCAAATTGTGTTTCTCTGTCCCTGTGCTCTCTGTGTGTTTGATTCTGTTTAAGACAATACAGAACTGTGGAAAACTGAAGACTGTTTTTGTATTATTTTACAGTATTAGATCAATTAAATTAAATTATACATACTTATACATTTCATGATAAGGTACCATAAGATAAATATGCATATTCAGCATGATTTGTTCAAATTTCATCAACATGAAAAAGTGATGTTCATGTTCCGAGAAAAATATGTGTAGAGGGGTTCGAAAAAAGTTTCAAAGCCTAAACATAATTTTATTGCGTGCAACCGCTGTCCATAACTTTTTTACGCAAATCCAGCAACTTTTTTTTTTCAGTGTAAAGCATTTTATTGTCTGATACTCAGGAAGTGCGTGCTCTTCATGCTAATTGTTAGCAATACCACGAATTACTCCACTCTGGCCTCTGAAAGTTGTGACAAGTGCTTATGAACTCATTGGGATGAATAATTAGGATGCTCAGAATGCATAAATTAGGTGAGGAATAAGTCTGGACCACTGCAAACCGTGTAAAATGAACTATTTTTGTATTTCATGTTTTAAAACAGGAAAATCTAATACATTACCAGACTGATGTTGAAGTGTTTTCAAAATAGATTAAGGTAAGCAGTACACAATACCTCATTTTAGGCTATGTGACATTGCTAATTAATAAACTAACACTAATGGGTATATACAGGCACTTGGAAATGTTGGCTGATCTTAGTGCTTTGTATTTGTTTCTATTCTCTACACATTGTCAGTTTATGTAATGGAGTAAAAGTCAAGGTCACGATGCCTCTGTCCTTTCTAAGGTCCCCCACTTTTTCTTTGTCTGGGCTACATTTCAACACACAAACATTATTATTTGTGATATTGCACCACAGTCAGAGAGCTCTTTAGTATGCTGTGTGATCTGTGCGTTATCCTACAATGCCCCTGGGGTCTGCCATTCTCTGTGAAATGATGCTAGCATGCTAAATGACCTAGAAATGTGTTTAGCAGTGTCTTCTAAGGGCGTCTATATGCACCTCCAATAAAGATTAAGGCATTAACATCCATTTATTTAAAGTAATTAAATCAGACTCTAGGGAACTGCAAGTCTATGCACTGTTTGCACTTGTGATTACAGTAATTCATTTGAGAATCATTAGCTCACTTACAGAACATTTTATGGGGTATTTAGTGTTAAAGCAACATATTTATACATCATTTGTCCCTGTCACAATAACACATTTTGAAGTACGATATATTGCTGAAGAAAATATAAAAACGATAACGCAAGATAATCCACGTAAACCATTTTTAAATATACTGTACCATTAAAAGAGATGAAATGCAACAAATAATTAGCAGAATTAAAATAATTAGCCATAGAAGTTATTCAATCCTCTACTGTGCAAATCTTACGCTATATTACATTAAAAAAAATAGCTGAAACTTTCACATTTTGAAGTCAGTTTTATAGTCATAATATGTTCTGTTTAAATGCTTTTTGTGTCCAAAAAGGTTGAGGGCATCCCAATATAAAAGTAATTTACGCTGCGATAACTTTCATATAGGAAAACCAATGAGTCAAAGCATAATCCTCAATGATGAGTAAGTATTTGGATTTCTGTCACACACCCTTTAAAGGAATGTGTACCTGATAGTGTATATGCTAGTGTGACTTATACAACAGATCACCTTCAGAAGAATACTGGAACTCTATTCTCCAACACATACCACTATGAACAATGGCACAGTTTCGAATGAACCTGACTAAATTATGAGTCATCTGTGCCAGGGAACAAACAAACATTTTAAAATCGTGTGAATACCTGCCAGCACGAGCTGCATTTCCAGCATGCAAATGAGCTTGTGTTGTAAGGACAGCACTTATCACAGGTTACATTTTAACTCCCTTTACTAAAACGACTGGGTTCTGGCAAAGCAGTTAGCAGCATTACTCCCCCTCTGTGCTACATTTCCACACTAAAATCCTAACAAGCCTATTGCCATTCAGGAGAAGGCGTTTAATTTGCCCCTAAGGCAACATTTTTCCAGCCCGTGTACACTGTAATGAGATTTCCACTGCATTTCTCCGAGGTCTCAAACCATTCTCACCACATTTAAATAAAAAGTAAACTTTATGGTGAATAACAATAGGCTCTGCTGGTTTTGCGTCACTCTGCCAATATTTCGCTCCCAGGACCCAGAAAAGGCTTGGTAGCACAGTCTTGTTTACTCATTACTTGAATCCTCTGCTGAGCTGAAGTAATGCGATTCAGTAAGACACATTGAGACTGTGTGGGCTGAGCGGCTTATTGTCAGAGCCTGTTTATTGTCCTTGTTTTCTTTTTAGAGTAGTGCTAAATCCTTTTCACAGCTAGAGCAGGATATTAGACAACTCAATCAAGATTAGTCACATGAATAAACGCTCACACTGTAACTCACAAGGGTACTGCTAAAATAGTATAAATGAAAATATACTCCAAAGATTTAGCTGTCCACATATGGAAAATTTAAGATTTGGAAAGACCAAGTTTGTTTTATGATCAAGAATTATATATGAGATTTATCAATGAAAAACATACAGTACACCTGTCTTGTGACTGGCTCTTCAGTGCACATAATGGGGGTGATCGGACCGTGTAATTAGAGTAACATTTAAGTAAAGTCAAAACCATTACTATGTCACTGCAGTCCTGAATCTCTTTACATCATTAGAGATCTTTATGTGTGACCCTTATAAAGCAACCCTTTAGCTGGGTATATGCACGTTGCAATCTGCAATCTGGATGCTATCGTTTTTTTCCAAGCACTGAAACCATTCAACAAGAGAATAATAATTAACGCAGATGATTGCAGCTAAAGGTGTTAAGAGCCACTGGCAGTGTCTTCAATGACAATCACATGGTGTCTTACAAAATAACAGTGCCAGATGTGTGTTAGAACTGGACTAGAAGTGAAAGAGAGAAAAAATATATATACAAAAGAAGGCTTGAAAGAATAACACACTATAATAATATATTGACTTGCAATTGAAATGATTTGCTTTTTCTAGACATTAATTAATATCCTAATAAAACTCAGAATTTGAAAGTAGGACAATGTGCAGAATTTATCTCTGTTAATGTTCTTTGGTTGCTCACTCTCCTCCAGCACACCCATTTGAAGAAATTGATGTGCAAAATTCTCCTTCACTTATTTTTTATAGATATTAAATAATTCAAATTTTAAAAAGTGATTTAAATAGTGTCAACATTTCATTTTTTGAGTAGTAGTCAGTATCTCAAAGCTGTAGAAATAAAAACTAAGTAATAATATATGTACAGTAGGTTACTTTTTCTGTAGTGTGTGCAAGGTCCCTCTGTGCATGCTACAGATACAACAAAAACATGATCACTAATGTCACTGGAGTACTAATTATATCATGTAGAATAGCCTATATAGCTTATCATTGGCATACAAACCAAGATATAACAAGGTTTTATAACAATTGATAGTCTATTTCTTTAAATGGGCTCTTGTTGCCTACAGCATCAGATTGGATCTGCTGACACAGCTGCAGAAACGACACTGGGAGAGGTGAGATGCAAAACACCTCACAGAACCTCAGTGTGGCACTAGAAAGAAAAAGGCACAGGAAGACTTCATTCAATCTGATGATGGTAATGATAATATCTATGTGTGGTCCTGAAAGCAGTAGTCTTCCACTGCCAATCTATATGTTTTCAAACCAGTATTAAATTAATTCCTCACACATGTCCTTTGATTCTTAGGACATAGTTGCAAAATTACCTCTAGTCTTCTCTCTGCCCCTACCTCCAGATGTGACCACCAGTGACCCAGCACTGAAATATCTATAGCAGTGTGTCTTTTGATTAATTATTGAGCAAATGTGCCTTATTTGAAATTGGAACAGAAACGCTAGACCCTCTACTTCTCCAATTAATCCAACCGATGGGTTGGATTAATTCTGTGGGTTTCAGGTGAAGGATTTCTTCTTGATTTGATGAAGGATTTTACATGGCATTGGACCTCCATTATAGAAATAGATTTAAAAAAAAAAAAAAAAAAAGAAGATATCTTTTAAATGGGAAAAGGTTCTCACAAAATCCTTCAAATCAGAAATGAATTATTAGACTGAATCCTACTTAACTGGAAAGATATTCAGTTCTGATACAGTGATCATAGATCATTACATTCAAGCACAGTACAGCAAAAAGGAAAAAAGAAAACAATTCAAAAAGGCCAGCTTTGAATCAGTGTTGCAGTTTCCTGTGTCTTATTCTTGTACATTGTGACTGAACTGAATAAACCACATGCACTTGGGAGCCCTGTCTGTAATGAGCTCCCCAACCTCCAGCGGCAGAGGGCGGAGTGAGTCCTCTCCAGCCTCGGTCCGGGTCCATCTGTCACGATCACTCACATGTGTTTTGGGGAAAGGCCTTGGGCTTGTCTTGTAACCCAAGCAGTCTCATCCCAGCTCTGATTAACTCCCTAAAGATATGGTGAGGCGTCACAAACATTATGCTATTAAAGTGTTGATGGGACCAGGGATAGGAAGAGCAGCTCCACCTCTAACCATATGGCTCATTCATAAAAATCAACATGTCTCTCATAAGGTGCTAATAGACTACATACCAAGTGTGAAGAATTAATGTTTACACCATTGATACATTTTACCATTTCCCTTAAGGGGCACTATGTAACTTTTTTCTGGGAAAGAGTCAATCACTGGCTTATCTCCATGGAGATATGTTTGCATTTAACATATGTTATACTGTGAGCGGCGTCACTGCTCGTCAAATCCAACTTGTAATTTGGCCTGGTGGCATCACCTCTTTGTCTCCAGGGAGATAGGCAAGCTTAATGCCATACTGTGGAACATACCAGGTCAAGAAATAACGTCTTCCTGAATGCAAGCAGGTGACAGACCTGCCCCACATGTAAAGCTGGTGTGAGCAGTCAGAAAGATCATGATCAGAAAGAAATTAGGTGATTTTGCTGGGTCATTTAGTCTTGATAACTCAGATGATAATCTTTTTAATTCTGAGCTGGTGTCTAACTGCTGTCAATGATTTCCTTAACTTTTACTGACACAACTTCTAAAAAGACATTTAATTCTTCCACCAATAATACAATAAGTGATTCTGTTTTGCCCATAATAATATACTATACACTTCTCCATCTCCAGTCAGTATGACCTTCCTGTCATTTCTTCCTTTGACAATAGCCAATATTGCCCAAGAACTCAATTAGGGACCTAATCAGTCAAAACATAAACAATTCATTACAGAGCCCGTAGCATTCTGAAGTTTAACACTCAGGTGAATCTTATTGAAAGCCAAACTGTTTGTGACTTCAGCTCTTGTGAGGTACACATATTTGAAGAGCCTTTGAAGCTGGGGTCAGATTTCCCATTGACAGTAATGAGTCAGTGTGGGCAGTGCTTACTCCAATGTCTTCCTGTAAATATGACGTGTTGTGAGTAAAGAGAGCTTTTGTTTCTTTCTCTAGTTGTAAAGTTAATTTATTCAAAAATAACATTATGGTGCCTCAAATGAAATACCAGCATGTATATGGAAAATAGCATTTGATTTGGTGCCCAAATGTCAAAAGGGCAAACTACAGCTACAAAATGCAACAGTACTGATTGACAATCTACAACAGTCACCGTCATCATTGTTTTTATACATTGTAGTTCCTAACATTTCTACACATGGTCTAGGAACGCATTTCTTGGATCCAGAAAGTGCACTTAAATCTAAATGAATGTCAGAATCATAGAATGAAGTGAATAAAATGTCTAAACTCATTTGAAAGAACAGCTCTTTTCAGTTAGAGCATGCTTGTGATTGTGCCTGTGTTGATTAGGAATGTAATAAAAAGAGCTATTGCGTCTCCTCACTTCATTAATTAAGTTGTAACTTGTGTTTACTCTCATTTGGGAAGCCCATAGAGATAACTGTCTCTAATTAAGCATCACCAATTCATCATTTAGGACAGAACGCCCACAGTGTAAAAGTGGAGATTTATTTTTTAAGCTTGCTTGTCCTCATCTTTACTCTAGAAGTGAAATACCTCACCAGATTAAAAATGCATGGATTAGTTGAATATGTGCCATGGCATACTAAGTAATAGACTTAGGAGAGTATTAATTATTTATTTAATTATTTATTTATTTATTTTTAATGGCAAGCAGGCATTGTTTTTTTCTAATGAATTTTGTCGGTGTAAACCAATTATTACTCTGTTTATAACATCCATATATTTCAGAGGCGTGAATTAACACTTCAAAATTAATTTGTCTTTTGACTGATGTTAAAAGACTTCTATGAACTGGCTCAGTTAAAAGGTAGCTTTTCATACTGGTTTGAGGCTTTACATTCTGCAGTGTCATAGGAAGTGGGGCACAAGCCAAAACCATTAACCATTAACCACTCTGGATGAACATCATCTGATAACAGACAAGTCACTGAGGCCAGTAAAAGTTTTTTTTTTCTTTTCCATTTGTACTGAACTACATGTTTTTGGCTACTCTGTTCATAGCTGCTTCTCATGTTGTTTCAAATACTGTAGGAGAATGTTAAATTTTGTTGCCATCAGGTTCAGGTTGTTGCAGCTGATTTATGTGTTCAAATTAGACTGGTGGCAGTTCATCAGGCAAACAGGAAGATAATCCGACAGTGATGCTGACAAAAATCCAAATCTCATTATTCAAAAACCTTTACCGCTCCGACAGCCATTAGTCATGGAGAAAATGTTATGGTCTACATAAAACATTTTAACAAGGTACTTAATATTGTCAAGAAGCATTTTACATCTCTCATAAATCTGATTTTAAATATTACCCAACAGAGGAACATTTATTCACTATATGCCAAAAACAAGCCACTTTTCCATCTTTATTTCCAACAGCAACATCCAGAGTGAGCGTGGCAGGTCCCTGTGCCGAGTGGGCGACACAGCGACTGATGGTCCACTGTCAGGAGTCTTTTGTTGTGGGACGGGCCGGCCAGGTGATTAAGTGGGCTGTGGTGCTTCTTGGGGCTTTAGGAAATTGCTTAGAGGGTTTGAGGCTGACCGGTGACACTTCATTTATCAACCACATCCTCATGGCAGCAAATCACATGGGCTTAGAGCAATGCAGACAAAGCTTAAGGTTCCATCAACAAAGGTGCATGGGACTACGAACTCATAGCCAAAGTGAAACAAAGTGCACTGTTTGACACAAAACAATATGAAGACATTGCATTTTCTTTCTAAATTGATCTTTTAGAATTTTGTATTGTATTTGTCATAAAACTTTAATCAAACAACCATATCCCTGTTCTTTTGAGAAATTTTAAATAGTTCTTTACTAAACTAAACTATGAACATAAATGTGTGCAATGGTAGAATAGAAGTGAATAAATAAAATAGAATAAAAGAGCAATAGGTATTTCAGAACTCAAGTATTGAAACTGATAAATTATTATAATATGTTTTTGTAATGAACTACTGTAATCCATAATTCATGCTAAATCCTGATGGTTTGTTTGGCTGCTACCCTGAGCAGGTTGTTGGAATAAAGTGGGCTCTGTTAGGTCTGTCAGCACCTGTTTACAGCTCGCAGACAGCAGAGTGCAGCTCATTTAGAAGGTGTCATGTCTCCATGTTAACACATCGAGATGAATGGAGATGAACACATGCAGTGTTTAACATCTGATGCAGAAATGCCACTACCGGCAGTGAGACAGGTGCATAGAAATAACTCTGAAGGAAATGGTACAATAGCTCTCTGTGGTTCTTATATTGTAAGGTAAACAGTTTTCAGATTTGGAGATGTCTTTATTTAAAGGTGCACTCAGTTTTCTGTGGCTCTTGCTTGTCTCCATGGAGATGTTATTGCTTTGCCTGGATAGGATAATAAAGCATTTAAACATATCTGTCTTGTAAATATTACATGTCATTGTAATGCTAAAAAGTACCTTGTAAAAATGCATTCTTACTGGGAGGGGGGTTGCCTCTCTACAGATATGACCTGTGGGTTGTTCCATACAAATGAATATGTTTAATGACATGTTGTGGAGCATTTCAACCAAAGCAGTTGCATCTATGGACACAAGCAGGTGGTCAACCCTCTATCAGAAAAGTTACATTGTGCACCTTTAACAGACATTTCTTTTACATTATAAGCAGGCGTGTTTCTTGTTGTATCTATTTGTCCAAATAACAATCAAAACAAAATTGTCAAAATATTGTCCATGACTGATTATACAACTGGAAATCCCTTTAAAGGGCCACTACCTGATTTCAAACCATATGTGAGAAACATGTTTTTGTTAAGATTGTTTAGCCCCACCCAGTTAGTCCTTTCTGCCACTGTCATATTGCACCATGACACAGAAACAACTGGGATATTGTCATTTTCAAGTTCTACAATCATTGCTTTCATTATATTCTTTTTTCACTCTTTGAAATGCACCATGATAGAGAGTCATGTGTCTTGGTTAGTGTCAAGCTACTGGTTTTTGTAGTTTTATAGTAACAATGACTGAAAACATATGGCCGGTAGCATCCGCATTAGTTATTACCGGAGTTGGAAAGAGCATTTATCTTGACAAAAATTAATTAAACCAGGTATGGGCTTTAAAAATGCTGCCACATATCCTCTAAAACAGGCATGTCCAAACTATAGCCCGTGGGCCAAATGCGGCCCTCAGACAATTTTTTCTTGGAACTCAGGCTTCAGGGAGTATTGGCCCAAATTACATTGCATCAATGAAAAATTTACTTTTTAATGCAAGTTTTTTGAAAATCTACCTTGATAAAGCCAATATTTATTATTTAGTGTGTGGTTTTGAGGATCTTAGCATGAATAAAGGACTGATGGCTCATTCTTAAGTGTTAAACATGCACACATTTCAATTATTCACTGTAATGAGTGCTAGTCTACGGCCCTTGATCAGCTCTCTGCTTCATCTCTGTTTAGGTATGTGGCCCTTGATGAAAAAAGTTTTGACACCCCTGCTCTAAAACAAATGACTACATTACAAAAATGATATACAAAACTGCCACAGCTTCCAAAATAAATAAAAAAAACAGTCAGGATTAAACAGCCATTTAGTGAGTAACAGATAAACCACCAAACTGAGGCAAAAAGAAGAAAGTGTGTATGAAGACCACAGTGTCCCAATGTAATCTCTTTCCTTAGCTGGAAATAAAGTGAATCCTCCACCAGCCATTGCGCCACAACCAAGAAGGATCATGCTATAAAAATGACACAGGGCCGGGACAGTGCCCATGGTCAGAGGCATATACATTAAACATACACAAGGCGGCTTCATTACACCTCACAGCACCTCTCTGCACCCCTCTTTATTGCCTCTATATCTCAACCAGAGAATTCATTAGAGATGGAGTGTGTGACAAGTGTGCTGAGCTTAACACCACTTAATGGAAGACACAGATAATGGACAGTGTGTTAGCGGGTTGTAAGGCCAGGAGTTTCTGCTTGTGTTGATTCTTCTATGGACAGGGTCACTTTGTTAGCTCACGTTTTTACACTTTATTTGCACACAGCTCCTCTTCATTCTGTGCTTGTTTTCTCAGCAAACATTGGAAAGGTAGAAACAGACACACCTGCCTCCGATGCCAGAGTGTTCTGATAAGAAAGTTTGAACTATATGGCCTTATCTGGCGTCCACACAGCATCTCTCTGTGCCAACATGTCACATAAAATGACAATTTCCTCATGAAGGGAAAGCTGATGCTGAGATTAAGCTGGGGAATCATTTGTACAAACTTCGAAGCTGCTTGTTAACATTAAGTGCGGTAGCTCTACACATCGGTATAGTGAAGTCCCATTGTGTAACATCCCCCCTGCATTTCTCTATCTGGCCCACTCCCTGGCAGAGCAATTTTGAGCAACAAAACCAAATAAAGGGTTGGTTGACATGGAAGATTCCTGTTGAATTCCACTGTAAATAATATTCTTATTACAGTACAATCTCACTATTGTAGCATTTATGTCAAGCTGCTGCAACACCCTGTTACTAACAATGGCTTTTTCATTAGTTCTCATAGTGTCACAGACCAAGTCAAACACACCCAGTGGTAATTATGCTGTAAAACTGATGCAAAATGCCAAAGGAATGGTGTCAACTCAAGCTCAAATCTGTCATTATATACTACCAAGACACTTTAATCATGTTATCAGTGCACTGCTAACAGTGTTTAATTTTATTACATGTGATTTATATGGAATTTGAAGTCTGTATGTCAGATGGGGCCTGAGGTAAAGCATTAGATTAATGAAGAGTGAGGATGTGTCTGAGGAGGCAGCTCTAAAGTCACAGAGAGCTGAGGTCATTTCTGAGGATGGGAGGAGCAGCTGATAGAACACAAGATTATTTCATCAAAAGTTTTGTCATTTTGGATTTGGTTGCATGGCTACAGCTAAGGTGATAAGTACGTTTAATGTTTCATTAGAAACAATTTAGTGTTATAAACATTCCATTAGGGTCACTCTTGAGGCACCCAACAGGTGACAGACAAGCTGATACTAGTCTCTGATGGTTTATACAACTTTCATGGTCCTGAAGAAGGAACTCGTAGGCAAGTCCCACTCAATAAAGGACTTTTAATGCAGTTGGAGTGCCATAGATGCTTGTTTTAACTGAGATCCAATGGAATACCTGAGCTGACAATAGATCGACCCATTGAATCTTTCTAATCCAAAACAATGTTCATGTTACAATTAGTGTGTCACTATTGGCTTTGTTTTCCATTACTGATTATTTACAAAAGGCATGTCTGCATGAACTGTATGAACCCCTCACTCACATCTTTAAAACATGTTTGTCAGAGCCACTTGAACAGAGCCTCTCTGTGATTTTTATCAGTGGAAAATCCACACACTTCTTACACACACGCAGGGTCCTACAGGGTCCTTTCCTTCATGTTGAGGAATACTATGAAGTTTTCATTGGCAGTGAGCCCGGGATGACCTCTGTGGGTATGCAGCCGGGCGGAGACACTGCCCTAATCCAACATGATGAAGTCCTGAGGTTTCCCAGTGTTGGACTCACACAGACAGGGAGGGCCAGACGCAGCGGAACTAAAGTCATCCTCTGTGATGACGTGTGCCTCTGCAGAGCTCTGAGGTCACCCACTCCTACCAGAGGTTACATCTGGTTTAACAAAACAGTCTCAGAAGATAAAGCATTTAAGACACAGTGTAAAAGAATGACTGCAAAAAGCAAGATATATTTAAATTATATTTTATATTATATTTTAATTTAGGGCTGCAATATATCCAATGCATTTTTCAGTGCACTCTCAAGACAAACCTGAGTGACTGCTTCAGTTGTATATATTTTTATAATTTTCCAACATCTATTGGGGCAGTTGCTGTTTATCACCCATTACTCATGTTTCTCATTTCCATCCACACAACACTGTCAGTAAGACCACATATTTGTTTTGGCATTCTGTAAGGACTCAGCCAGCAGGCCACACACAAGTGTTTCTCTAAAGCACAAATCGCTGATGATTAATGCTCAACCATTACAGCCATTAATATCAAAAAGATGTTATCCTGAAATGTTTTTTGTTACAAGGCACTGACGCAAGAACCCAGGAGACAAAGAGGCGAAGCTTTCCCAAGAAATTCCAATGTTTTTACACAACTAAAAGACCTAAAGTATGGCAAACTTGTGTACATTAAGTGGAAGATGATTTATACATTATTTAAGTGTAGAAATGCAGTGGAGTGTGCCTGGGTGTGCAGACCGATGGCTGCACACTGCTGGAGTTCAAGAGTATAAGCATGCTGTGATTTATGGGGCCTGGGCGAGACACTGCTCTGTGGGGTAATGCATTAAACTCTTATCTATCTCCTGTAGGAGGAAAGCCTCATATCATTTAGGTGTGCTAGAGCCCCATAGAGATTCATACACCCCCAGAGTCCAGGAGAAAAGTGGAACACTGTAAAAATACAAATTGTTTTTGAAAGTACAGAAGAGTGTGTGCATGGATGACCTGTGAAAAGGAAAAGTAACTGAAAAATGGTTTGACACAAAAATAAATATAGATACATACAGTACAATAACTCCACTGGGAGACCCCTGGAAGGAGGCAGACAAATGTGCCTTAACAAATGAGAGAAAAAAAAAGTTGAGAGCTGAACAGTGTGCTGACACAACTGAATCATATTAGCCACTATCAATGGATATTATAAATAAACATAAAAAGGTTTGTATTTATGTGGAAAGTAAACTAACACATGATATTTTTTCCATCTGGAAGAATTGTGTCCAATGGAACAAACAGACATAAAGCATGAGATCCCATGTAGCATGTGTGTTGATCCATAATGTTTGGGAATTGTGTAGGGTTTGTTACATCTATCTTTGTCATGTCTGCTATTTATTTCATTTCCTGTCTCTACCACAGACTTCATACAACCCTCACCACCTCTTCTTGGGCCCTCAGATGTTCTGTATGTATAAACACACACACACACACACACACACACACACACGTGGAAACAGGCTTATATTTAGAGCAGTGTGTCCATCCCTTATGTGCACTGGGGACACTGCTCCTGACCTGGCTGTGTTTCCTCAGAGTGGAGCAGATGTGCAGATGGTGGGCTGTACCTTGTTGCCACAGAATCTGGGTAAACACAGACACAGCAGATGCACACTGGCCTGGAAGGAAATCTATAGTCACAAGTGATCACATCTCACAGCACAAATGCATAGGAGGAGGAGCCGTTGTTTTATTTGCAGGTCATCTATTTCTGACCTCCTTAGTGTGTTATACAGCTGAAAATGCAAATAATAATAAAAATTCAGTTGAACTTGTGCAATAAAATCATTTGCTTTGAAATGCACCTTTTATGTTCAAGTCTGGTTTCAATTCCAGTGGTGAGAAGCAATACAGTTTCTTAGAATGGTGAAGAATCAGCGGATTACCTTGCTCAAACAGAATTTGTTCCAATGTACCAATAGATGAAACTGTCTGACTCTAATGTAAACAGCTTGACTCAGTTGTCTACTGCTGGTATGAAAAGGTATTTTGTTCTAAAATAGAGCAATAATTGTTTCCCGTGTGACCAGTTGTGTTACTTGAATTGTACAATTACTTCTATTGAGAATTTCTAAGCAGGTGAATTCTTCAACAAAGCCAGAGGTATCAAGAGCTTATGCAAACAAAAGCAGCACATGCAGGGTGCTTACATATTTCAGAAGGGCAGAAAATGCTTCTATTGAAGTTTGTGTGAGTAATTCATCATCACATCTGACAAATGTTGTTCTATTTGTTAATCCCATTTCAAAATTCTCACACTCAGTATTTTAGACTCTCTCTCTCTCTCTCTCTCTCTCTCTCTCTCTCTCTTATATATATATATATATATATATATATATATATATATATATATATATATATATATATATATATATATATATATATATATATATATATATATATATATATATATATATATATATATACATGAGTTTTGATATGTGTTATGCTCAATGACGCTGACACTTTCTGAACACAGTCTCACTTTATGCTGTGGTATTTTTGTGGAATGTGCACGAGAAACTCAGATGCTCCCAATGCGTGCAGGGATTTAACTGTGGACTTTAAGAGTGTATTCAGCCATTGTGGTGAGTCACAATCACATGACTCAGCTATGCCTGGAATTTCTTTGTTTTTGTTTAGAGCCTTTTATTCCCAGGGCCACCTTATTCACAGCTTGAACGATTAAAGGAGCGCATCTCTGCATTCAGGCGAGACCATCCATCAAACATCCACAATGCACACGTCTCTTCAAAGTTTACTTTTTAACTTTCTTCAGCAGGTTTTGCTTGCCAAGATTTCACTGTCACATTTTTAAAGTGATAAAATGAGCTGTCTCATTTGTAAAGTAGAAAAGGGACACAAGAGGAACAAGGAAAGATGTGAATACGACCCTTCAAAACACAAAGGAAATGTGATACCTGTGGAATACTAGAAGCTAATGCAATAAACATGAAGGGCTGCCACAGGACATCTAATGAAGATTGGGGCCAAGGTAGATAAATATAGGCATCAGTTAGTATATAGGTTCTCAGCATGGTAATTATTGAGGTTATAGTTAAGGTATGGGTTAAGGTATGGGCTAAGATACACTTTATTGCCCCTCTAGGGTAATATCTGTATTTGACCCATTCTTCAGTCCTGCTGGGGAAACCTGTCAGAAGCAGTGGGCCCTATACTGTAGCGCCTGGGGACCCATCTCCATTTTTTGAGCCTTGGTCAGGACGACCTTAGCTGGAGGACTTTTACCTATTTTGCATGTTTTAGCATAGTACTATTGTGTCTTGCAGTTACATAATTCAACATTGAATACCAGGTGGACTATATTTGACTTCAGGACAATGGTCATCCTTGTTTATTTGCTTCGACTTGTTTGAGTGGAATGATGATGCTACTCCAGTAAACAAATATTTTAGTAGTAGTAGTAGTTTGAGAAGTATTGTGCATAAATAGCTCCCCCCAACACCCTTACTCGTAGTGTTTGAATTTGATAAGTGATATTACACACAGAGAGTTGGCGGTGTTCTTAAGCTAAACTATTTTTATGGAATATTGATGAGAAGAGATAAAACCCAGTTGTTGTATTGTAGCTGCACTGTTTGTTGTGTCTGAGTCGGCTCTGAGTTTATTGTTACTGTGTGTAATGGGTCCCACAGGGAAACAGGAGACACTGCTGCGATCACCTTACTGCTATTATGTATACGGGAATACTGTTTCAGACAAATGCCAACGTCAGGCCTGGACAAAGAAGGGAGATAATACAAGCTTGGCCACATGACGACCTAATGACTTTTATTATTTTTCTCATTTTGGCTGTTCAGTGATCCTAATGTGTCACCCGTATATGAAGCAAATAAATGTGAATGAAAGGATGGGCAAATTATACCTCTGTTACACCCATCTATATAATTAGCGTGAAAGTAAAGTTGGTCTCACACGATTTTCCAGTCTCATTGCTTGGAATTAATAAGCCTTTCCAAATAGTAGGCCACACATATTGTCTGATATATTAAGGTTATATAACTTGTTTTAAATCTCTCTTTCTCTTTCTCTCTCTCCCTTTTTTTTTTTTTTTTTTTAGTAAAATTGTAATCTAAAATGTTAAATTAAAGGGCCCACATTATGCTGTTATTTAAATCTGTTATAATGTTTTTTGCTCATCAAAAATATACCCAAATTTGTGTTTTATTTCATTCACACATATTTAACACACAAACCCTGCATATTTAGGCTGAGTTCTTCTCTCAAACAGAAAACACTCTGTTACACCTTGTGATGTCATGTGGTAAAACAGGAAGTGCTCCACTGTGTTTTTAAACTCCACACACCTTTTGTCAATTTTGCGTAATGTAGGACCTTTAAACTATAACTGTAATGCAATACCAAGTTGTTTTGTCTCTCCTTATTGGCTCCATTATTTATTGTTATGTCTTTTTCACACTAAAACACAGAAATCCCAGGAAACCATCTTATATATTATGGGAAATCTCTCATTTTAATGACATTTAAGCATTTACCTCATCTGTTTTTTCATGAGACTTTCACCAAGGCAGTCTGGTGTATATGTGTATATCATAGTGGTATATTGATTTATTCTGGGGTGACCCATTTTTGCTTGCTAATATGTGTCTGCAGCTGTTCACAGTGAGCAGAGGAGCAGAGGCTCATAAAGTGCAGCCCAGGTGCTTTCTGATGAGTATCACTGCTCATTTATCTCTGTCACTGCACGGCTCCTGCCTCGCAACAGCTCACACAGGCCAGGTGAAACTATTTCAAATTACAATTACATGAGGCAGTTATGGAGCTGCCATTGGACTCTCTAATATCTTTACTCGTGAAGGCGTTTTTTTTTTTATTAAAATTTAACCCATGCTACCCCATAATGATAATAATAATGCACAAGGAAAGCATTTACATCCCTACTACTCCATTAAAGGGACTTACCAATAACACATCATAGGGGCATGCTAATCATGAACTAGTAATGGATTAATAATAAACTGAATATTCATTTCTGTTAGCATATTATTGATTTACTGGAAAATGATGTACAATTTAGAGACTATTAACGTTAATTATCATGACACATTAAAGGGCCTATATTACACTACTGTTTTCTGATCTATGTTATAATGTTGTTCCTTATCAAAAACATACTAAAAGTTGTGTAAATATGCAGCTCTGCATATTTAACTTAGATAGTGTAAAAAGTGGACTAAATGAGTGTGACTTCACCCATAGTGTTCGGCTCCACTCAAATGAACTCAGACAGCAAGAAGTTACAGGGGCTAATTTGCAGCCAGGCTCTGTATTAGGAATAGGATTTTTCTAATAGACAAAATAGCAAAGTAAAATCACCAGAATCATGTAGAGAGGATTAATACAAACATTTTAAGACCAAAATGATGAGGACACAGTTACAATGAGAGGGACCACAATATTCTGATGTAAGTCAATGAGAGCCAGGGTCAGAAGGAGCCAGAAGAGCCCGTATATGAACCTCCTATTTGGAATGTGCCGGCTAGCAGGTTAACTACGTCCACTTATATATACAGTCTATGATATTTCTTCTCTCAAACTAAACATATCCGGTTCCACCTTGAGATGTCATGTGATTGTAAAGGAAGTGCTCCACTGAGTTTTCAAACTCAATACACCTTCACTAGAATAATTTGGATAATTTCAGCCCTGGAACTGCCAATACTGAAGGTAAATGTAACCTTTAATTTAAAAACTACCACTTCATGACATCACAATGTGGAACACTGAGCATTTTGAACTTTGGAGATACAGACAGACTAATAATAAAGGCTTACTCAATCATGAATTAATCAAACAAAGCACAACTCCAGGTATGTTTTTAAGGAGGTAACAGCATTATAACATGACTAAAAGCTCACAGGAGTCAGTTTTGTCACTTGTAAATCTGTATGTTTTCTTTTAAGTAGGTTGCATCAAATGAGTGGTAGATCAATGAAAGTATCTATAATAAATATAAATGACACAAATTACTCATGAACTGATTTTGAATTAATTATGAAATACCCCTTTATGAATTTTAGCCAACAAAGAGCTAATTGTACTTTAAGTTTCTGTTTAGAGGGTTTAAAATGAAGTCAAAGTTTGATTTGATGTAAGTGTGCATTGTATAGATATTAATCAACTTTGTGCGTGGCATCTTATAACAGTGGCATTGTACATGACTGGCTGATGGAAGTAATATAGAGCAGGGTGCCAGATAAAACGCCCTTGACAGCAGATGTGGCACTATCTCCACTCTTCTCTGAGCCATGGAGCATCACATGTGAGCAGTGAGCTGGAAGAGCTATAGGACAAGACAAGGTCAGCGCTTCAGACAGGAGCAGCTCTGCAGGCAACTGTGCACTCCCTGTCAAGTTTACTGGGGAAAGGATTCAAGAGAAACACACATTTCTTATATAAGAAATCTGAATGAAGATAGACAGTGGACTTAGACTTCATTTTGTTTGATACTGACTCAAGTTGTTATGTTTGAGAGGAGAAGAGAAAACACTATGCATTTTTCCTAGAGTTAAAATCATTGACAATACTTAAGTTGACCTAGATCTTTGTATACAGTAGTACTTGATGCACATCTGACAATATTTAGTAGTCCATAATCTCCACAGTGTTTTATAGCCCATACTGTCACCAATTTGGTCCTGATTTGATTATGCTGCTTCACTCTGCAGTGCACTAGCTGCTGCATTCCTTACACCCCCTGCTGACATTTCTGATACATTAGTCCATGTTTATGCACTTCTAAAAGCCTGAATACTTGAATCACTTTAAACTGTAATTGAAATAAGCAGTCTGTTAATGCTTGTTCCTTGTCTATTCTCTTACAGACGTGTGATGAACAACTGTCAGTGTCTCAGTTTACTTTGTGGCTTTATGCTCCAATCTCCTTTAAAGGTGGATTAGACTGTGTTTAAACATAACTTAGCCCTGGGGAAAACAGCAATGAAGTACATTTGGTTAATGGGAATCTGTCCATCATCATATCTCACTCACTGTACATTCAATTACAACACTGCCTGCCTGACTGCCTACAATTATTTACTGATCTAGCCCAGAGAGCCGCACAGTTCAAATTCATGTGACAGAGAGGCACTGCAGAACAAGTGGGTTAGGCACACACTAAATCTTTTGTACTAACTTTTATAAAGAAATTTAATATGACCTTTATCCTATTTATCATCCAGAGGTTTTTTTTTTGTTTTGTTTTTTTTGTTTTTTTTTTTACATTTTCATTAAATCAATGTTATTGAAACATTCAACAGGACCTCAGACTTAACCCACATAGCAAAGAGTATTTCACCTTGTGACTACAGTAGAAAAAAAACATGTATATTTTTATCCCATAGATTTGTCTGTAAGGCAAAAATATTAAACTTTCTTTCCCCATAAAATACATCCTTTCCATTTGAGCCATCTTCCAGTGCTATCTTGACAAACCTGTCAGGAGCAGTGTACTCAACCAGCACCAGTCCAGTACTTTGGACATTTCGCCGCATTTGTAAGGTCTGTCAAATACTGTAACTTATTCACATTGTGTGGTCATGGGGTTTAAACTCTATGACCACAAGATTTATCCCTTAGTGTGTTTTATTGTTTCTTGTGATCTTGTCTTTGGAATTTGTCTTCATCTCTCTCAGTCTTCGTCGCGTCTGGCCCTTGACTGGTCTGGGCTCGTGTGGTTTCTACTCACGACCAGTAAATATGACTTTTTTGTGTGGGGACTTTTGGCACCAGGAGCAGGATTTTGAGGCGGCAGTTGTTTAAATGAAGACAGACACTTTTGACCACACAGTCACCACCCTCTGGTCAGCCTGTCAGCATCAATCAGTCTGGATAATATTTTAATAGACCAGGGTAATGTATAGCCACTAATCTGGAGACCGCTGACATCTCCCTGGCACTGGCCCAAGTGGAGTTTCCCTCGCAAACTCCAGACTTGCCCTGGTCATTCGTAGTCACTTTTTTCTTCGGCTCCCTTCTCTATAGCTTCTCTGTCTTTCAGCTCTCATTTCAATCTTATCATAACTATTAATCTAGCACAAGTAGTTCACTCAGCAAGTCTTATTGTGAGAGCCACCTGCCCAGAAGTACAGGGTAATGAATACGACCCCCATTGGGCTGCTCTCCCATCTCAGCTCCTATTTTCACTTAAGATGATTTATGTCGTGTTCCATGTTCATTTTCCACAGGCTGACCCCAGACCCGAGAGTTGGCAGTACACAGAGGTGACATCATTGTAGTCGCAGTTGTGATGGAGTACACTTTAGAGTTTGTAGGTAATGTAACGTGACTGAGTTTGTCATAACAACGCATGCCTCTTCCAGTCTAACAGATGGTGATGTGAGATACCTTCAAAACTTTAAACAAACAACAATAATCTTAAGAATTCAAAGATGGTCATATTTTACTTTGCCATGGAATAAAAGGTAAATACACTAACATTGAACCTGATCCAGTTTCTATTATTATCTAGACCTAAGAACTCACTGTATAACAACAGTAATATACATTTTAACTATATTTAGCTGCCCTAAACAACTCTAACCCTAACCTGTATTAAAGGGCTTACGTTATTTTCTGATCTATGTTATAATGTTGTTTCCTCATTATAAACTTATCAGAGCATTTTGAGCTTTGGAAATATAGACAGACTAATAATAAAGGGTTATTCAGACATGTGCAAATGAAACAAAACATAACTTCAGGTATGTTTTTGATGAGGTAACAACATTCTAAGATGGCTTAAAGCTCAGAAGAGTATATTTTGCATAATATAGGACATTTAAATATAATTGCTCTGTAAAATGTTGTTATGTAACCTGAAACCTAGCAACAGGCACAACTTTACTATTACTAGGCACCAAGTTTTTGATAGAAGAAAGCAAAATAGAAACTGTGAGGATTTGAGCAAGTCTGAAATGGATTTAGTGAATAAGAAGCAGCAGTTATTGAATATTGCTCAGGTGTGGTTGTCTACTTTAATACTGTACTAACTACCATACAGAAGATGGACACATATGATCGAAGAGGGATAATCATGTTGAGATTCCAGCTGCCTATAAGTTGGTAGAGGTTAAGAAGAAATAGATGTAATGCTAGAGGACATAAAAAGTGTTTATAAAAAGTGTTAAACAGTGAATGTAGAGTGTAGGTTCAGATTTGCTTTAAAAAATAAATGTTTATGTTTTTAACACAGTTCGAATGCAATCTGACACTTTATTAACCCACTTCTTTCAAAAACTGTCAATTTCTCTCTATTTTTCTTACCTGTTTTCATAACATCTCTGATCTCTGACATTTGCTTTAACAAATACCACCCACCGCCAGAGCTTCAAGGCAGATGGCAAACATGTTTTTCTCTTTTGCTGTATTAAAAAGGACACTGGACCTTCATAAAAGCTGTATGAGAACCCTCAGGGTGCAGGTGTTCATTGCCCTGAACAGCAAACAGTAGCACAGAGTTTTAATGCCTTGCTTTTACCTAACTTTGTGTGTATTGTTATATGAGACCTTCAGAAGCGTAATTACCCAAATCTACTCAGGGAGGTCCATAAACAGACTACTGCATATCTTTGTATACTGCAGTTACACTGACTACAGAGGGCATAAACAGAACTGACAGCAGGTATGAGTAAATCTTTTGCAGAGGAAATAAAGTAAGATTTGAGGAAGCTGAGCTTGAAAAACATTGAAATACATGCCTCATTAACTCAAGCATTTTATTTTATTTTATTTTTTTGCATATCTGAGTAGCTTACAGAATTTGTTTTCTTTGCAACCTGAAAAAGAATTATGTATTCTCTGATATGTCTATATTTTATTATTGGACAGTGATAATGCTAGATAACAGTCACCTTTTATTATTATTATTTTGGTGTCTATAGAAAGCCATGCATTAAAAATATGTATTATATTTCAGTATTCAATTGCTCAAATGTCATTCCGCTTTTTCAACTGCATATAAAAACACTAATATTAAGGAACCTGGGCTTTAATTCCTGCCATATCCTGTGGTATTTGCTTTTGTATTTGCATATTAAGCATTGTGTGAAAATGGGTGACCTTTTCCTTTTGACCTGAGGGTAATCGTTTACATTCCAAATTCACAAGACACAGGAGGCACTGAAGAGAACACAAGGAGGAAAAAAGGAGAATTAAAGAGAGGGGGAGGAGCGCTCAAAGTGTTGTAGCAATATATCACTGTCATCTTCAAATCATGCGCACAATATGATGACCTGGACTTTTTTTTCATAGGGATTTGTACAACAATAGAATGGAATGAGTGTTTTGTTTCATAGGAACTGATAGTTGAAGCGTGAGAAACTGCCAAACACTTCCTCATGAGAAAAAAAGCAGGATAAACCAGTTGTTATTAGCACTAAATAAATCACCAAACCTTCAAAGCCAAGACAAAGAGGTGAACAATAATCTCAGTGTAACTCACAGGTAAAGGTATTTACTTTATTATTTTTAATTTCAAAGGCATGACGCTCATTTAAATGGTTATGCTCTCACCACAGAAAAACGCAACCCGTGGGAAGGATTTGCATTTATGAACTACTGGATTGAAAAACAGGCCCTGACCTACTACTGCAGTTCCTCATTCTTCTCAAATCAGCCCTTTCACTCATGCTGTCTGTGTGGGCATGTTAAGCTCCAGCTGCTTTAAACTGCAGCTGAGAGAGGTGATATAAGGTTGTTGGAGTTTGAAAGAAAACCTTTTAATGGTTAGTAGGCAAATTTGATTTCATTTCATTTTGGTAGTTTTAGTAATATATTGTTATAAATAATTACTTAAATGCCATTTGTTTTTTGACTAATTAGGTCAGTTTGTAAACGTTCAACTCAGTGTACTGCGTGCAGACAATTAATGACATTTTCTTACATCTGTTTTACAATGTGTTTGCTTTTACATGTTACTATAAACGTGATTCAGTATGTCAATAGGCCTATAAAGCATTAACATCCTTCAAACATTGTAAAAAATTAGCAAAATGCAGAAAACTATAATGCCTATTTTCACAAAATCTTCAGAAATCTTCAGAAATCTTATTTTGTTTAACTTGGGTAAAATAATATACATAACATATACAAATGTAGCTAAAGCTGTCAGTCCCACCCCAGTGCTTTATATGAACTGCATCGCTGACCTGAGGCAACACATGCCATTTAAAGGGTGAGGCCCCAAACACACGTTACACACTGAAACCTGCAAAAAAGCAAGAGAAGGTCTGCAGACAAAACTGCAAATACACTCATTCACGTACGGATGCATGCTGTGAAGTCAAAAAAGGCAAAAAAGCTATTAACAATATTTTTTTCCATATAATATTATATATGCAAGCATTTACCTTTGAAAGCTTCAGCTCTCTGTTTCCTTTGCTGTGTAACAGTTTGATGTAGCTATATGAAAGGCACTATATGAACACATTTGCAAAAACACATTTAATTGGATGTGTTGTTTTTGCCCCTACAGCAATAACATCCAATTACTTCACAATTAGATTTGACATTAAAACCATATATATGAAAGTATGCTGTTCCTGAAGCACATTATTGATTATTCGTCATGAATGTAAATGGTATGACTTTTATTTGTAGTCAGACTGATTAGGCTTGATCGACTGCATATTCAGTTGCTTCTCTCTGCAGCTTTCTCTTCTATTATTGCCTACATACAAGAGATATCATGTATTTTTTGTGACTGAATTAAAATTTTGCTTATTTTGTGAAGGGAAACAATTTCCAGTGCACTTGTTATATTCACTGTTTTGATGATTAAAATAGATGTATTTCATATTAACTTTGCCCAAGTAATGGTTCAACCAAAAATAGAGTAGAAAATAAAACAGCCACATATCACAGAGTATTGTGTGCAATATATTGATTATTACATGTATCTAATATTATTATTATTATTATTATTATTATTATTATTATTATTATTATTATTATTATTATTATTATTATTATTATTATTATTATTAATATTATAATAATAATAATAATAATAATAATAATAATATCATATTGTGAGCCATTTATTGTGTATTGTATCGAATCTTAAGGGATCCTGCTTCCCAGCCCTACTATATACATCTAGGTTTATGTTGTTTCCACACCTCTGCGTTGATGCATCTTTATTCCACCGTGAGCAGTTATAGCAGTGACCTTTGACCTCTAAAATCCGTCATGTTGCAAGCAGAGTGTGACTGATCCCGCTCTGGTCTACCCTCTGAAGACAACCTGACAGCAGCCGCCCATCGCTCATGTCTTGATGTGGGATCCCTGGTTTAAGTGGTGTGTGCATTAGCATTCCTGCACATTCCTCCTCCGGACCTGTCATGGCTGTGGACCCATACAAGTTCAACCATGTCCAAGGTGCTTATTTTCTCCCACAGATAATTTCCTTGGTAAATAAACAAAAGCTGCATTCCGAAATATCTGGTTAGTAAATCACACCCACCTAAATCTCAAAAAGGCACCTGGTGGATTTTGGAGTGAAATGCATGCTCCTTTTTAAAGTCCAAAGAATGAGGAGTCAGGTTTAACATGGCTTTGTAAGGTTATACTGTGAACAATTAGTTTAATAAATGCCTTGATGTCCAGTTGTCATTGTTTAAGCAATACAAGAATGTAATTGTCTGGTAAAATGATCTGTCTGTACTTGCGGAAGCATGCAACTACAAACAATGCCTAAAGCTAGACTAGGATGTTTTATGTTTAACACAATGAATCAAAAATATTTCCTTCTTTCATGACTGTTTATCTTTCATGACACCAGAAAACCAAACAACATTGTGATCAACAAGATATAGGCAGATGACATGAAGATGGCTATAAATGGACATGAAGGGACTCTACGTAACTTCTCTAGTCCGAGTCACAGGTTAGATCTATGGAGAGGCAACTCCTGTCTCTGTAAGAATGCATGTTTTACAATGAATTTTTGGAGCAATAAAATGAGTTTAATGCCATATTGTGGTAGCCTGATTTATCAGCCGGTTTCACTTCGTAGAAACTGACTGACCTTGCAGCGTTGGAAGTCGTTCATTCAATGCAGGTATTTTTTGTCATTTAACCAATCGCTGCTATTTGGTAGTTACGTACGTAATGCGCCACTAATGGGGCTAACGGTATATTTAGCTTTTCCCAAATCCCATAGGAAGAAGTACAATAACGTCTTTCCCCTTGATGAAATTCACCAAACATTCTCTTTGTTCCGACTTTAAATCTTCAATCTTGGGAATCGTTGACAACACTGAATATATGGCTCTTCGCTAACTGGCTGGTGCCCGAACTTGCACTTCTGGGGTTTTTGCAAACCGTCTATTGTATTCCTGACCTAGTTGCTGGAGAGAAATGAAATTGAGCTAAGGCACACGGTGGCGCCAGCCTGGCTAATATCGGGGAACATTACAAGCAAAACAAGCCTAGGAAACAAGTAGATGGCGGACCCCTAATAGAAAAGTTCCATATTGCATCTTTAAGCATGCTTTTTCTGACCTGCAGCAGGAAAAAGAGAAACGAAACCATAACAAAAGCAAGGGTCAAATGTGTGAAAAATAAACAGAGCTGTGTCCCTCCTGAGCACCCAAAGGAGGAGCGGGCTGACAGAGTGTGCGGAGTGTGTGAGGAGCTGTTGACATTCAGACAGGAGCACAGTGCACAAGGCTGCTCTGTGTGAGGATGCAGAGGGGAGGGAGCAGCTGTCCCACCAGGGAGCACCCCCAGCTGTCAGAGCCCCGCACACAGACTATACATTCACACTCAGGACATTGGCGCAGTGTTCAAGGACCCACTGAGGTTGTGTGTTCCCCCATGGCACGCGTCAAACAGGTAGGGTCAATATGTATGCAAAATAGAGGGTGCAAAACAAGCACAAGGCACATCAATATCAACAAGTGTTTCTCTTTCTTTCAGCTCATCGTTGAAGCATGAGACTCCAACTGTGGGTCTTGTAAAGTAGGCTATACTATACAAAATTGTAGAGAGAAGACTAATTTGTTCATGTAATCCCAAATATGATAAGAGTACACATCTGGTAAACAGAGCTTTTCCACCTTCAAGGCACTCACAGCGCTTTACACCCATTCATTCACACATTCATACACCAGCGGGTTAAATGTCTCGCCCAAGGACACAACGACAACATTCATCTGTGAGAGTTGGATTCACACCGCCAACCTTCAAATCAGTGGACAAATGCTCTACCTGTTGAGCTACTATCATCCCGTGTGTTTACTTTTCCGTTTAATTAGATGATTGGTTCTATAACAGATAAGTGATAAGCACAAAGGAAAGTGAAATGCAATTAACATCACCAATAAAATCAAAGCTTTTCATGGTCGTTAGTGATTTACACTTACTCCGAACAGCCATTCCCATGTTGTTGTCATAGAAACTGTAGTTCATTGACATGTAACAGATTTTTGGACAGTTCCTTTTGGAGGTAGCCTACTGTTACTGTGGTTGATGTAAGATAACAAGAAGCTCATTGATTGTGACAGACAGCTTGGCAGGGTTAGGTTAGGACTGTGGGCAGCATTTTTTACAGAATGTCTGTTAGAAATATATTGCTGACTCAACTATACATTTATTTGTACATATCTTTATTATAGGCCAGGGCATTTTCAGAGGGGTATACACAATACACAAATCTATGCAAATTGCTGCTACTTCCCAGTATGAAGATAAATTAGTTGCAACAGGTACAAGCAGTTAGCTCATTACATATTAGCCCATAAAGCAATTACATTATTGTGCAAATTATGACAAATTTTAGAAATCAGACCTATTCTGCCTCTTGCATCTCTACATTATGTTGTGTGGTCTCTAGCTAAGAAGTATCAAGTGCCCTGTTCAAATTGTGTATCCAGAGAGTAGAATATATGAAGATGAATAACTTGATGATGTCTGTGTTATGAGTTTCCTCCTACATTCGTTATTAGTTGTTTGATTTTGAGAAAAATGGCTATGGTGAAAACTTAAACAAATGTGAGCTGCTACTGAAAAAGTAAATTAGGTAATCTATCTACAGGGTGCAAGAACATCAAAACCCACTGACATATTTAGGTTAAGGATATTTGTCTGTATCAGCAGGTATCACCATGGTAACACAAAAAATAAAATCAACAACCACAAATGAGAAATGTACTGTGGAAGGCATCCCAGTAGAAGGAGACATTAGTTTTAGGAAGACTTTGGCAAAGAAGCACATTTTGCGTCAGGGAAGAGAAGTTATTAAACAACAGAGAGAAAAATGTAGCTGCCAGGGACAGAAAGATGAACGGCTGAGGTCTGGAAATCTGCTTAAAGTCAAACACCAATTAAGCTCCGGCGCATTGTAAAGTTGGGCTTAACAGCTGCCTCAACAGAAGGCAAAACTTTCTTATGAGAAAGTCACAGATGGAAGCGAAATGAAAAATGCAAGTCTTCTGAATAAACATAACATATAAGTCACTCTGTAAAAACAACAAAACATGCATTAAACTGTGGGGCATATCTGCACAGAGCATGCAGGTGTGGGTTTTTTATTACACTGGTACTGGTCTGAGGGAAAATGCCTCTGTGTTGTCATCCCTCCAGGAACATAAAACTCAGGATTTAGCTCAACAAAATACTTCTGCTTTTATCATACATCACACTTTTATTGCTATTTTGCTAAATGCCTTTAGCCTTTGCATTATGAGTCCCCAGCTGTCAAAATAGGAAATAACTATATATTGACACAGAAGTGCCATATTTGAGAAAAGCAGTTGTATTTTATTTAATGTACTTTCTTGATCAATCTCCAGCTATGGGACAAAAGTCAATAAAGTACTTTTTAATACAATTTACATTCAAGTATACTGTAGAGTTATTGTAAAGTGTGTCTATCTCTGTTTGGGTTCATGTTTTTCTGTTTTGTTTTGTTTTTTGTTTTTTTAATCACAGGTTTGTGTATGTGAATTAAATATCCAATAATGTATTTCTGAAACAGGGAGTTTGACAGTTTTACTTCAAAAAAGTTTTGGCTGCCCTTTGTTGCACTGAAAAGTTCACCTGCCTGTCATTATCTGTGCACAGTGAAGTGGTAAATAATGGACAATGGGAAGCCTTAAAACTGAAGCCTTAAAACTGATGCCTCGGGCACAATCTGCCAAAAGAGGTTCTGGGGCCAGCAGGAGATCTAAATGTGAGCGCAGTGCACTCAGTGTACACAGCAGCGCTGGTATGCTGCAGCCTGGCTTTGTGGTTGAAAGGGAAATGCTTCTAGCAAGTCCACCAATGCCCAAAAGGTCTGATAAGAACAGACAACAACTGTCGAAGTTTCCTCCAAAGTCCACCACTTTGGACCAGTGCGCTAAATTACTCATGGAATTGGAAGACAAGCTCCTCTCATTCACTAAACCACTGTAACATCTGTCACCCAGGCACATGTGCAGATGTCAGCAAAAATACTGGTGATTACAGCACGGCTTTATAATTTATTGTAGAACGTTTTCAGGGTTAAAATTAAATTATTTAGCATATTTATGTATAAACAAGGGCAAATACAACTTTATAAGATCCTGCGTGTAAACAACAATGCCTATATTACATTCATAAACATATAGTTTGGGAAACTTTAATTAGCAAACTGACAAAACCAATTCAGGCTGTGTTATCTGGTATATCTTAAAGACATGTTGTTGCCCATTTGTTGACAAAAACACATATTACATATTTTGAATACATTTATATGAATATATATATAATTTGGTTGTATTGTGTAGGATTTTTTACATTATTCCAAGTCTCATAAAATATTTGTTCCAACATAAGACACATATACACATACACAGCTCATGGTATGACCAAAGAATTCTGCAGTTGTTTGGAAAGTGCAAGACAAGGCAAGTTGGCATGAGCCAGTGTCAGTAGTGCGGGGGAACTCCTGCTACATTCTTCAATCAGAGTGGCCATAGTGTCCCAGCTGCTGATGGAGACATACAGGTAAATGCACAAGTGCATCTAGAAATGAAAGAGGAAGGATGTGTGCTGAAACAGGGTTTGTGTGGACACATTTATAACTCTTATCTCACATCAGCACATTAGAGGATTCAAAGGGTGCAGGAGTCTTTTTGAAATCTTCTCACTGTGTTTATTTATGTCAAGCACTCACATGCTTCTGGGATTACATCTTTTCTTTTCCATTCCTGAACTCCCCGTTCTCTACTTCAAAAAAAAATTCACAGCTGACGCCCAGTATTCCCTACAGTTTTACTTAAGTCTGTCGGCATTGTTGAACAGATTATTTCTGGGTGAAGCGCATTCAATACAAAACACTTGTTCTACAAGTTTGAACTGGAAGTGTAATTGATCTGGTTTACAATATGTAATAATGATCTATGTCATCAAAAGCATGTGTTTTCATTACCATTTTATAAAAACCTCAACTTAATTACAATAGAAGTATGAACAAAAACTTGAAGGACCCATATTACTCTCCACACACCTTCACTAGAATCATTTTAGCTCTGGAATTGAACAACAGGTAAAAGGTAGGTGTTAACTTGAAAACTAACACTAAATGAGATCACAAGGTGGAATAGAGCATTTTAAGCTTTGGAGACATGTGGATGTGGACAGACTAAATAATAAAAAAGTTATTCAAGTATGTGTGAATGAAACAAAGCACAATTCAGGAAACACAACTGGTATGCAACAACATTAAAACATGGCTTAAAAGCTCACAAGAGTCCATTTTGTGTAATATAGGACCTTTAATTTATAATAAGAAAATACTTAGGGTTTAGGGTTAGGAGTTAGGCTTAAGATATTTATTAAATATACTTAGTTATTAAGCCTGAATCATTCCTAATGAAGTATTTGTTCATTTCAAATATATGGAGTTCAAGAAGCTACTAAATATACTGGGGCAGACGTTCAAGAACCTACTGAACAAAAAGTTCATTTCATTTTTTAAATAATCTTTGCTCATGGTTTATACAGTAATACAATGTAGGTATAATAAAGTGTTACCGTAAAGTTCAGTCAATAAAAATAAGTGAATGAGGGTAAAATGCTTGTTCTCTCCTCTCCTTGGTATTATGGTGTGTTGCCTAAGTGCTGCAGTCATGTGCTGGACCTAATGGTCAGGCTAATGAGGTCTACAGGGAGAAAAGTGTTGTCAAAACTGTCACACTCGTCACTGCAGGCTGACCCACAGAGACCATGATTGATGCCTGCAGACACTCACTGCTCGATTGTTCATGTGAGACTCTCACAGCAGCATGGAGGCTTGTGTTAGCACAGGTTTCCACTGCCTCACCTCTGCTATGAAGTATGTGGCATTTCAGCTGAGATCAATATAACTCCAACTGCACTGGGAGTATGTTTATTTATTACACTTACACATGCAGGTAGTAAGGATCCTGCAAATATGTTCTTTGCATTTTTTGGTAAATGTTCAAATCAGAATGTATAGCACTAAATGTCTATTTACTATTCAAAACCAACCCTTTCTTGAGTGTTGATATTCACACAGCCTTTCAATGAGTAGCTAGTTCTTAAGATGCAATTTTGCCATTGAGCAGTGTCCTTCTCATAGATGAAACCTCTTTTGATCAATGTTTCTCTGCGTGTGTATTAATATTCAACCTGAATACAAAGCAGAACAAAAAGAAAAGAAAACAAAAGAAAAAAAACGTAAAACTCTTACAGCATATAAGTTCCAATGGAAACCTGACTATCTTGTCATTATGTTTCCCATTAAAGCAATAAGTCAGTGGGCATAAGAGAGGATAATGTAAAATGATCTAACAGACAGTGAGTGTGCAGCGCTGCTGTCCTCACTGACTGGACCTGGGGAGATATTGAGCAGATGATGACGCACTCTGACTCATGCTGTAAGTCATCAGAGGTTAGATATGGAGCTCTGAGCCTTTTCTAAAATGTTCTATATTTCAGCGATCTGCATCTCTTCAGATCTCTAGGTCATGTGGAGGATAATAACCCTGTCTGCTGTGATGAATGCTCTGTTATATTTGGTGAATAAACAATAGTGCAGATTTTTGGACTATTTTCATCTTTTATGTACATGCAATCAACTATTAAATTTTATTCTTAATTAACATGGACATTAATCATTTTTGACATTTTGTTTATGTATTCTAAACATATTTAAACATTCACTTTTAATTTTAAAACATGAAAAACGGTTACTCCTCAGTTACGTTTTGCATTTAGAGCAGCCCAGTTATTCACCACAGAGCAAAGACCAAATGTTGCTTAAATACATGCAAAAATCAGGTACAGGTACACACGAGTCCTAAACCATTGTCTGACCAGCCAGTCCCTTCCACATCCTGTTCAAATCCAGAAGGAACTGGAACTGGACAACAGAGTGTGAAAAACCTCTGTCCAAACCTGAGACGATCCAACTGCAGCTGCTAATCTGTAGTACGTGTCTCTCAAATGTGAGACATATCATTTTGAACATTCTTATAACATTCAAAACAAAATGTAAAATCTCTTTTACGTGAAATAAGTAACAGTTTGGTGTTTCCTTTGTTGAGTCTGCAAAAATATATACTGTTTCTAACTCCTTTGATCTTTTTTATGTGTATGTTTGGTTTTGACAGGAACGGAGCGTGCATCATGATTGGTAAATCCGCCTGTCAATCATACCTTATAAAATCAGGGAGACAGGATGTGGCTCCAGATCCACTTGTCTTTGTAAAGCTTTTTCAAAGTGTGTGGATTTGCCTGGTCTGAGAAACTGTACCACACTTGCAGTGGATGTAAATCCGGCATTACAAGCGTATGGGCCATACAGACAAAATATTTATGTCGCAATATATATTTTTGTATGCCTTAATATTATATCAGTCCAACAGAAATGTATTAAAACATGTCTTTAAACATATTAGCTGAGGTTTAAGAGGTATATTGGTCCTCTAGAGATCTGGATATTAGCACTGCAAGAAGATATTACATTTACAGCTCTGATTATTGAGTCTATGCTTCTCTAAAGGGAGCATTTTCTAACTCTGACTAAGGGAAAAAGTAATTTTTGATTACTTTTTCAGTAGGCTTTACAATACAGTTCAGAAATTGATTTAGTTCTCAATCAATAGTTCTCAAAAATGCATTAATGTTGTGCTATATATAAGAAGATGATCTCAAGTCACCCTGCAGGCGATCTGGGCCAACAGACTCCAAGCAGCAGCAAGGAAAATCTATAAACCATACAAACACACTCTGAAATGATAATGTGACAATCGCTCAATGCATACCCCATAGGTAGCCATTAAAATGAAATACTGCTTTTCTTCTCTTAGTAAAACACTTCCACTAGACAGTAGTAGAAAGGGTGGTGAATATAATTGTTTGTTAGAGCCTGGAGAGAAAGCTGGTTATTTCGTTCAATAGTTGCTGTGAATAAGAATTTATTTCCCTTGCCAAATAACTGCAGGTCTCCTCTGTGCACTCTTCCAAGCTCATTATGGTAACAAGCAGCTCCCAAATCTGAATATATTTAAATACGAGACAGCACTTTTGGGGAAAACAGTCAAAAGAGCAAAACTATTAAACCAATTTAAAAATCACCACTTGAACGAATGCAGTAGATAAAACTTGCTTATGGCTGTGGTATGTTTTCCTGATATAAAATTGGATCTCTTGTTGGTTGTATGTTCTGACAGAGCATCTTGACCTGTAGCTGAGGCTAGCAATCTTGGGAAAAAACAACAAATGGTCAGATAGGGTCACACACAAAACACACACATTTTATGCGTTGGTTAAACCCAAAGCGCTTGTGAAAGAAACGCCAAGTGACATCAGGAAAACCCAGAAGGCAGTTGAGCTATTGATTGCTTTCTTAAAGCTCCTGAAGAGGAATGTATTTTTGGCCATAAATTATAGGTTGACCGCATAAACCTACATCTCAGAGCTATATGGACAGAATCATTTTGAGTTTCACTTGGTCATTAAATTCTGTGTTATCCGCTGTAGTGCAGTAACAAATACAATACATTGTTGAACTGACAGTTACATTTTAATATCAACTTTTTTTTACATCTAAAATTCAGTTGTTGTTTCATTTTTTGATGGTTGTTGTTTGCCATAAAAAGAAAGCGCCAATTCCAGTGAAAGAGAACTTTCATTACTATGCCAACCTACCGAAAAAATATATAAATATTTTTAGGAGCATGCGATCAACTCTCCAAAAATATTAGAAGTGTGTTTCAGTCAGTTTAAAATGGAGAATAGCATGTAGCAATTGCCTTTGTAATTGTTGTATAATTTCTCACACTGCCACTAAAGGTATTGGTATTCATGATGCACCTTGAGCCAAGACTGAATCAGCTATTCATCTGCTTCAAGCATAAGGATTCCTTTCTGATTTGAAGGATTTGGCATGGTAACAGTCCTGCATTGTTATAGCGATTACGCAACTCAAATCATATCTTTTGAATAGGGAAAGGTCCTCAAAAAATCCTTCAAATCAGGAAAAAATAATTTGCCTGAAATCTGAGAAACCATACCCTCTGCAGTGAGAGCAAAAGATAAGAGACATTGTATTGAAATTGTTGCAATATTTCACAAAACTTTATTAGGGAAAAAAAAAAACTCTAAAAGTTGACAACATTTTCTTGGCCATCGCAAAGTCATCTTTTTTGTTGTTATGATAAAAAAAAAAAAAAAACACAACTCAAACACATATCTTTTTTCCCCTGGTGCATTCATGTTGATTCCTATAGTGCTTTCGCAGCCAATATTAGCAGGGATAGAGAGATTTTCTGACACAAAACACTGAACAATGTGACATGTCCCTAAAGCCCGCTCTCTATTTCTGCAAAGGTAATGGGAAACTGTACGTCAAGTCCTCTGCTAATAAAGATACTTGTGCGTTCTCATGTTGTACGCTTATTTAGCTCAAGAGAGGAACTGCTTGCTTTTCTAGGAATCTGGATAGAATTAGTGTCCGACAGTATAGCATGATAGAGTTGATTTGGTTCCTTTAGTGCATACTGAGTCCATATGCAATGTTCGTGATGTCTCCAAATTATGTTGAGGAAAAGTAAGCTCAAATGTCTCTAGTACTAATCTCACATCAATAAACAGCTGCTGGCTATGACTGGGCTGCACAGAAAACCTTCACACAGCATCCCCACCCATGTGCCTTCAGTGTGTTCTCAAGGTTCCATAGTGAGAGAAGCAATAGGAGTTATTTAGACAATAGTGCATGCTCTTTCAATGGTTATTCATGCATTGTTAAATGGGATTTAGTTTGGATTTATATTTGACTTTAGGTGCAGCCACTACACCATGACACATTGGCCATTTTAGAACAACAATGCCCTGAACTCGGACACAATACCATCCGCTTAATGCAACTCCAACAAAAAGAATGGGCTTGGGACCTGTATAAATAATTAAATGGGATTATCAGATCGTCCCTATTATATTTTTTGTTTTACTTGACATAAAGATTTCCAGTATTGTTGTTTACAATTGATTCCTCTAGCTTTTCATTTAAGTCACAATTTGTCTTGCATTGACAAAAAGCTATCCAAATCTCTGCTAATGTGGTGAATTTATATTTGTATTTATAGTTTATAACTGTATGTATGTGTATGAAAAAAAATAAAAATCACGCTGTATATCTAACTATTTTTAAACCAACACGGTCAGTGCTATAAATTACAGCTAGACGCTTCCCCTGACCAAGGTCTACAATATTTCTTGTGCTGAAACCTTGAATTTATCCTCTCACATATCAGCACAAGTCAACTGTCAGAAGTACTCCAAGACATAGCCTGCAAAGCATCACTTTTTGCACATTTTAAACTGTGTTGATATTCATATTTCATATGTAAATCCAGGAAATTGAATAATTGTTATGGAGAATTTTGAGGCAAAATTAATAATGGCTATTGGCTCCATCCTTAACAAGTTGAATGAAATACAGGGATACTGGCGATGCAATTATGCAGGCAGGAAGTGGACAAAATGAACCATGATAAAGAATATCAGTCAATTGCCTAGTTATCGCTGCAGTGATTGAATAGGTGCTCAGCCCGTTGCAATAAATGTTTTCCTTATTTCACATTGTCATTTAGATTAAGAAAATGTATCCATCCTCCACAACTGAGAACTAGCTGCTAATTCACTTGACTACTTGGAACCAATGCAGTGTGGCTGGAATGGGATAGATTGATTTATAGACTTATTTGTGTGAAGCATATTGAATCGTAAAACCCTGTCCGCCATTTGTAATGCAAACACAATGATGCATCCTGTGTTTTATCCCCAGATCAATATTTCCTCTCAGCTGGATTTCTGCTGACAGAGATTCGCTTCCTAAATAGGCTGGTGCAAAGGCAAAACAACTGTAAATCACAACACACGATAAACTGTGCAGGCAATATGTTATGAAACGCTATTTTTATAGAAAGTTATTGTTTAGTCTTTTGTGTGGAAGCGTGCATCATTTAAGATTGATTTCATTATTTCTGATAAAATTATGGCAAAACATTAGACAAACAGCCCCTGTGTGTTTGTTTCCATAGTAACAGCAGCCCCAAAACAGCAGGCCTTCCCGGTGGTCAGCTGATGAGCGTTTTCATCGCACCAACACAGACACTCCCATGTTTACATCAGCCTAATGTCACATCACACGTCTCCTTTAATGACAGGGTTTCACTCGCTTTATGGGCCATTGCACTGGACCGAGCAGCAGAGAACACTACGCAAAAATACCTCTGGTGGTTTCCTGCTACAAAGTACAAAATGCCTCAGTAGTTGGACAGACTTCATTGGCAAAGTAATTAGTCATATGAGAGAAACAAAACAAAGTGAGCATTGCCAAGGAGACTGCTGATTGTATTAATTAATGTATTATAAGGGACATTTTTTACAAGTGTGTTTGGATGGGTAATGTATCTCAGCTAACCAAATGGAAGGGAAGAAGTCAACATAGAAAGAAGGTGTCACATCCCACAAGTATGAGGCATTTGTGAAGTTACAACTGCACAAGTGTATGTCCCTGTGCTGGTCCACATGTTCCTTCCAGTGTCCTTCACTCCTGTGTGTTAGGTGTACATGACTTTGTTTACACTTCTTTGTTTAACACTTGAGGGTTTGTGTGCACAACACACAACACAAATGGATATGTGAACACTGCTAACCAGTATTATTTGTAGAGGTGTTATGTTTACAAACAGCTTCTTCTCTTTACTGTATTATGATCAATCAGTAAAAACAAGTTGGTGAAGTCTTTTTTCATCTTCCATGGTGGTTATTTTATTGATAAGTGGAAACAAGCAATTTTACTAATTTTTGTAAAGGTATACTGAATTTTATTTGTTAACAATTTAACTTAACTGGACAATTAAAGAGAGAGAGGGAAACTGAACAAATGATTGTTGTGGTCAGCAGATGTTGGCCACTCTTATTAATCAAACTCTTTCTAAACATGGTTTTACAATAATAATAATTAATAATAATAATAAAGAACACTATCAACAGTGAGATACTATGGAACACCTCTGTACTGCTGTCGGAGGTGCACCACTGTAAGTGTATGTGCATCATTAGCATGTGCCTCCCAGTTGTTTCGGGATGAAGTTAAGGAATTCAGAATGTGGGTGTGATATTTTCACAGCCTGTGTCAAACCAGTACAAAGTGATTCCTGGAACAGCAACAGCACTGAGATGATGTTGAGCTGGTCTCCATGGCAACATAGTGTATTTTGAGCTGGTCCCAGTGACATATATGAGAGTATATAACCTCCAAGCTCTTGTATTCCTATAAACAAACAAACAAACAATAAACTCAAGCTCTAAAATGATGGTATCAAAAGTAAACTATTTAATCAGGGGGGCAAAAAGGATAATTGAATGTGGACACCATCCAATGCAAAATAAGCACAAGCAGTGTATCTTTATCACATCGTTGAACTGCAAAACAACGGGAACAGGATACAGTTTTTCACGTGTTACTCACCAGAATCTACAGACTAATCTACAACTGCATCTTATAAAGAGAAAATGTATTAAGTGTTACATGAGTACAACCAGTGCTCTGATTTATTTTATGTTTATGTGTAGAGTTAACAGCAGACTTTTCCAAGCTTCTACCATCCTCTCTTTAACCTAATTTAACTAACTAATTGCGCCCCGTAAAAAAACCTAGGCATCCCTAAACAAGTTCTGAGCCCTGGTTAAATAAGGCCACTCGCACTACTACGAGAATGGAGTTGAAAAAAGAATAAGCTTCATGTTTAACATCAAATGTTAGAGAATTTGCTGGTACAACTATCAGAAAATTGTAAAACCTGACAGAAATTTTTATTTTGCTGATATGGTGACAACTGACAGACACGAACCACATGTGCTTTTTAGAAGGGTGAATGCAGCTCTAAATGTCCCCCAATCTGATAGCTTTGAAGCTTCCCCTTTGGTGTGAACATTTTTTGAACTTCTTTATAAACAAGGCTGAGACAAGTAGGGCTCTTATCGGCACTTCACCTGTGGTCCAGTCTGATGTTGTCACATGTCTAGTTTGTTTCAGACACTATCTTGTTTGGAAAAAATGGTCGGGGAAATTAAGCCTTCTGGTTCACCCAATGACCCTATTCCTCCTTACCTGTTTAAAGATATTTTTAAACTACGTTTTTTTTAAGACGTTCCACCATAGTGCCCTTTGTACAGTATTATATTAATTGCAGTCTGCCTGCTAGCCTTAAACATGCAGTCGTCCAGCCATTAATTAAAAAGTCTGGCCTTGATCCTAATGAACCTTCAAATTTTCTCCCATTTTTGTAAAAAACTTTGGAAAAAAAATTGTTTCTAATCAGATGAAGGCATTTTTAGAAAAGCATGAAATCCATGAGGTTTTTCAGTCTGGTTTTAAAAATCTTCTTTTTTCACTGTACCTACTTCCCTAGGATCTGTTCCCTAAGCATGGGGTTTCATGGTATCTGAATGTTGATGACAGCCAAATTTATGTGCCCCTTAAGTGTCACAGTGTATATTGTGCCACTGTTGGATTGTATTGATGATGTTAAAACTTGGACGTCTGCGATTTTTTTGCATTTTAATTATCAGAAAACTGAAGTTCTTTTAATTGGTCCAAGTTGTGCTGGTAGTAAAAAGTGCCCTCAACTACTATAAATTTACCAAACAGACAAAAATGTTCTCAAAGTTTTCACTGTGACAAATGTAATTCCAAAAGAACCCAAATCAGTCAGCACTAGGGCAAAATTGATAAAATGCATCTCAAAGGAACCTAGGATCCTTGGCACAGTTTGTCAAACCCACTGTCACAAACCTGGGAGTGAAAATTGATCAAGAGTTTAAACTTTACCAACAAATTAGTGCTGTGGACAAGCCCTTTCCATTTGAGGCAATTGGCAAAGATAAAGTCATTACTTTCAAGACACCATTTTGAGATTTTGATGCACACTTTTGTGACAACAAGACTGGATTACTGCAATGCCCTCTATGTTGGAATAACAAGCTTGCAGCTAGTACAAAACGGAGCTGCTCGTCTTTTAACTGGTTCACAGAAATATGACCATGTGTCCCCAATCCTGTCTGTCCTTCACTGGCACCCTGTTTGTTTCAGAGTGGATTTTAAAATACTTTTATTTGTTTTTAAATGCCTTAATGGCCTTGCCCCATAACACCTTGCTGTCCTTCTGGTGCCATACTCTCCAATGCGCTCCCTCAGATCTACTCACCAAGCACTGCCCATAGTTCCTCAGTCCAGGATAAAGCTTAGAGAAGAAAGAGCATTCTGTTGTTGGGCTTAAACTATGGAATGAGTTGCCTATTCACATAAAATGACTCTCTTCTTGTCTTTAACATGACTTCTTACACACACACATGTCTTCTTTGGCTTTTAACTAGTTTTGATGTCTTTCACTGTTCAATAATTGGATATATTTTTTCATTGTATTATATTTTATCTGTGTGTACAGAACTTTGGTCAACTTTGTTGTCTTTAATAGTGCTTTATAAATAAATTGGATTTGGACTTGGATTTGGAACTAATTCCTGCAACTTTAGCCTTATGATGGTGTACTGAACATAACAACTGATCTTTAGTAATTTCTCTTTGCAAGAAGATACTATTCTATTTTTGGACAACCAGGCAGAAAATCAAACCTACAATAGATATACTTTTTAAATAATTGTTTTTGTACATCATACAATCCCACATTATAAACAACATTCTAATTCCATTATGTGGGATTTTACCAAGAGTTACACAATATAATTGTGTTTGGAGATCTATTTGATATGGCTTTTAATCACGATTAAAGGTGATTGTGATTTACAATGCTCTGAGGATAGTGAATATTGCAAGGTTTGACCTGCTGCTTCCATAATAAAGCACTTATTCAAGCAGCTGCCAAGAGACTGCAAGGTCAAGGTAAGCCTTACAGTCAAGGTGAATGCATTTATTGTCACCCAGAAGGACAAACACAGTAGACATATATGGCATCAGTCCTCTGCAATGCATAACAGAAAGTAATAACATTTTAATATTCAATATAAGGATGCTGTTACAGATGTAACAATTACAACATTTACCCCAGAACTACAACAGATCTTTGTTCCAGGCACTATTTGCATATACTATATGCATACTATATAATATTTACCATTCCAGCAAGGGGTCAGTACCTATCAATTAATGTTTAACCATGTCCTCTTGTTAATATTTGCTCCTAAATTGTTACAATATAGCTAAATGGCAATTATCAATCACCATTCAGAGCTTCACATTATGTACTAGTGTCCAGTCAGCACTCTGTTTTCCCTCATTCATCAGATCAATCAACTCTCTTCCTCTGAGAACTAGTGCCTGGCCCTGAAATAAATGGCATTTATGGATAAACAAAGGGTCACTACTGGGGGCCATAGAGTGCACAAGAACAGGGGCCAGAGGGGGCTTGATAAATAGCTTTGTGTAGAGCCACTTGTCTGTGACCCTAAAGGTTGTCAAGTAAAGACCCTAGTTAGCATCTACTGTATTCAGAAAATGACCAATGCTGGGAACAAATCCCACTGGTGATTAGAACAAAAGGGCTACTGTATATAGATTTTTTAAATAATGGTCAAGACAAAGGCATGGAATATTATCTAAAGGCACATAGCCTTTGGATAATATTGTGAATGTTGTTTTGAGCTGCTCTCTGTGATTTAATTTGTTGCACATCTTGATAAAACTTGAGGTTAAGTCAGATCTAGTCAGTCCACTTCCATCCACCGCCTTGCACAAGCTAAATGGTCACAGTTGGCAAGCTAGCCATGCACAATCTAGGACAAATTATTTGTTAAAAAACACATACTTTTACATTTTATCCATGTTGCAGTATTACATTGATACATGTTATGTATCCCACTTTAAGTAGCTTTATATCTAGCTTTTATGTCCTTTACAAATGAAGCAATATAAATCGAGTTTTGCAAACTGGTTGTTAACACGCAAGTGTGTACTTCTTCACCAGGGGCGATTCAACAAAAGTCAGAATGTAACATTTTAAATGTTTGTTTTTATATATATTTTAATTGAAACTGTCATGTTACAAGTTTGGCTATAGTAGTTGATGCCTTTATTTATACAAAAATGTCAACTGCTCTCTCTAGCTATTGAGTCTGGAGAATAGTTTGAGTGACAATCCATTAAGCTTTTCCTTGAGGTATTGTCAAAACTGGGAAACCTTTGACCCTGTAGGTTTTTTCTTTCTGACAGTAAATGCAGTGACCAGTGATGTGGAATGCAGTCATCTGAGTGTGATATAAGCTCGTGGTGATTCATGCAGTGGATCCAGGCAAACAACTCAGTGCAGGGAACGATCTGATTACATCATGAAGCAGTACACATCATCCTCACTTTCCTCTCTCCTCTCGGTCTGCATGTGTTAATTTGTCGCAACTGACAGTAAACAGTTAACATTTCAGAAAATGTGTGCCATATTCCAGTAAATTACTTCAGCTGCTAGCATCAGAGCTTATTGCTGGAAACTTGATAATGAAGTCATTATTGGACTAGATTTGATTTAGAGTGGGGGAAAACATGACAGCATCCACAGTCAAAGCAGATTAAAATATGTTTTCCAATAAAGTCATTTTTTAAAAACCCGGTGCATCATGTCTCAGCTAAGGTCATTTTAATTTATAAATCTTATATATTACTGTAATATGTGTGCAAATATGTTTTCTCAATAAATTCAAAGCAAACTTCAGAACCATCAATTATTATGCCATAGCAGCAGGGAAAGACTAACAGCTCACCTCCAACTTGTTTAATTCAGGCATAAACCAGAACAATTCCGACAATGTGCAGCACAACAAATGCATGAGAGCTTAATTCACACATCTTTGTTTTCATTTTGAAATCCACTCACTGTTGGAATCACACAACCTTTTTATTACAAACCTGTGGTGACAAGCATGATAAATAAGACTGCATGTGGGACACCCTCTGCATCAAGTAAGAGGATCATTTCTCAGGCGGTTCCTAAGACCTCTGTCCACCCTGCAGAATAGAACTGTCAGAGGCCAGTATAAAAGTAGAATTACCCAGATATATCCCTGCACTGTGCTCTCAATGATGTGTGAAACTGTAAAGCTCCAGGTCCATAATAACTTAAACTCTGGTGCAAGGCACAGACACCACTCAAAGAATGCCATCTGGTGCAATTTTGATTTTACCATGATGTTATGACAGGGGACAATTTTATACAGTTGTATAGTATTAGTTTAAAAGAAAATACATACAGTAAAATCCCAAATGGACCACATGCACTAGTGTCTCCAGCCAGCACTGACAGGCATCATGTGTGGGTGGATTTGTTATTGTTTGATGAAACTCATTTGAATATGTGGTTGCTGTTTGTGCTTCATCCAAACAGTAACAAGGTCATTTGTTTATGTCTGAGACAGAATGAGTCTGAGCATTCATACTTGTCACTTCAGAGCAGATAATGAAGAGTCACATGTTCACAAGCAGAACCTGTTCACACTGAATATTTTCTAATTAACCACTTCACCTAAGCCATTTAATCCTGCAGAGCTCTCTTATGTAGTGTTGAAATGTGTATTTGGTTTGGGTGCAACTGCTTGTGTCATGGCATGTAATATAAATTACTGTCTATGTTCCCATGCCCTGCCTTTAGTTCTGCAACACAGCTTAATCTAATATAATTAACTTTTTTTTTTCCAGTACTAAGAAAGTAATCTGTTAGCATTAAGTTATTATACTATATTTTAGCATATAAATGTGCTTCACAGCACAGAAACTGAACATGAAACTTAATACAACCTCCTACTCTAATTATTTGCCTATGGAATTCTTTGAGATGCATTTTATCAGTTTTACCCTGGTGCTGACTGATTTGGGTTCTTTTGGAAAAAATAAGATTTGTCACAGTGAAAACTTTGGGAATATTTTTGTCTGTTTGATAAATTTACAGTAGTTGAGGGCACTGTTTATGGCTCTTGTTTATGTTACTTGTGTAAAATAGAGTGTTAATCGCCATACATTTTTTCATTTGGTCAAATAAAAAAATATATAATAAAAACTTACTTGGACTGGACTCCAACCGTAGTGTTGTATTGTAAAGTGTATTTATCTTAACATGGCAACAGTATGTAGTTTGTTTGAGAAGGGTTTGGCGAATCCTCTAAACACTGAACTGAGTTACCACTGCAGTAGTAATGGTATGGTTATATGTGCACCATGGAGTACAAATAACAGCAGCAATTGTCTAAACTCAGTGGTTACTGCATCAAATGTATGTATTTTCCTCATGTTGGATCAATAAAGTATACCTTAAAATGTTTTCAGTTATATTTAATTACACAATGACAACATATTTTTGAGAGGGATTGTATTGAAGTAACTTTCACTTGACAGCATCACTCTAACACCTCCTCCACCTGAGATTTTATCAGATAGAACATTACATACTGAACCAGCCACCACAATTTCCTCATTCTCCACAGACACGTGCACCTGAGCCTTCTTATTGAGCTGCACATTGCTCACACACCTGCTGACATTGTTCAGCAGTTGAGTTTCACAATATTTTCTCATGCTCTGTATGTTTCACTGATCTTCTGTTGACTGTTGACTATTGATAGGAATCAGGCAGTATGGGGACTAAGGTTTCCGTTTAGGCACATTCCTGCTCAGGGCTACATTCCCCATCTGTGTGCCCGCTTGACAAGTCTGACCTCCCTTTCACAGTCAGGAAGCCATGCAGGGATTAGAGGAATCAAATCACAGCCAGGCTTGTTGTGTTGCCTCGCCCGGAGAACCATTTGCCTGTGGGTTAATGATAGAGTCCTTTATGTGCTACTCAATAGTGAGGTGTATTGTTACAGAGAGCTGGTAGGCTTGTTGATATAAAGTTTAGCCATAGCATTTGTCCTTCTTTTAGCAGCACAGTCATAGCCCACAGGTTTTTTCATTGTGTGTTGACTCCTGACCTCAGATCATATTAAAGGACATTTAAAAACAGTCCTGAGGATTTCCTGTGGAATGTGCACACAAGGCTTGAGAAAGAAAGTGAGAATGTAGTAGGACCTATAGTGCAAATTTAATGCCCTGATTTTTTTTTTAAACTGGAAATTGATTTGTAAGATACAAGTGGTCTTTGTATTTAATATTGTACTGATAAGTAATATTTTTTTGTAGAAGAGAACATTTATATGTAAATGGGAATAGTAATAGTCTAATAATTATTTGTATTATTAAGTTATACACTTTTTAAAGAACAGCGATCAGGACAGAGGCAACACCACTGTAATTCTGACAGCCCCAGTATGTGAAAAGAAATGGATTTTAATGGATTATTTTTATGCAATCCTAACTGATCAATTCTAATGCACTGGAGTGTATCAAGTGAGTTTTTACTTTGTTTTATTTGTCTAAGTGCACTAAGTAATGCTATGAATTTGTGTTAAATTTAAACAAATACTAGAGTTTCTTTCTAAATTAACAAACCTAAGGGCTGCTTTGTCCTGAGCCTTTTCCAAATAATGCTTTTGGAAGTTCCATTTATTAGATATCGTACATCTATGTTTTATTTATTTAAACTGGTTACATAAATGCATTATGGGACATAACACCATCTGGGCAAGATTTGAACCAGCAACTATCTGGTCAATTAGCACACTGTGCTACTGTTGCCCAGCTGAGAGTGCAGAAATATTTTTCTACATCTAAACCATAGGCATGCTGAGCAAATTTTACTTGAGTTAACTTTTCACATTCTGCAAGTTACGGTGGATTTATGTAGATTGTTCCGTAGTACAAGTATTAGTTTTAAAGGTTGATGTAGATACTTCAGAAACAATGTGTGTACCATTGAAAATATATGTGTAAATTTACTGTATATTTCTCCATTTACCTCAGCAGTAAAGTAGCCCTGCCAAGTGCACACAAACACTGAAGGTTAGCCAAGGACCGGGCACTATCTGATGCCCACATGCTGTGATTTTTCTTACCTCGATGCTGATTTAACATTGTTTATATGAGAACAAACAGTACACTGGGGGGACATACCGTAAACCTCATCTTATCGCTATGTCAATCCAACATAATTACAAAAACAAATTTATCTCCAAATCAGTGATGTATACTTCAGAAGATATAACTACATTGATCTGAAGCAAGGAATGTCAATTTTTATTCACATGCTTAGTCAGGAGTCACAAAGCTATGGACTGTGCTCACTAAATAACTTTGCCCTGCTTGAACTGCACAGATCCCTCAGATAGACTTTTATTATTAGATAACATAAAACAGAGGCTGAATTACATTTCAACTTTTATATTGCCTTTGTTTTGACTTTGCAGACCCAATAGCCACACTAAACTTTAAATGTGAAACTTTATGACCTCCTCCATATTGGTCTGGCCCCGAGCACTGTAAAAGATGATTCAGGTGTCGAGTGAGAGAATATAAAAACATTTGTCTCTGTCCCCATGAATTGAATTTTAGAGTTGTTCATGTCTTCACAAACTTCACAAACGGTACACAGTTCTAACTCACATTTACTTGGGTAACATTCTGAAGAAATAGTACTTTTCAGAACAGTTTTCAGGCATCATAGAGTATTCTCTTACTTTATTAAAAGTTTAGATTACTCTTCCCATTTTGAGTATTTAAATAGCTTTAAAAAAAATAAAAATAGCTATACACAACAATGATTTTAACATTGTGCTTCCTCAGTCTTACCTTCAGGTACATTTCTGTATTTTTTGTAAATACCATAATCTGTGTATTATTGAATGTGTTGTCTTCCCGGTTATATAAATTCATAAACTCATATTTTAAATACATTTTACGCCCAAACTATATATAAAATGTAGTTTTCCAAGTAGTTTTTTCTCTTCATTTGGTGATTATTTGGGACACATTTTACATCTAATTGACCAATATTATTAATAGAGGATGAAGAAGATAAAACGAGAGAGAGGTCTTTTCAAAGGGTGACAGGTCCAGCCCGGCTCTGTAGGGACAGGTTTGCTGCTGCACCACTAAATTGGTTGTTAGACCTGCCATGGCTGGCCTCCATCGCCGTCTCCTCATATTTCTGCTGTAATATGAACTGGGAGAGAGAAAGGCAATTACAGCTCTGCTTTGGCATGTCATTTCTGTCATGTATGAGGCTAAAACACAGAGCCTCTTGTTACAGTGACTCCCCCCAAACTCATTTTCCACTTCCACATAAGACGGGTGTGTAAGATCCTATTACCCCAACCACTGAAGACTGTCAGAAAGCCCCTGTGTTAGAGGTTATTACTCTCCACTCTGTGTAGGTTTTAATAAAGGCATCTCAAAATGTTGCCTCCGTCTTTAGGCTGCAGGGGTGGAATCAAATCACCAACTTAATGTGTAAATACAGTATAGGTCTGCATATACTGCCAGCATATGCTTGTTATTGCACCAAACAGATGAAAGAGAATAGAATGGCTAAGGTACAGATATATTGTTTTATTTGTATGAGAGGACTCTTTAGTTCACCCTGCCTACCTACCGACTGGGGGTGCTTTCCACATTCTCTGGCCTTTGTTTACTTCCGGGTGCTGTTTTGCCTTGGATTCATGCTTCGTGTTAGCAGATACAAACAATAATCACTAAACTAATATCCGAATTGGCCTTAATGCAAAATCAATTGAAAAGTCAACAAATACTGCTGTGAGCTGCTCAGCTGGTTAGTCGGTATCCAAAGAAACTGTTTTTTCTCTTTTCTAAAACAAGGCAGCGATGGTTCAAGTCATGTCAGGCTGTGCAAAGGAGTCACTGTGTGGGAGCACACATTGGCCACAGCATTCTGGGTGTCCATGTGTACTGTATCAGGTGACCTACAGTGGTGACTCCAGGCCCTAAGCAGCAGTGCAGTATCCATATATGACCTGCCACGCTTAGTTAGTCCAATGTTCTGCAGCACTTCATTTCTTCTATCCGTTCTATCCTCCCGATTCATTTTAGAATAGATTTTAAAATTGCATTGTTTGTTTTTAAAGCATTTCATGGACTTAACACAACACTCCCTACACTCACATTAAGACTGCCCCTTCAGTTGATGCTTTTAAGTCTTGTTTAAAAACACACTAACTGTAACCTGTGATGAGAATTGTGCAGTCCTCTGATTGTTTTTTATATTGATTTTCTTTTCTATTTTTCTATTTCCTATTTTTAGTATTTTTTAATGTTTTTTATTGACTTATTTATTTTTTATGCTTTTAAAATTCATATTGTACTCTGTGCAGCACTTTGGAGACTTTGTGCTGGTAAAATGTGCTATACAAATAAAGTTGGATTGGATTGCAGATGTGGGATTCCTCAGTCACTACATGGTAGATGTATATGTAGAAATGCCATTCAAACACAAATTTGTTATGTTCATATTCAAGGCAACTGCATTTGGTGATAAGGAGATGGACCATGTAGCAAGATTGACCTTGGATCAACAAACTGATATACTACTGTATAAAAAAATACAGGGAGATTTTGGATTTGCCGGGAAACCAATGTGTTTCTGTATACCATCTCTATACCAAATCAATAAAACATGCCAACAGGACTTTAATATACAGTACCTACACAAGGTCTACTGATTTGCATGGAAAGAGACGATTTGAATTGAGAGAAGACAACCATTATATAAAAAGTAATTTAAATCTGACAGGGACACTTATATGCTCTGGATAACAAAGTGATGAATGCACTGTAACATTGTAGGTGTGATAATTACCTTTCCCCAAACAATAAATCTGTTGAGACTGACAGGTGCTAGAGGAGAATGACTGCTTCCCTCAGCCTGTCTGTTTCGCTCATTAAACGCACCACCAAGAGACAGCACAGGTGATGGATGGCACTGTCCTCCACTGAAGCGATTTATCATTTACCCTCGTCTCCAACTTTACCATAAGTCACAGACACACACAGACGCGGCTCTCTCCTTGCTTTTGGCCTATGCCTTCATTTAGATGTACATTTTTATAGCTACAAATGGACAAAGAATATATAGAAGGAAACTGCGTTGTGGTGATCAACCTTTATTGAAGTAAATGGTGCTTGCTAACGTAGTTGTAACATTTTCTCACCAAAAAGGTCCTGATCAGTTCATGGCAGGTGAGTTTTCTATAGGTACTCTGGCTTCCTACTCTGGAGAGATTAAACATATATCAAAGGAGACTATACACTATAGGCTACATTACAGGTCAGATCTGTGGAGAGGCAAGCCTATTCACAGAGAGAGTTACTGTATTTTTGAGCAATAGAAACACCCATAATGAATAAATACTAGATAGATATTTAACGTCATACCATATAGAGGTAATTAATGACATATCATGGAACTTTCCAGGCAAAGCAATAACATCTCCATGGAGACAAGCAGGTGATGGACCTCCCACCAGAAAAGTTGCACAATTCACCTTTAAAACGTGCAAAATAAACAACTTCTGGTAATGTATGGCATTACACTGTGTAATGTAGAAATTACACAGTGAGAGAAACAGAGGTCACACAGTGCACCTAACATATAAAGATTGAATGTCCTATTTCTCCACTTTTTAAGACATTACATTTCAACTTAACCCACTCAACACAGAATTGAACCTGCAACTTCCTGAGAAACTTTATAGCTCTGATCTATCACTTCACCTTTAATCTTATTTTCCAATATAAGCCTTCTCTCAGCGCTTCCACTCTATCTATCTTAAAGTAGACTTGGGTCTGTCACTCATTCTGTCTCCAGTGCATGCCATTCAAGTATCAGGGACATGTTGCTCTCTGCAAGACAGCCTCTTGTGTCAGGTCTTCATGAATACATTACCTTTTCTGGGCAACAGTATCCAATGCTTGCTGCTGTCCCAGGTAAACTCGAAGACATTAATAGAGACAATGGAATCCAGGGCACACTCGTAGCACATGCTGTATACAGAGTTGGCACGATATTTGCTGCTTCCCTTAATGACAATGGCCAGTACAAACACATAATGTGTGCCAGGTGTGTATTTGCATCACATCAAAGCACACAGACATCCAGAAGCCCATGTAAAAGAGTGTACATGCTCTGAGGCACAGCTGCGATTGGATTTCCTTGTTCTCCTTCTCTGTGTAATGAAATGCAGATGCTTTTTGTGCACCTCATCTCTGGCTTGCAGACACTGGATTACATTGTAGGGAAAGGTGATACTGCTGCCAAGTATGCTAACAGAACCATGGAGCTTTGTATGCAGTTTGCACTATTTAAGCAAACATTAGATGATTACTAACGAAACATACAGCTATAACATGACTTATGTTCTTCTGTATTTTCAGTATATAACTCACAGATAGCAAGCTAATTTGTTCTGCCACTGCCAGGCAATGATACAAATTATATTTTAAGGGCTGCTGATGTATTCATGGCACAAATTTTACCCTTTTTTGTAATACATGAGCCTGCTTTGATTTTATTTTTTCAGGTGCACTACTGTGGAACATTTATATAGTGTACCTTAAAATGTAAAGAGTAAAACAAATAGCTGTTTTCAGATCATTCACTTCATTTCCATTCAACAATTATTCGAGTTCATTTTGACAAAGATGACAACAGCAGACTTGAAAACATATGAAATGTTAGAGCAACCACATATTCCATTTGCTGACTGATGTCATGAAATGATGCAGTGCTCTTCCTGATGATAATAGGGCCTGGAAACCTTTACAGCTAATAGTGCTGTCTGATTTTGCACTTCACCGATTTGCCCAAATGTAATTAAACTTTGCTCTGGGCCAGAGGGCTATGAGTGCAGTCACAGTAATTGGTCTATGGCTCTCACTGTTGGCTTCACTGCCTGTTAATTAGAACAAAGCAAGGCCAAGTATTATAACAACATACTGTATTATATATATGTAGTAGTAGCAGCAAACAGATAAAAAGTATGAGCACATCATGTTTAATTGGCAACAATGCATATTAACTCTTTTAAACAGTTCTAATTATTATTCTTAAATGGTTAATTTGGGGGATCAAGCAAAGCCCATGATGCCAGTTACAGAGAAAATATTACTGAAAGTATGATACCAAGTGCAAAGAGTACGCATGCACATTTTAAAGCAAAATGAATGACACAGCCACACCCGCATAGTTATTGTTTAACTATTCTCTGGTTTTATTTCACAGAAGACTGAATTATTGCTTATGAGTATTTATGAGTTTCAAAGCATTGTAGGTTTAATAACACAAATATTAAGCTTTAATCTTTGAATCCCCTAAAATCTCCCAGGTCTGTTTACGGTGGGAGAAAACACTGAGTGACAAAGAATGTGAATCATTAGTGAAAATCCTCTGATGGGAGATGCCAGAACAAGTATTTAAAGCCCACTTTCAAAGCCATGAAGCTTTGAAATCTGTTTTTAATTTCCGAGACATTTTATGATTGCCTCCAAGCACAGCACACCAACATCAATCAGCGTGTACAACAAATACCTGTCAGTAGCAGAAGGAGGGGAGGCAAACACAAGACAGGCTGCAATGGTGAGACTGAAGCTCGGGGCTAAAAAAATACAGTTAAATACTCTTCAAATCTTTTAATGAGACCAAATCATCTAAACTAATACCAGTTCATCTGTGCAAGTGCGTGTGTCTCTCAGGGAGACCAGAAGGAGAAGAAATAACTTCAAAAGGCATGAACAGAGGCAAAATATAGGGAGATGAATATAATTTTTAGGTCAACTCCAGTGAACCATTATAAGCTCTTATTTATTTGAAAAGGGATATTGCACAATAATCAACAATGTATGATTTTTGCACCTGAGATAGCTGATTTGTGCTACAGTTCAATCTGTACTCTCTTTGCTTTTTTTGCATTCTTTCTTAGATACTTTCTTTCTTACATTCAAGTTTAAACTTATCTGTTATTGCTATCTGGATATGCACTTGAGCCGTTACGGTAACACAAAATCAATCCTCTGATCCACTATTACATAGACTTAAGATACAAATAAACCTCCTTACAATAGCATACTAGATGTGCAAGTGACTTGCTAAAACAAATAATGAGCAGGTTATTAGTGTAGTTCTAATTGTGTTCTTTCATCGACTAATTTCTAACGTCAACAATTATGAGACGAGATGTATTTATGGCTTTTCTGGAAAACTTTGTCTCGCTCCTCCTCTCTTCTAATTTCAGACTAATGAGCGTGTTCATTGGACTGCTGGCTGTAATGATGCGTGATGACCCATTTAAGCTAAGGGGGGGCATAACCTGTAAAACATGCCTGATGCACTGATCACAAAGCAGGGGTCCGTGTTGAGTTCATGACTAATAGTAAATGACCCCTGAAAGCTTTAATTGCTTCTCCTCTGAGCACAGATGGACAGAGGTGTGGTGCGACCTTGTTTTAATGAGTGAATGAGGGCCAATGTCTGCCAAGGGTCAAGGAGAAAATATCAGTTCATTTTTCTTGTAATACTAAATGTGCTTTATGTAACTTTTACGGTGGAGGGTCTCCGTGGAGATGTTATTCATTTCCCTGGAAAGTTAGATGTACAACAAGACTTTTCTATCTTTCATTTATTGAATTACAAGTATTTTATTGTTCAGAAATTGCATGAAAAACACACTTTATTACTGAGTGAGGGCGCCTCTCCACAGATCTATTCTATAATGTGACATCACCTGCTTGTCTCCATGAAAATAGACGGGTTTAATGCCATACTGTAGAACCTTCAAGGGAAAGCACTAATATCCATCTTCCCATCACATGCAACATTTTAAGACTTTTTCTTATTCAGAAGATGATGATATTTTGTCTGTTTGTAAATTCTTAATCTCCATGGCAACTGTCCTAATTTGTGATCATTGTGAAACTGTTACCATTTGGGAGAACAACAATCACAGAGCTAACCATCACATCAAAATAAGATATCCCAAAGAACTTCAAAACCTTGGGTATGACTGCATGTTTATGAACTAAAAAAAATCTGAAAAAGTCTTATCTAGTCTAACTGTAACTTACCTTGTATAATGACAAAGGAAAGCATTACTCATATTTACTACTTTCAGACATTTCCACAAAACATCACGTCAAAAGCCCTATAATAAGTTACTTAGCTCCTCACACACACACCCCCACACACCCTCACACACCCTCACACACACACATGCACACACACACACACATGCACACACACACACACACACACACACACACACACCTGGCTATACAGAATTCAAAGGACAAAAGGACAAAATGAGGGTCTTGCAAAGAGACAGCTGGTGGGTGAGGCTAATGAGTGATGTTATTGTTGGGGAATACTCCTGTCATGGTGCAAGATCACAGTGCACAGCTCATCACAACATCGTGTCACGGTCCCATGTGCGTGCACCGCAGCTCTTTAGCTCACTGAGTGCATAACCTCATCAAAAGCTATTAAAAGTGGCTCTACACTGTTTCAAGTCCCTCTTCTTTTTTGTGTTGATCCTCTAATGATACAGTTCTTTCACAGACACAAAAACACATGTGCCCACAGCACAATGGCAGACAACACCACACAAAAGACTGATAACATTGACGACAGAATGAATGGAGCGGTGCTGACAGGCGCTGAGCATGTTTCCACCAGGACAACACATGAAAAATGATACAGCGTCAATGCCCACAACACCCCTGACAGTTGACAGGCGTTCAACAACACAAGGCAAGACAAAACATTCAAAAGACATGGATGGAGGAAAACAGCTGTGTTAAGCACTGCAGTAGATTGGGTTAACATCCAAGTTTAACTATGACAAAAACATACTGACATCATTTTTGTCAAATCATTTTGCTATTAAAAGTGAAAAAATATTTTTCTTATGTGTAAGTAGTTTAGTTTACATATGGGTACATAGCTACAGGAGATCAGTGTTATTTTTAACATCCAATATTCATTCACTATCCACATTCAGTGGTGGCAATTGTCTAACGAAAACCTGGCTACTTTAATAATGACCATTAAAAGAGAGATATAAGGGGGGCTGAGGTAAATGTTAATTTAACGGTTGTTAATATAAGTTAAATATAACATGGTTTAGGAGTTTATACGATTACTATCTTGAGTTTTTCTCTGTCCTGGTTGTTTGATAGGACTAATATATCATGCGGAAAGACCAACTCTGTCCAGCACTGTAAAGACCCTTCAATGATCTATAATGCTTATTACAGCTAGAGTTAAACTTGAGATTACACTTTTCCTTGTCAGCTCTTTTCACATATAAAATGCCATTGGAGATAATCCATTTGAAAACACGGCATCCACTTCTTTGCTTGGTGGCTCTTAACCACAGTTTTATGGGCCATATATCCACATTGAATCTAAATGTTCCAGGATTTTATGTGCCTTTGCTGCTGATAGAAGAGTTCAGCTCAGGAGGGAGTTTATGAGCTGAGCTGCAACATTTCACTGGACAAGAAAATACAAAAGGATTTAATAAAAGTCAAATAGGGTCAAAGGCTTTTGTGTCATCATGAAGGTGTATTTGTTGAAGCTTAAATGACAACTTACAGTTCATACCAAAAGGTTGATAGTAAGCAACACTAATCAGGATCACATAGCTGTTTTTTTGTGTTTTGTTTTTTATTTTATTTTAGTTTATTTTAATGTAACATTTAGTATATTTAATAAATATAGTGCCAGAAACTGTACATTTACAACAACAGCAACTATGGAGAATGTTAAATACACAATGGAGAAACTAAAAGAAATGAAAGTTGTTTGAATATATACAACAATATTATTTAAAGCAACCAAGTGTTTCATTGAAAATGATCTTGTGATTTTTCTAATATACACAAATGTACAAATGAAAGACAAAATTTACACAAAGCTAACCTTGAATCTCTAAGTGCTTAGATGTTTGTCCTTCTTTAGAGATACACAATAGTCTCCTCCTTGGGCTCCTCCCCACTGCTGTCTGCATCAGCAGAAAACAGGTCCAGAGGGTCACTGTGATGTGGAAGCATGAAGCAAGAGTCGGCTGTGGACGACCAAGCCTCTCGGATGGAGCCTTCTCTGTGATCTGTGTGGGTAAAAGGAAAACAACCACAAATTGTATTATGAAAATGTATGAGTTTCAAAAGGAAATTAGAACAGAAACCCAGAACAACATTGGGAGTTTTCTGTTTAATTTAATTTATACATATACAATCTATGCTTCTGTTGTATGGACAATATGGAGTCTTTGGAATCATGTAGTCTTTGGAATAATACAGCAAACTACATTATTTTAATATTATTCAGTGCTAAATAAAATAAATGCCTGAAATAAATAAACACCAACAAATACAAATAAGAACTACTTGTATGGGCTAAGAAATAAGATTCATGAGAATAAAAAAAATAATATTACATCTTATGTTAAACTGCACTTCATGGACATGGCAACAAAGTAGATTTGGTCCTTAGAGTGTTTTCCCTGCAGCATATTATCATTGGTATGCTATACAAACCATATAGCAACATGCAGCATTTTTCCTAGTCTGCAAGGAGCTTGTGTCCTTTATATGGACACAACAATTACCTGGTATTAGTCATCAGATAAAATTTCCTTTCAGAAGATTCTTTCCAACTGGTTCAGCAGTTAGATGACCAAGTACAAGAAGATCACATGAAAAATGAGTGCACATGCATTCATACATGAGAAGCCAATCTGCACACACTTGAGTAGGAATATGCCGAGGTCATTTTCGTTGTCTCTGAACTGCAACACAATGGTGCATTTGCATTTGAAAAGCATTCCTTTTAAGGTCAAAAAGAGAGATTGGCCTGCATACCAGGCTATTTCAAATTAATTTAACAGAATTACTTTGTACATTTTTTGTATCATTATGCATTTCTCTTCTGTATCACTTTACAGGTCAGGTAAGGAACACTGGCCTCAAGACACATGTACACCCCTGCCTGTTATTGGCTGACGTGAGTTGCACTGAGGGCAGAGTGCATTCAATAACAAAGAAAGGTTAATAAGATGATCATTGACACAGAGACTGCACTGTCTACTGTCATTAGTAAACACAAACTCTACATCAGCTGCAGTTAACACTAACCCTATTTTATGTGAGTGAGGGATGGAGAGATCAGTCATACGAAATACTGACTGAGAATGGGGAGATTAGATGGAGGTCTGACACATCTGGGGTTAAATACAGATTAATAAGAGTCGACATTTATCATTTACACCCCCTGCCTTCGCCTGTGTCTTATGTGATGACAAGTAATGCTATAATGAGTTTTATAAAGATTTTTGAAGATCGATGTTGCATCAGGCCATCGATGTCACGTGCTGCTGTCTGCCCTGCCACTCCACAGATAGAGAAACTATTGATTTCTTTACTGTGGCACGCGGCAGCTGAGGACCAGTACTGTGACAGTTTGGGGAATGTTTCTTTTGGAATTAGACACTGATTAACTATCACAGAATCACACTACAGGCCCTGGTTTGTTTGTTTTTCTCACAGGTAGCAGCATGAATTAATGTCTGGAGATGAAGTCCAGACAGTAATTATGACTAAAGGGGATTTGTGAAAGATAATGCAACTACAGAAATAACCTTTACATTAAAGACCAATTAGCACTAAGCTCTTGGATATTAAAGATAACAAAGATTACCTCACTTATCACGCAGCTCCAAGCATTCATTTCATTGCCAACAAGCGTTTAAACAGTTGTTCTTATTATGTGTCACAAATACTTATCTGTTGCAACTTAATCTTGAGACCAAGAAAACAATTATAAATATTTAATTCATGCTAAGTCTGATCAAACACAGATTCTAAAAAGATGGACTAGCATGGGCAGAGTTGTGTTTTAGTTTTGTCACTGTCTGTGTGAATGTTCATATATGTTAAAAAAAAAGAAGAAGAAAAAACAGGCTAAAGGTTTTGTGGCAGAAAAGTTTGCTAAAAGATCATCTAAAAACCTATAAAACACTCATGAAATATAAGTAAAAAATTGAAGTATTTCTTACCAGTGGGTGTGTGCCCATTTCCTTGGCTTCCCGTAGGGGAATAGAAGTATCCAGGGCCCATTACCCAGGCTGCGCTGTCTGACTCTGGGCTGGTTGTACTCAGACCACTGGAGGACCGTCTGCTGTTGGACCGAGCCAGCAGGGCATTCAGGCAGTTATGTGTAGAGGGGTCATTTTCTCTGTGGTGGACATGACGGTTGTTGATGCTGGTATTGGCCTCATTCACAAATACAGAGCCATTATCGTTAGGATCTGCAGACTGAGTCATTGCAGGGGTCTGTGGAAATAAACAAGACAGATAAATTGGAGTGAAATGCTACAGATAAAACAAAGTAAAATGTGTTGATGTGAAAATAATATCAACACTGTATATAATAGCCACAAACTGAGATTTATAGTTCATATTCAAACAAACATAGTGACATTGTTTGTGTGGTAGTGACTGATGTAGGTGCATCACTGCACCAGGACCTTCTTGTATCCTCTTTGTTCCACCTGTCCCATTACTCACCTCAGCGTGGCCTCTCTGTGCTTAGCTGAGGCAGCACAACTAATTAGCATGTACCTCTGTTTGTGTGAGTGTGCGCATGTCATTCGATCTGTCTCTGACCCTGTGAACTCACGCCTTTGGCAACAACATTAGATTACCTTACATTAGAGCACCAGGACCTTAAATGCCTCGGCTGGCTTCTGTTCAGCCATACTGCTCTTGTAATAGAAAGATAAGAGCATGTTGTCTGTATGATATTTGAATCATAATGACCATCAAAAATCCGATATCACTATTCGTGATACATTATGAATTTCAAAAGAGTATGTAGATATAATGTAAATGAGGGAATTAGTACAAAGCAGCAAAGTGTTTATTGCATAGCTGTGGGGCTAGTGGTGCACATTTCAAACAAAGCAGCAATGACTTAAATAATTGCGTTAAAACACAATTGATTGGTCCTGAGACACATGCCTCTGGTTTTAATTATTCTGCTGGAGCAATCATTTGCACTGGTTTCATTATCATCAATCAGTACAATGTCTATTGGGGGTGGAAGTGCTGAAGCTCTAAGACAAATGATGTTGCAACTGCTCTCATTATAGCAGGCTGTACATCATCGAACTGTGTCGTTTTGTGTGTGAGAGAAAGTGCTGACAGTTAGCTGTTTGTATAAAATAAAAACAAACATTTGCTTGCACACTAACAGATTAAACATGAGCATGTTGCTAATTGCTCTATTCTTTTTTTTTTCTTACCTGATGTGTGTCTAATGGTATGACCATGTGTTGTATCCCAGTATTTCTCTGCTGGCTGTGTCTCCAGACATGGACCCTCTTGTTCTGGGCCTCCAGACGTTCACGTTCCTTCTCCACACTCTTTTGGCCTTCTCTGAGCCTCTCTAAGCTCTGCTGGTACTCCTCCAATTGTGTATCCAACTCTTCTCTCTCACGCTTCAGTCTTTCTGCCTCTAGGTGGCATTGTTTCTCTCTTTCTTGTAGCCGCCTCTCTAGCTCCTCCTGCTGGTTCTCTCTTGTTTGGCATTCTCGTTCCCAACGCTCTTTTTCCTGCCGTAGATGATCCTGAAGTCTTTGAGCAGTGGCCACTTCTTCTTTTCGTTTCTCCAAGTTTCTCTGTTTCTCCTGTTCTTGCAGTGTGTTTCCCCGGAGACTTGTGAAGTGAGGGCGGGACTGTGGGCGAGGTGATGGGCGCTCAATTTCTGATGCTAATAGCTTCTGAACTTCGTACCAGCTGTCCTGAAGGGTCACTGCAGCCTGGTACAGCGATGACAAGCAAATACAGCATCTCAACAAGTCTTTAACATCAATAACTTTTTTCTGAATCTAAGATGATACAGACATATCATAGAGTACTAAAACAGAAGCACTATGCAAATGTCATACATACAGTGCACTTCATTTCCCTTTGATTTGCATTCATAATTCAAAACAATGTGTGAACTGTAAGACTGGTGTTAAGTTCCTGAATCTCTGGTTGGTATTGAAAACATTTCAGTAACAAAGGGTAATATTTCAATATGTAATAAGAAATAAATACATAAATAATGTACCTTGAGACTGTAGAGTAACTGTGTTAGACTTAGAACACTTTGAGAAACCTGTAAATAGAAAAAACACATTTATTTTTATTTATTAGCATTAACTGTCATGTGCTCACAGTCAGATGATTTTGTTTTGTGTCCTCTTCCCACCGTATTTCTTCTCCTTTACCTCCCCCTAGTGGACGTTTTAATCTTTGCAATACTGTGCAGTAAAGTTAGAGAATATTTCTGAGGCCAAATGCATTTGCCTCAAATTTAGTAGGAAACTGCAGTGCCCATTCAGCCCAGTGTACTGTGTAAAGTTCCCCCTTTAACCACACCAGGAGAAGTAATTTAACCTCTCTTTTTATTATTACTCAACTATTCATTTCCATAAGTTTGAAATATAATTTACACAATATGTATTGCATTATTCATACCAACCCTGCAACACTTAGAAGATGAGAATGGTTCAAACAAGGTTTAGAGTGAGGCGGCTAGTAGTTTGTAATACATTGAGCATCACTATCAGATGTTTTGCTTTGTATAAATGTTCATTAAATTAAACAGTACATTTAAATGTTCATGACAAAATAATGTACCTTTAAATATATGTCTTTTTTCTGCATTTCCATCATAGAATGAAAATCAGAATCTTCTTTGGACCAGCCCTCCTCATTTTCCTCAGGGTAAGTCACAGATGAGTAAGACTCCAAATGTGAAGAGGGACTGACAGAAAACATGGAATCAACATCGTACTCAAGGTTGCCCCCTGGCAACCGTGAAGATGTCTTTGCTGAGAGAATGGTTTTCAACGTCTCAGCTAAAGATAAAACAAGAAGTTAGAACTACAGACATATCATGTTATTTGTTCAGAGAGGTAAAATAAAATGTCAGTATGAATATTAAAAAGATGTCAATTTAACATCACTAGAGAAAGAGGCTTACCTTCCTGTAGAGCGGCACTCAACAGTAAAGCTGCATGTGGCACATCTTCCTGCTGTTTTCGAACCAACAATCTTGGCTCAGCAATAGAGCTGTCGCTCTTTCCAGTGACAGCAGAAAGCTCAGCATAGATCTGCAGCTTTTCCTCTAAACTTGTGCAAATCTGCTGATCATGGCTCATAAGACTTTCTAAAACAAGGACACCAAACATTTAGTCCATGGTATGATAACTATTTTGATGTATATTTTTTCTTATTTTTTAACCTTGTAATCTATGGATTTTTTGCAAACGAGCATCAGCCGCTCGTCTCTCCTCCTCCGATTCACTTGTGTAATCTTGCTCTTCTTCTGGACAGCTGTTCAAACAAATACAAATAAGATTAGGAATGAAAATCAGCTACCATTTTAACTATGCACAAGCCAACATGCTATTCCAACCTCTCCACTGCCTCTCGGATCAGTCTCATCCAGATGTTTCGTTCATCTTTAGAGCTTGTGTGGACCTCATACATCTCTGGCCCTGCTATGGAAGCACTGATCAAAAACATCCCTCTCTCCTCATTGGCCACTTCTCGCACTATTAGTTTCTGGAGTGCAATGACTGGGGGTTTCTGGTCCTGTTATAAAAAAAATATAAATACATGTTTAATAAGTGAAAGCTTGCTTGTGTGCTACAGGTTAATGGAATGTGCTTACCACGGCAGCAAAGACAAACTTCTGATCTTTTTCTTGTAAGAAGATTAATGTGTCCGTAAGAAGAAGGGCCAAAACATCTGTGAAAACATATACTGTAAACATAACATAACCTAAATAATAACATTAGATTTAATGTAAAAAAGAAAAAAAGCTCCATAAAACTGCAGTAAAATGTCACTAAAAGCAATGAGTATGGGTGTAGATATTGAGCTCTACATTTCTGAACACACCTAATCAACACTGCTTATGGAAAGTGAAACGTGAATAATTAAAAATAACAATAACAATTCTCTGAACTAAGATCTTCCTAATTATATATATTATTTATTCTTGCTTATTAAGTTGCTCTTACTACTGGATAAAGGCTAATAGAGCTACTGTATGGACACTCTCACATTATACCAAATTCAATTACTGCTTGCTAGCACTAATGGGGCTTAGCAGAAGCAAAGCATAGGGGTGTCATTTTTAAAGATTGTTTAGACAAATTTCCATTACCCATTTAAAGAATATGTGCAAAATTCTGTTTTTGGCCCATTTAGGTTTGCCTATTTAGGTGTAATTCAAGAGAATATATCAAGTATATAAAATATTAAAGATTCACATAGATTCACTGTGGGTTTACATGTCAATAGAGTATTCCAAGATTATTCATGTGATATTTCATTGTCTCACCTTTAAGTCGTCCTGTGGCAGACTTCCAGAGGAGCACCCCCTCATGTAAGAGTGTTTGTCCTGGCCTCATCATGTCCTGCTTGCGGAAAGTATGTCCATTCTTCAGTTTAGCAGAACTACGATTCTCCATCCGTGTCCACACCTCCTGTAACTTTCGCTGCCGTTCATATTTACAAACTCTTTGATCTACTGCTATTATCACATCTCGAATCAGAGCAAGTGCTTTTGTAAGATCCCTATGCTCCTCTGTGCCAGCTGAGAAAGAGTGGAAGTGATCAGAGCACTGGAACATAAATAGCAATTCGTCCAACAGATGGCAGCATAGAACCTACCTTGAGTGTATTGCAAAATCCTCTCCAGCAGAACTGGGTACTTAGTAATCCTTTGGGTTACTAGCAAGATGCACTCTGGAATTTCCCTTCTTCGTGCCAAGTAATTATTTCCTTGTTGCTTGAAAAAAAACAATCAAATCACGACCATTATAAAACAAAACAAACAAAACTGCTCACAGTGTTGTCCCCAGACTAACAAACTCCTGCATTTTACCTTGATAAAATTTAGAAATTTCTTGTTATTTAACTGCAGTTCTTTGAAGAAGCTGACTGCTTCCATATGATGACTGCAAAACTCCCCATATAAATGAGTCATTTTCTTTCCATTTTCATCTGAAAACTGCACAGAAAGCACGTGTATATTTTAGTATGAGATAATAACCCTTTGAACAGGTTGGTAGAGCAATCCCAAACCTGTTGAAGTAACACATCTCCAATCCGCTGAATAAGGTAGTTGTTCTGTCCCTGAGACTGTGAGTTCTGGCGTCGTTCCTTCAAAGCTGAGAAGAAGCCATGGTGGAAAAGCAGCAGCTGGTCCAGACAGGGGAAGAGGCGCTCCACTGCCTCTGCATCCAGCTGGACCTCCTCTTTCACACCTCTCCTGAACACCTCGGCCATCACATGCAGGGTCTGGAGGTGGTGGATCTCCGTCTGCATCAGCTCTGGTTTTTAAAGAGAACATAACCAATATTATAGTTGGTTTCAGATATTCAAATGTATGATAAACCTCATTCATCTTACCATAAATAATGTCCTGTCTTTTGACACATTTTTTGTCCTGTTTTCTACAAAATCTGTGGTCTACAGAAGAACTCCATGACTCAGCCTCATAATGTGCCGCATCCACCAAGATGTCTTTGAAAATATATGCATCTACACAATCTAATCAAGAAGGAAGGAGAGATGTAAATTTATATATTTATATTTATATTTACATGTATTTTAAAACATTTCACAGGCAAAAATGTGATAAAAGCTATATAAATGTAATATTACCTTCTCCTGATGAGAAGTCAGTGGTTGACACTGGAGTTATTATGGGGTCTTCTGTTGAGCTGGTCACTTTAGAATGATCAGATTCTGATTCTGAATTTTCACTCTCAAGTCTAAAAAGAGAAGAATTTTACAGTTTGTCACACTAGTATACAAGAAACAAACTTTAAACGACACATGTAATGCATTGTTTTCACCTTTCAGCACTTTTGAAAAGAGGGCATGGCAGTGTTCCAATGTCTTTTTTTTCGTCAGGGGGTATACATGTTGGAACAGGGATAAACTGAGGTGGACTCTCCCGGATTATAAAATCTACAAACAATAATAAAATCTGAGTAATATGCCAAAATCTAGGTACTACAACTAAAATCCAATGATTTTGTGAGTACAAATTTGAAACTCCAGCTGTATGGAGTGCAAAGTAACAATAATGTAAATAACAATAAAGTAATTTATGGGTCCACCGAAAGTAATTTTGAGTAAATTCTGTCAGTCTGTCTGTCAAGTACTGTCATTATATAATTGTCAAAATTTCCTGAACCTTTGTATGAACTTACTCTGTGGGAGAGATGCTGTCTTATTCTTTACCATGGGAACAGCATACTTATTCTGTAAAGTAATGAACGAGATGACAGTGGTATAAAGTATAGTATAGTATACTGCACATACAAAGATGGCAAAGTTGAAAGTAAATCACTTTGAAAGTGACTTACCTTTAAACATGGGGGGATAGAGTCTTTACAGTTTTTATGAACAATGGTAGTGCAAACTGAAACACAATGAACAATCCTTAGATTTTGATACATTGACTTTTAGCTTCACACAAAGTTTTACATGATAAATAAGCAGTGATTTTGCACAAGACACAATTGTTTACAAACTATAGTTTGGTGAAGGCTTAAGAATGAAATGTGAAAATGACCAAAGTCAAAACTTACCAGAGCAATGCAAAATAGCCTTTCCAGTGGCTGGTTTGTCACAAACCATACACATGGTAGGGCCCAAACACGGGCCAGAGGAAAACTGATGTCCATTCAATTGTCTGTCTTTAGCCTCTCTGTCTTTCTTTCCCTTTGAAAAAAATGCCATAAGTATTATGAAGATGACCACTCTTCACAGACAGGTGAAACTGTGTGCCAAAGCTAGGCTTTGTCATTCCACTACAAAGCAGAAGTGATCTTTGTCTAGTTTCTATTTGCAAAGTAAACACGCCTCAATTTCAGGGGATATACTGATTATGAGGATCCTCCGCCTTTTTGTACAAAAAAACTCAGACTTCCATGGAAGGCTGAGCTTCCCACTGGGGATTAATCATTAAAAGGGAATCTATGTTTGGACTGACATTCTGACCTTGAGATCTTTCCAAAAAACATTTCCTCATTTTGTCCCACCACATACATGGATAAAAGCACCAAATGCAATCTACTAATGCTTATTATTGAGAGTGTAGGAGGAAAGGGCTCTTTCTACACAACTTTTTACCTTGGATTTAATGCGTGTGGTAGACATCCTGTTCTTAAGAAAACTGAAAGTACGAATCACTTTATGTTTCTCTGACTCCACCTTCACTGGGGCGTTATACTTGTCCTGCTCCTCCTCTTCAATTCTGTGTAAAAATCACAGCAGTTTGTCAGTGCATTGTATGTTGTATACTCAAATCAACGTTAGAGTTTGTGTTAGTTTAAACAGCGCATCTCTAGAACCTTGAGTGTTAAATGTATGCACAAATTAACCCAAGTCACAAAAGGTGGTGAAAGCATTTTTTAGAACTTCACTGTTTTTGTTAGTGCCATATTTTGTGCAAACTGTTAGTAAAACATGTCACACTTAGTTGAACGAGCAGTTCAAGTTGAACAAGCAATTGATGGATGTTAAGACATTTCTGCGAAGGATTAGTGATAACGGCCAGTTTTAAACCATCACATACTCTTTGAGGAACTCGGACAGGGTGAGATGTTGGAGGGACTGAACCAGCTCAAGGCTGCACTCATCTTCAGCAGACTGAGCACGTTTGCAGAAACTAACCTCCCTGTAAAAACACTCTACAAGTAAATTACATGCAGTAGGCTTAGATGATTGTTTACTCCAGGTGAATGCAATAACGAATTGTGGGAAATAATACACACAGTGTGAAATGGGTTTCAAAAAGTACATCGAATGCCCTTTTTTGACTAATGTTTTGTATTTTAGTATCTCAATGTTTAAGGTATTTCTTAGTGTGCTTGCTACTCTCCACCAGGGGGAGCTGTTAAACTTCTATGGAAATAAAAAGATTAATTACTACATTTTTACATTGTGCAAAAACATTTTGCATTACACAGTACAAATGGCTGAAGAAGGTAAGGAGAAATTGTACTTCTCCTCAGACACAGTGGTTCAGTAGTAAAAAGTCTAAACAAAAGCCATGACTAAATAAAACCTGCTCTGCGCCTCACAAACAAAAGGGCTTCATAAAAACAGCATCAAACTACAAGGAGGTGCTTTGATAACCTAGCAACGTGGTAGCCATGGTGACACACATGTTACTCTCCAGCATTGTGATTCACACATTTTAATTTAATAATAACAGCGTACCTTTTCTCATGTGACTGTTCGGATATAGAGGTTTTTTGCTCTGTGAACAAAACAAAAAGTGGTTAAAATGCAAAGGTAGCCAAAACAGAATACTCATGCAGCAGCAGACATTGTGAGGTCAACAGGCCTATTGTCCAGAAGTAATTAGTGATTTCATAAAAGAAGAATAATTATGATAATATTGCAAGCAACACAATCACATTGCTATTATACACATAAAAGCAGCATGGTTGTGGTATGCTCAGCCAGACGCTTACATATTGATGCACTACTGATGCCCTTGATAAGTTATTAGTACTTACTATAAGGGTGTAGAAGAGACAAAGATTTAGACAAAGAGAGGGCCTGAAGAAGTGATCGGCCATAACTGACGCTGTCCGTGCGATCTACAAAGTTGGAGAATGGGAAATATCAAGTACATATAGAGTACCACTATGTACAGTCAATTTTGTTTCATATATATATATATATATATATATATATATATATATATATATATATATATATATATATATATATATATATACATACATACATACATACATACACACACACACGCACGCACGCACACACACATATATATACATAAAAAACAGAATTTGACTGTATTTAATGGTAGACTGGTACATGCAAAGTAAAACTGAGGGGAAAATCGGTGACTACTACACGCCAAACAGGTTGAGTTAGTTTATGTTAGCTCTAGGCTTAAACGTGAGCTGATGCATACTGACCAGGACTGATGTCTCGGGTGGACTGATCTTGACAGAAACCAATTTTGGAGGAAGAATATGAATAGGAGCGCAGTCTGACGTCCTGTTTTGGTTCCTACACAGTATCACAATATAAGTATATCACAATATAAAAGGATTAATAAGAAATAATAAAAAAAAAAAAAATGATGCTATAGAAAATAGGGTACTTTACTTTTGAGGTGTGTTCACATGAGGAGGCAGATAGACTGCGAGTGCAACTTAATGTAGAAAACGGACTAAAATCTTTTAATTTCACATCGTTTTCTTCAACGTCAGGTAGGAATGGGGACAATAGTGACATTGCATCAGTGCTGTCATCCTCACTGTTCAACTCCAGAGCCACTAGACTGGGACTAGAAAACAACATTGTAGCATGTTTTGGTTTTTTTCAGTTAAAACAAATCTTTGAACATTACATTATGCATACCTTAGATCCATATTATCCATATTCATCAGGGCTTGAGCTGTGTCCTCTACGTCCCATAACTGACTGTCTGTTCTAGTGCTGTTACTTGTCACTCCAGAAATGTGAACTTTGTGAACAGCAGTGTCACCCTAAGATGAAATAGATATAGATCAGTATAATTAATTAAGAAAACATATACAGACATATTTTGGTTATCTCTGGTGTAACTATGACTAACCTCAGATGTGCCCTCTAGGTCATTTTGGATGTTCATCAAACTGTACTTTCCATCAAATCGTAGAGATGTATTTACTGAAAAGACACATACATTTGCAAGTTTAATTACTACAATTAAATACAACTAAGATCATTTCTATTGAAGATTGTGAAGGACTAATCAGCATCTAATCTAAATAACATAATTGTGACAACACAAGGTAAATGCACATCACACATTGACTACAGCCTTCTGTTCTAGGTTGTTCTGTTCTGTGCCTTTCCTTGTATCAATTGATTTTTCATTTCTCATGCTAAGGTTAACTGAAGAAAAGTAACTGGTTGTCATTCTTATTCATTGACCTTTGACATACACCCCATTGAATTCACAGCTGATATAATCAATATATACGGGCTTGTCTGTTCATGGGTTTTAAGTTAGACAACTGTCCTCCGTGATCAAAGCAATTAAGCAATTCAAATTAAAATATTGCTTGCCTGGAATGTTCCACAGTACAGCATTAAACTGGTCCATCTTGCATTTTTCAATTACAGGTTCTTTTACAGCTCAAAAAACACCTTGCATTCTTACTGTGAATGTGGTCAGCTTCCTCCTGATATGACCAGTAACTTGACTTAGTGGCATAATCTGCTTCTCTTCATGGAGATGAACATGTTTAATACTGTGAAACATTTCAGACAAAGCAAAAACCTCTCCATGGAAACTAACAGGTGGTGGACCCATCACCAAAAAAGTTGCAAAGTACAACTTTATGCATAGATTATGAAAAGTGCTTTACCTGTGCTTGCATTAGCTGTAGACTACAATGGGGCACAGTAAAACAATAAAGAAAACCACTTTCTGAGCACTCTACACTGTAAACTTTTCAGCCAGACTTTGATGTCTGCTCCAGCCATGCCTGCAGTAATGTAAGGGAAATCCTGGGCATTGCACAGGCATTTCCTCTCCACTGCTCTCACACAGTGAAGATGTTAACATGGGGCCGTGCATGGCGCACACTCAAGACTTATTTATCAAGGCTCATTTAATATGATGCGTTTCTTCATGCCACTCTCTGGCTTCTGGACAAAATAAGAAATTCATTTCTTTTTTAATTAACAGTTCACAACACTATCATTTACATCAATGAAATGTTAAGAGGTTAAAAAATAACATTTTAAGTAGGGAAATGTAGGAGTGCAATTCATCACCACTTTAACTTTATAGGATCCTCTCAGCAGGCGAGATACTTGCCTTTAAGCGCTTCCTTCCTCACAAACACACACTAAAATACTAGTAACTATGGCAACACTTGAAACATTTAAGAAATCTCCAAGTTTTTACGAGCACTCACAAATGCCACTGTGCATTTTTAAAGTTACGGTATGAGGCCCAACAAAAAATTTCACCTTTTGACAAACTACGACATTGGGGCTTGTTAATGTTCAGCCCATTCAGTCCAGATACAGAGCTCCACTGTCCCACCACAGAAGGGGGGAGGGGCGGCGCTGGGACGACAAGAGGACAGAGAGAGGGCATCTCCACAAATCAGACATTGGAAAGTGGGACAGGCCTGACCCCATTCCAAAGTTTTAGTACCAGTGACGGGGCAGATTACAGCACAACACCACTTAGAGCCTGACTGGTGAAATATTAGTACTAGTAACACCTTTTATGAAAAATGCAAAAACAAATCAGGTTAAAAACTGTTTAGAGGAACATGGGTGTCTGCAATGTTGAACTCAGTTGAATAAGCCTTCCTTTGTAAATTTATATTACATACTAACTTGACAAAGAAGTGCAGATAACCTTATTGCATTGGTCAGACACTGATGCAAACGATATACTATTTGCTATTGCAATAATATAACACAGATTAAGTGATACCTGATAATGAGGATGGGCAAACTTCACAGCTGTCATCATCCAAAGAAAGAACAAGATGCTCTTCAAAACCCTAACAAAACAAGATCAAAGTTTTTGCTTTAAAGATACACATTGTAATTTTTGAGGTGGAGGGTCCACCACCTGGTAGTCTTCATGCACTTTTGCTTTGCCTGAAATGTTTTACAGTATCCATCTCCATGGAGACAAGAAAGTGACAGCAAGTTACAGGTCAGGTCTGTGGGGAGCTAACCAAGCTCAAATTAAGAATGTATATTTTTCATGGTATATGTGAGCAGTAAAAGCACTGTAATTGAATAAGTGCAAGATAGATCAGTAATGCCATACTGTGGAACATTCTAAGCAAGTATGTATAACATCTCAGTAGAGACAAGCAGTGGACAAGCGGTGGACCCTCCACTTGAAACGTTACATAGTGCACCTTTAACAAAACTAGTATAGAAGAAAATCTGTGTACTTACATTGTTTGTCTGGGTCTCTTCCATGCACAACTTCTTTTTCAAATCTGTAAATATTACAGTTGGGTCATTATTCAAAACAGTGTGCTTCACCAGCTTCAACTAAATGTCTTCACTTCCATTTGTTCTCTATACTGAAAACAGGCCAACAAAACTGGCCAGTGAGTTGTTATTCTTTTCCAAAGCAGCAGGCTCACAACAAGCGTGCATACTGCCCACTGTGAACCACCATTTCTCTGAGAGTAAACGGACAGAGGCTAGAGTTAAGGTCAATACTAAGACACACACTTCCTGTTCCCTCCAAACAAGTCGATATGAGCCTGCCATCACCATAGTTACCATAAACTCAGCTCCAGTTTAGGAGACGAATAATGTGTGTGAATGAAGCAGGTAGTTACTTGAGCTAAGGACAGAAAAGGGTTGTCTGACTAAAAGCTATGGTTGCTATGATCTTTATCTGTGTTTGGTTGCATGCCAGATAGTGTATGTCACAAGCTAAACATTCTTCCATTTAGTGTTACAGAGTACAAAGCGCAAGTACCAAGGCATAAAACCTTTTATGGATTGCACTGGACATGCTTCTGGCTTTTATGGTTTTTAAAACTGCAACAGCATTTGTAGGCTAAATCGGTTTGGTTGTTTACTTGAGGTAGTGTGAGCATAGAGATGTGGTTAAAGCCATCAATTATTGAATGAACCTAAGACACTGCAGAACTCCACATAAAAAGAAAGATTTCTGGAGCTGAGTACGAAAGCTTTTAAAGATAACAGGCTGATGCAGTGGTGTGCACCTTACACGTGAAGATATAAACAACAAAAGCACTGAAAAAGATGTTGTTTGGCATTCATTACAACATTTACCTCTTATCTGAGAGAAATAAATCTCACCTTTGTCATTCAAATACTGTTTTTGGTGAACCTCACTGTAGGATTTAAATGCAGTGACCTGAGAAAAGAAATAAATAAAATAATAATAAAACATTTCTAAAAGTAAAGAATGCTATCATGCTATGAGTGTCACTATTGCGACTGTTGTAGTAGACATGTTTTTGTACTTAAGTACCTGACTGTCGTTTGATTTACAATGAATTTTATGGCATTAATATGACCTTTTCTTCACTTCACTAATTAACTAATAAAATGTGTGAACATCTGTGTATATATAGCATATGACACAAATACACTGAAATGTTTACAGATGTCTCAATAACAATAATGCTTTTTAATTAAACGAGTGATGATGGTTTTATTAATAACTTGTACTTCTGAACAAACCAGTTTGAAAGTAGAAGGATCCTTTAGGCGTTCTCGGAGTGTCTGAATGATTGTCTGATGGGAGCTTTGGCCCAGTGAGTGTTGCACAGTGAGAAACAAAGAGTTTAATGCAAGACAGAACCTCAACATGCTTGAACTGTCAGACCACAGGCACCACACACCTGCAGCTGGGTCTGCAGAGCTAAAAGGGAGAGGAAAAGAGAGCTAATAAAAGGCCTGAGTAATACATAATAATCAATGTTTAGAATCTACAGAACATGTTGACTGTTCATTCTTAGATGCAGTAAAGATAGAGGAAGCTTGATGCATACTTTAATAACTAATATAAACAGAGAATGTAATTCAGTTAAAACCATATCCTTATGAAAGCATTGTTAAACTTACTGCTCTTCTCCTTTCTGAACAATCGGAGGAGTGTCCACATCCTGACTGGGTAGAATAAGTGGCCTTTGATTTTTATGTTGATAAGTAAGAAAATGAGAAAGATGAACCAAACCCAAGTGTACAGCAAGGTGCAGAATGGGTTTACTGTTCTGCGGATCAGAATCTGTAAAAAAAACAAAAAAAACAAAAACATATAAAAGCAATATAACTAAAAGTCAAATATAAATGTAGTACTGACACTACATTCAAGTTTAGGGCAACCATTTACTTCTCCCAATTAAGTACTTATTATTGTAGTAGGTTTAAAATATGTTTAAATATGATTTAGACAATACCAGGAAGCACAGGCAGGTCACAAGAACTACATCTACAGACAGGAAGAGGAATAAGAGTAATAGTGGCAGCATACCCTCAACCCAAATGATAGAGTAAGAGAGCAGAGGAAGAATCACATTTGGTGAGCACTAGCTGATTTCACAAGCAGAGTCTACAGACACTCTGATCTGAGGGAGGAGGAATAATGTCAGTAATTGCTTTGTCTTTGTCTCCATGGGCTTGGCTGGTTCAACACATCATGTGATGGGAAAAGAGCAGAGTGGAGACAGATCCTTTAATGAGTTTATAAACACAAACTGACAGGAAATCATAACCTAAAACACGGATGTGATGAATTTCTGAACATAGTTGTTCCAAATCCAATTCTGATTTAGATTCATTTGCAATATATTGTGCAGCCCTATGGCAGATCACAATGTCTTGGGCTTAGACAGCCTTACAAAGAGTACAGGCCCTGTCAGTCACTCACCGGTTTCATTATGTTGCCTAGTTTGAAAGTCTGAATTTGTCCACTCCAAAGGGTAAACAAGGTTTGACATAGCACATGTTATTTTCTCATCCAACAACCTCAGATCTTCTTTAATGTCAGGAAACTCTTCATTTCTCTGGGTCGATTTGCAAAAGATCTTCTGAATGTGAAGGTAACTGTGGGGTCCAAGCTGGTTACTGCTTGATTTTAAGTATTCTGCAATGTCTTGAGCCACATCCTTAATATACTGGAACGAGAATTCTATTCCACAAGGCTCAACATGGTCCTCGGATAATCTGTAGGGTGTAACCAACACACCTTCTGGAAGATCATGGCCTAAGAAAAAAATGACTATTCTTAAGTAAAGATCTTCAGTATCAAATCTGACAATCCTGGTTTACTGATAGAACCTACCTGGAACCACAAAGCTCAATGTGTGACCATCGTCTCCCAGTTTTGCTGCTGTCACATGAGTGAGCCGAGACCCTTGAACAACCACATAAAACTCTGAATCTTCAGAACAGGAGTGCAGTTGAACATGGTGCTCTCTCAGTCCCTAGAGTAAAAAAAAAGTACAATACAATAAATCCATAACATTACAGGGTTGAATAAACTTTTCAGGCAAACTAAAAAGCATTTTGCTTGTCACTCTGCAGTCAGTCAGGACAGTCAACATAAATTACCTAATTTTTTAAATATATCTTTTCAGTTCCCTTTGAATGTCTTAATTGAAACTAATTTCCCTTATAATGGTATGTCATACCATGGATAAAAGTTAGCTTAGTTTTTGACAGTGATCTCTGGCCTCTCCTGCCAGGCTGTGTCTTTGACACAGACTGATCCAGTAACAATAAAATATTCACAAGCTTGTGCTTGAGCTTCATGCCTTCCATATGGGCAGGTGTTAAGTCCCATATTAAGTCTTGTGTTACTCCTGCAAGTTCAAATGTAGCTTTTACTTTCTTCCCTTCTCTGAAATGTATGTAAGGAAACAAACAGTATTACAGTATGAGTCTAGAGGGAAAAAACACAACAAAAGTGCTGCTGATGGTCTCCAGGAAACCAGCAATCATCAGCCCTCCGGTCTCTTGCCATGATCTCCTGAGTACACCGCACAAGTGACGTCAGGGGGCCAGATTACTGTTAGAGCAACAACAACAAAAGAAGCTCGCCTAACACACACTTATCCTACATGAGCTACAGCTTGACAGCAAGATAGGCAAAGATCATTTTATTAGTATTTAGTAGTTGTTTAAGTCATCTTTACTGTACACTGCTTTACACACAAAAAGGCATCTGTGGCTCACATTCACACTTACATTCTTGTCACTTTCCCAAGACTTTACTAGAGACAAATTTAAAGTAAGGTAGCAGCAGCATGTTAAAACATTTTCTCATAGTCAGTAAGCGCATGCCTCTGACCTAATCTACTGTACAAATGAGACACTAATAACTAGTCTCACTGCCAGCTCAACAAGTAGTGGCCACAAGCATGTCTTTTTGAAGAACACACCTGGCAAATACTCCAATGTAGTTACATAATGAAAGAGAGGAAACAAGGAGAGTCTGCTGAAAGCCTGCTACATCTGACCTCACTATTGAATACAGTGTATAGGTCTAGACTTGCTCAAACATGTTTTTCTTTTATATTCTATTTGCCATTGATAAGAACACTAAGTGATATTTAAATAGTAAAAAGCAGAGCAAACAGCTATACTTTCACACAGATATAGGCTTTGGTACATACTGTGTAGCTTATCTGACTCCATTAGTGATGATAAGAACTCGTTTAGTTTATGAGTGCACTTTTTTTAGAACATGAACATGAGTATTGCAAAAAAGTATAGCAAAATCATATCAGCCTGTGGAGTATAATCAAAATGTATCAAAGTCTAAAATGTATTGTGTAGGTATCACTGGATCTGTCAATCTTAACATATCCCCAATGATTAAACATCAACTTTTAAAACTTGGTATGTCAATGTCAAAAATCCAATTTGTGATTATTGTGAGATGAAACATACAATTATAGTTACTCATAATCACTAACACCACACTAATTCACCAGCACCAAACAACATTCCTTTCTCCATTTTCATTCCAGCTTTCTAATAGATCACTCTTCTTCTCGTATGTGACAAGCTTTTTGAAATCTTTTTTTTTTTTTTTAAAGATAAATTCAAGTTATCACATAAAAAGACAGATTAAGAAGCACATATATTGATGTTTACTTTTCTGAAGTACTGATTGAAGTAAAATTACTTATTTTTGCTTCTAAAACTTTTGATTATATATTTCTTTTTTATAACATCTCATCAGTTTTTTTCTTAATTTTCATTTCTTGCATTTGTTCTAGGCTTTCCCTCAGATTTATTTATCCCAATTTAATTTAGTCTGAATTAACAAAGAAAACATTGTCAATATAAATTTTCCATGCATAAATAATAGAAACTTAAAATGATTGCCTTTTCACATTAAAAATGGTCAAATTTGCCTCCCTAAAGTCTGAACTCTAATCACTATTCACAATCTAGTCACCCTATTCACAAACATATTTTTTAAATTTAAGGTAGGCACATGAACCTTTTACACCCCTTTTCTAATTGTAAGATACATCTCTGCACAAACTTGGGGAAAAAACATAGGGTCACAAAAACCCACCTTCTCAATGCACCCATTTATCATGCGATTTCACCAAAACAGGGTCTGGTTTGAGAGTGACACACGCAGCATTTGTGTTGGTTTATCGTTTAAGTGTCTAACAATAACTGTATTCATAAGTTAGCGTGCCTACACAAAGAACAGCATTGAAATCTGGATCTCATTGAGTAGTGAGAGTGCCTCCTATTTGGGCAATGACCTCTGAGGGCGGAGACAAACACTTCCTCCTTATGGTGAGTAGAAGTGACCAGGCAATAGACTGGGAATAGTCTGGGTCTGTCTGCATGATGTAGTATCCACCTCTGTTATTGGTGGAAAAGTGTTTTGTTTTGTTTTTTTCTTACCCCTCCCTTTTTCCCCCAACAAAATCTGGTGGCACAGCAAAATAAGCAGACATTGTGCTTACTTGAAATCTGGCAACACTTGACAAGCCCACCCACGTTTGCACATATACATACTGTATATAAACTAGAATGAAAATGGGAAAATTATAGTTATTCAAGAAAAGGATTATTTAAAAAAATATCCTTATAATAAGATTATTTAAACTACCATTGGACACAAGTGTATTTGAATTCCAAACATTGTACAACAACAATGAGGCGGGAAACATGAACAGTTAGCCTTGATTTTTGTGCATACAAACCAACACTGTTGAGTGAAGCAGTTAATTCTAGGTAATGAAGCATGAGATGCATCAGTATGGGCAATTTGAGCTCTGAAAGAACAGAGTCTGATGAGAGGGTATGGGCTTTAAAAACATGGAGGAGAATTTCCGACATCATTAAAAGATCCAAAGCCTGATTAGCATAATGATTAGGACCTGTAGGACATGTGAGCTAGTAAAAGAAAGATCCTAAAATCTATATTTTGGTTGAGACATGACAGCAGTTATGGCATAGAGCCATAAAGCTTTTATGTTGTAACAGTTTGGTTACCTGAAATGACTTTAACAGCACCAAATATTTAGCAATACAATATAATAACTTACATAAAGAGGGACAAGGTGCACTTTTTCTCCCTCATCCATTGGAGTCCTGCAGAAAAGATTCATTTCAGAACAAAACATAAAATATAGAGATTTACTAAAAATGCCCTAACCAATTAATATGATACTAATATACGTCTTATTTGCTCTATAGGTCTAGACACATAGAACCAACAGAACTAGATCTGCACACACCTGGTCCACACTGGCATCATGTGATGTCACTTTCTTCCACTGTACTTGACTAAATGAATACTGTAGTAGATACTGCAGTCTTTTCTGTCTTTTAATTCAGTTAAATGTATATGGATTAAACTAATCCACAGCACATAGAAATGAGGAGTCTGGCAGATACAAAGCATTGCGTGTCTACAGTGTGGGGCATCCAAACACTTTATCCGTGAGACACAAATATCCATATCATATTTTTTATTCTAAGTTCAAGTTCAAAGGATATTTAACAAATAGGACAGGGGAAGCCACAGGCTTGGGTGTCTCTGTTTAATCCATTCACCTCTGTGGGGCATTGAAATATGTAAAGTGATACCGTTTGTGTTGTCATGTAGTCCAATGTTGTTATAGTAGGAGAGAACATCCCTCTAGGTCTACAAGATGTGAATATAGTGCTCTGTTCATAACTATGATCTCACACACACATCTGTAGCTCATAGCTTCTAGAATAAATCAGTATAGCCTCTGTGGACAAGCTGTCACTGTCTATAGGCATAGGCGCTATGATTCTTCTACCAAAGTGCAAAATGAAGTGTGCCATATACATGGGAATGGAGCGTGTGAAAAAAAAGTTACACCTAACCCACACCCAACCTACACCAAATATAAACACAGCAGTAGGCTAGGTCAGTATACACAGATTAATGTAATTAGAGTGACATTTCAACTTTTATAGACTTCACATTGTACAAGCAAGTACATGACTGAAATTCAAGTTTAGACACAATTTTGGTAAGCCTATACAGTCAGGGTGCATTTTATATACAGGCCTACAGCACAATACTTGGGTAACATAGCAATAAGAATTGAGTCTAGTAGATCATGCAGCCCGGGTGAGGTTTCTGACGCATTTTTTTTAGCTTTATTGAATAATAACCTAATTTTGTTCTACAGTAGATACTTTAACGATGCTAAAGGTCTTTTCAGAGTCTAAGAGTATTAGGCTGGTCTACACCGTAACATGAGTGAACAAGTTAACACAAATCAGTAAGCGTAACAGTTTACTTGCAACAGTTAAACTAGGCCTCCATTTCAGCATTTAATATATTTAAACAGAGTATTTAGTGGCTCTAAAGCAAACTGTGTTTTTCTTGCTTATTGTAAGTCATGTGTACGCGCGCTATTACCTGCTTTTGGCTCTTCTCCCTCGCGGTGTATGAAACTCACAGCTCAAACTTTTCACCTTGAATCCATTTGCAGTTATTCACACTTTAGTGCAGTCCACAGTGTCGCTCGTACACTGCTCAGTCCATGGAGAATGGGAGTTGCAGGTGTCGCAGGAGCCTCTCAACACACACACGCGCGGGCGCACACACACACTCACACGCACGCACACACACACAGACAGCCTTTAGTCCAACCCCTTTTCTAACCATTTCTGTGAACTCAGTAGACTACACGTTCTGCATGGCATCTATAGGTTTAATATATTACCCATACATTTTCATATTTATGTGTGGTGCAAGCAAGCGTTACTTTTCTGCACATTTTTCACTATAGGCAAATCTTTTCAACTTAGAGCTGGGTCACCCATTGCTCTAGATTAGAATCATTAACTGCAAAACAAAACAGATTTTTTATTGTTTTTTTTAAAATATCATATATGTATCATTTGTTATAACTCATTACTTTTGAATGTTTGATAATAGTCTTGTTAATGCACTGGATTGTATTACAATATTGCCCTCTGGTGGACAACAAATATTTAATTTAATTTTTATTGAGGAACATTCCAAGCAAAGCAAAAACAAGCGGGGCCCCTCTCTTTAACCAAAAAAGTGACATACTGCATTTTTACTGTTTTGCCTTGTAACTTGGCTCTGTGGAGATAAATAAGTTTAGAGCCATATGGAGGAACATTCCAGGAAAAGCAATAACATCATCGAGATGAGCCACCCTCCACCAAAAAAGTTAATGTGCAAATGAAAAGTCCTATATTCTGAAAAATGTACTCTTGTGAGCTTTAAGCCAAGTCACACATGTTTGAGTCACACTTTATTATTAGTCTGTCTACATCTCCAAAGCTCAAAATGCTGTTTCACCTTGTGATGTAATACAAAACACTGCTCCCAAGTATGTGATGAGGAAACGACATTAAAACATAGATCAGAAAACAGTGTAATGTGGGCCCTTTAAAACAAACTGGACAAACATTGTGTTTTCTTGAACATATACTACAATATTGCCATGGATTGTCAACTGAAACACAGAAATGTTGCACAATACACTGTTAAAGAGCTTTTTATTTTCCACAGGTTAAATCTCAAACAAGTAATTATGTACAAAATCTGGAATGTTGATAAATGCATATCATTTCACTCACGGTGGATGTGGTCAGACACACCTTTAGCCTACATTAAAACAGGTGCCTCTGCATTTTAATTTATTGCTGGTTTTACAATCGCAAGTCACCAACGCATTAATCTTTTTTTAAATTTTTCAATGTACAATTGGATTAGTAATATCCGATAACTCAGAAGACCACTAAATAAATTAAAATACAAACAAATAAGTTTTAAGACACACTGACATGAATGTTGAGAATGTGATTTTGATCTCCCTCTAGATTGTCAGCTTTTCCAATGTGTAAAACAACAACAAAAGCAAAACAAAACAAAGAAGTACACAACATAGAGAATATAATTTGAGAAACACACAGTTTAGTGATGGTGCAAAACATTTTGGGTGAACAATAACATCAGTGAAGTATTTTGAAACTACCTTTTCCAAATACTAAATAATTCATAGTTTATTTTCCACAGTGTCTTCTTCATTTCTATAATAAACATTGTTGCTACATGTCAAATTAATGGAATGAACAACTACTTTGTTTTCAGACAAAATGCTGGTATGGAAAGACTTGAATGAAGGACTTATTCAAAATAACACAATTGTTTCTCTATTATTTTAAATTATTTAGGGGTATTGTGGAAAACCTATCACTTCCATGGCTTCTGTAAACTCCGATAGCAATTCTGTATGTGTATAAATATTTGTAATTCATGCAACTGACACACATTATAAAAAAAAAAAAAAAATCACATCAAATGGACTTAATATCACCTTTAAAACAGACATTTTTGTTATCCCAACGGTTTAGACGCAGCAGTGAACCGCATAGGGAAAAGTGACCCAAACATTCACTTTAACACAATGCACATTACCATATCATTTAGCACTTTGTCAAACATTGTCAGTGCTATCTCATTGCAAAAGGATTAAAAAACACATTTAAAATCAGGTCTTAATAAAATGTTGTGTTTTCAAAATGTGATTGTATGAGTGAATGGTAGTAATAAAAAAGACTTTACATATTGCTTTTAAACCAGTGCTGGGAAATGTATATGAAATGTGAGTATTGCTTGATTTCTGGGGTTGATCAGTGCCCCTTTCTCAAACAGTTCAAGGTCTATGGCACTTACTCTTCTTCTCCCAATCTCCATTTCTCTGTACAGCACAACAACAAAACAAGAAAATAACTACAACAGTGCTTTAAAGTGGTGAGTAAAAGATACATACAAGGCAGAATGTGGTCATCTATCAAAGAAGTATGTTAGATGATTTAAAAACAAAACAAAAAAACAACAAAGACCTATAGCCTCAGTCCGAAAGATGAAGCCCTTATAAAACGAGGCTTGTTCTTTCTGCTGTAATCTCATACATAGGCAGGTTTTTTCATTTCCTAGCTTGCTTTGGTTAACTAGCATAACCGCCACATTTTATCTATATGATAATAAAACACGTCTGATGAAACTAAAACGAGGCCAAACAAACAAAAAACATCTCTCGGATTTCACAGATATTTGAATTCCATCCCATTGTACTTGTCTTTGTAATAGATCACATACAAGATACTCCTCTTGCACTTTTTGTATCAAGTTTCAGGTATTTTCTGATGAATCTGTCCGTGCAATGTAGCAGCCCAGGAAGGCGGTCCGGCAGATTTTGTGCGGGTAATGAGGATTCACCGAGGACCACAAGTGATCACAGAATAGATGATAAAGGTGGATGATTTCTTCTTGTTGCAATCTCCCAACACCACCTTGATCTACATTCATTTTCACATAAAATGCACATAACACTGTCCTTTGCAGAGTATTGTGTGGCCGACCAAACAATGTCATTGTTAAATTAAAAAGTAAAATAGTGGCTAAGTGAACTAAAAAGAGGGTACCCTGCCCTCTAGTGGTCAGATTTAATCATAGTTCATTTGAAAGTTAAAATCATGCAAAGATGGGATGAAAACTAGAGCAAAAGATATGTCTGTACAGAGACCACAGTAACAATTTGCATTTCATCTGTTCATATTTCACCTATTATTTGTTTAAAAAAAATATCAATATATATACCACAGTGATGGCCTTTAAGGTCTTATACTTGCAGTGTCCATCTCCGTTTCACTTTATCCACTACATCCAGTGGTTCTCCCATCAACTCTTGGCTCTTTAAAAGCTACTATAAATAGTTCAAAGTATCTCGAACCAGGCTGTTAAATGTATAAAAATATTGATGCCAACATCATCAGTCTCATCTCCATGTTAAATGTAAAGTCTATGCTTGCATCTCTCTGACAATAGTCAATTCCACAGTGCTTGGAAAAGTCTTCAGCAGGGAGACAGCATTTCCATGGTCAATGTTCACAAAGCTGTAGCCATTTGCCTACAAAAAACATGCACCATAGTTTAGCAAAAGCATTGCTAATTGTGGAATATGTTACATATGAACAAATCTTAAAAGGTACCTGGAGTATTTTATCCCCTGGCTGAAGAATCTTGGAAGCAGGTCCTTCTGGTTGAACCCTTGTTACAAAGATACCCTATAATAGTGTGAAGGAGAGGTAAAAAAAAAAAAAAAAAAAAAAAAAGAGAGAAAAACTTTAAGTGATAGTGAAGTGAAGTTAAATATTTACACATAGCATACACATTGTGGAGGAAATGGGTCTTGCTCAAGATGTGTATATAAAGGTCAGACAAAGTCAGGGAAATACAAGTCCACAAGGCCACTGGACAACAAATGTAAGAAAACACATCAGTTTTTCATGAAAATGTCATTCTATATGAGAACTCAATTGCAGGTTAAAAGTAAGAAATATAGTCTGCCTTGTAGGTGTGTCTGTGATCTAAATTCATTAGGCCTCATTCATGACACATTTTAATGTAAGAAAAAAATAATATCTTAAAAAAATATTCATCCACAACAATTGTAGAAATTAAAAAACAAAAACTAATGCCCAGGTATATCATAAACCCCTAACTGAAGCTGCACTGCAAAGCAGTAGCTTATTTCAATGTTAGTGACTTGTTTTGATAAATGAGGATCATTGATTTTAAGTGTCACAGTGAGTGAATGTTTACATGCATGTGAATTTACATTGTCATCTGGTCGAAAGGGGTTTCCTCGACCACCTACTCCTCCAGATATGCTGAACCCCAGCTCTGGATTCTTCTCCACTTTCACATGAAACTGAAGGACAGACAAAAATATATTTACATAGCAAATTTTTACTATAGTATAAGACACCAATAGGAAAAAAACAGCAACCTCTTGGTGCAAAGTCTCATGGGGAATACGTGGGTGTCCTTGTGGCTGGTGTGAAACCTTGAGCATTAAGAAATCAATGAGCTGCTCTCGTGAAGGGTGACGGGCCACAGACGCCTGGCTCATCTGAGGACGACCAGGGGGACCCACCTGACCATTTATCAAAGGCACCTACAAGAGAGACATCATGTATAACACTTATAAAATTATATTATAGTATTAAATCCCCTTTGAGAAAAATGAATTAAGCCTAGTCTCAGTTTCAGTTGTTGCATTTGCTTTACATACTTTTCTGTGAGGGTCCATGGTGAAGCTCTGCTGACCTTGGGGAACAAACACTTCATCCTGAAAGGGAACAGGTAAACATCACAGGTTAGAATAGTCTTCAGATCCTTGTAATTTGATAAACAAAAACAAAAACACACTTAAATAAACAGAAATAAAGTGAAATTAGTGAAATATGAACACAGTTACACCTTACATGCTACTTCTGCTTACCTTTAAGCCCCACACACACTTTGAGTGATTATGAATGACCTCTGAAGATGAAGTGAATGTAATGAAATAAAGAATAAATTAAGAAAGGTCTTTATGGAATAGTATGAAGTAGATTAGGGGAACTTGCATACCGCAAATTTGATGGAAGGTCTTGTACCATTTTAAGCTGTATAGTTTTAATTTTATAACATCCAAATCCTTTTGTTCGGAAATTTTGCAGTAGCAAAAGATGGTACAAAACTCACCTCATTTACTAAAACTACAGTAAACACCACATCAACACCAGCACAGGGAGCATTTCAGATATCACATGACAGTTTAAAGAAAAACATAGGAGGAGAGACTTTAGTCTGTCAGTGATCACTTCGACATCAGGGCAAAAAGGAAACAGACATTTCCTTGTAGTCTAAAAGGATGTGAAACTATCAGGAGTGGGCTTAGTACAAGCAGTTACCTAAACTACAGGCAGTACTCACACATGGGCCCAGAGCTGTGTAGGGGTGTCCGTCTCTGACACTTAAGACCAGAGAACCTTGGCTTGCATGCAAATCCCTACAGCTGCTGTAGTGAGACCAGCTCAGTGGAGCATTATGGGAATTATAGGAGCGAGACAGCATGCTCTGAACAGAGGAACCACACCGAGTGGTCATGCAAGTTGTAGCAATTGTGATGACAAAAAAATAAAAAACAGAAAAAATGAACCAATAACAAACAACAAAGAAGAACATGCTGTTGAGTATGTCAAATAGAATACACAGAATATATTTTATGGTTAGTAAGTTTTGGAGAGTAGACTTGAAGAATATTTTCTTTTTGCTTCATTGATTTAAATAATGTGTGAATGTGTCCATGAATGTTTCTATAGCTAATGGTTCTTACAAGGTGTTTTATTGCACTAAAAATGTAATGCAAAATTTTCATTGAAGTATGTATTACCTTTTCCATTTTCTTAGCTTCAATATGCCGCATCACTTGATCTCTCCAGTCCACTGGTACCCGGCCTGGTCCAGTCACTGGTCCATCCAGAAGAGAGTGCTCAGACTTGACTCGGGTGTTGGGCCCTTTACTGGGGCTGCTGTGCTGATAGTTAAAGTCGCTCACGGACATGGTCCTCTCTGGAAGCTCATGAGTCTGTGGTCTGGCACTATATGGTCTAGCACCTCCAGGGACATCTATGCTGTAAGTGCGGGCGGAGAGAGGTCTCTGCATGGCATGGCTCATTGCCAGAGGACCCCTTGCAAATGTGGTGTGAATATCTCTGTAGGTCATGTAGTCCCCCTCGGGCAGCTGTATACGTCTGGGCTCTCCTGTGGACAGAGTAGAAGCACTGCTGCTTTGTCGTTGGAGAGTGTTGCTCCTTGGCTGTCCACCTGTGGATGGAAGTCTGTCTTTGGACCACATGTCCCCGGGGAGTTTGGAGGCCATGGGGAGTGCCTTGTGCTGGGGCGGCAGAGGGTAGGGAGGCACCTGATTGCGATTGGAGTAGTTTGTGTTGGCTAAAGAATGAGGCGGGGGAGGTAGATAACCTTGATGCTCTGGAGGCATACCTGGGGCATTGGGCGGCCTTTGACCCCACATGCCATCTTTTGGCACTGCACTGCTTGTATACTGCACATTGTACTGTGGAGGGGGGGCACCCATGGTCACATTGGAGGACACAGGGTACCTGCTGGAGCTGGCACAGGGTTTGGATGAACACAGCAGATCGGAGGAGGACACTGAAGTGTTTGGGTAGACCTGGAGAGACTGATCATTCAACAGTGAGGCTGATTTACTCCTCACTATGCTCTGACCCTGAGCCCCAGGGCCCACCCCCGGGCCCCTGCTCACAGCAGGACCGTCATAGTGGTCTCCATCTCCATCAAAGGAGTAAAGCTTCATGCCACCTGCTTCTATGTTACTGATACTGTGGGACTTCATGACCTGCGGAGGGTAGCATCGCTTTTCTGGGGAAAGCTCCTCAGTGCTGCGAGACAGATCACTGCTGACTGCCACACCTGTATCAGCTCTCAAGTCAATGACCTGCTGGTTTCCATTCTGTAAGAAGTCCACGTTGTTATTTCTAGATTCATGCATACTATTAAAATCATCTTGAGCATGTCCATTTCTGTCTGTTTCTAACTCATCCATCTTAACAATTTTATTAGCGGTGGAGATATTCATATTGATCTGGTCCCACTTGTTGTATGAGTCCCTCAAGCCGTTATCTATCTCCTTCTCAATAATGGTGAGTCTTGCTTCCACTGACAGATCGTAGTCTCCTGCTTTCTGTGGCTGACTTGACTGAGTTTTTAATAGGGCTGGGAGGGAAGTTTCAGAGCCGTTGCCATTATGGAGAAATGGTGTAGTTTCTGTCGGTTGGTTCATGTTCTCATCTTCTCGCCTAAGGCAAAAATTATTATTATTACTTCCACAAAATATAAAAGATAATCAAATTCCCCCCAACACTTACAGTTTTGGCAGAAAGGCCATCTTAGCTTCTCTTTCTGGTGTGCAAAGAGAGTTGTCCTGACTGCTGTCTGTGGTCAGAGAGACAGAGTCCGACATGCGTGAAGGTGATGAGCAATTACTGTTGTTTTGGTTACTGTTAACAACCGTGTCATCCAGGAGGGAGTCTGCATCCCTGGAGTCATCTGTGAACAATAAATTACTGTTATCCTATGGCTGTTTGGTTCTAAGTTTCTAGTATATGGTCACAATCTTACCTTTTTTATCCTTACTTAATGTCACCACTTTTGGTTGGTTTAGAGAAATTTCAATAAGTGGGGGTCTCATCTCTGCAATTTTCATCTCCTCTTCATCAAAAAGCTCCTCAGAATCCTAGAGGTATTATTACACAGTTCATTTCAAACAAACTTTTTTTTAATTTTATTTTGTTAAATAGAAAGTAGTTACCTCGAGTGTGTCTTCGTGGTTTGTCAGTGAAGCCTCAGAAGATTTAAATTGACCTTTGTAGGATGTGTATGATTCTGAATTGTCCTGAGACTCTGGTGTAGACGCATCTTCGTGTGATGTTTGTTCTTGCTCTGCAGTCATACCATTCGGACAAGGAGCCTCAATCACCTTCACAAAAAACAATATAAGTAAAGTAAATATGTCAGCAAACTAATAAGAGCTAATCACTGTTAAATATTTTTAAGCAGACCTTAACACCAACGTCCTGCAGTCCTATATGGTTCCTCTCCACATGTTTAGCCTCTTTCATACAATTGTCACTTGATTCCTCTTCTTTAAGTCGGTGTGCCACAGACTGAGCTGTCTTCACCATGTTCTTCAGCTCGTCTGGATAAGGTGTAGGGTAGCGCTTCAAGTTTCCCTCCTTTCAAACAAACAATGTTAATTATAGTTATTCATTTTTAAAATTAATTCTGACAAATACTTTTCACTGAACATAGCAATAATGTGTATTAATACAAACCCGTGGTGGAGTTTCTCTCTCATCCTTATCCTCATCACACTCAAATGCCACCTGAGCTCGATGCTTACGTTGCTCTTCCCAAAGAGCAGGGTTGAAGCTCTCAGAATCAGAGTTGGGAATGTCTGAAACAACAGTTAAAATCAAAAGCTGGTAAATTTACCCTTTTGGGAAATAGCCACAAGGGGGCGCATCAAGATAATGACAAATAGTATCCTAAAATGTATGTTTGTTTTTAATGGTTGAAAAATGACAGTAAAAATTACACTTTTGCAGGACACTTAGCTTACTAGTTAAGCAACTAACTACCACAAACTAATATCTGTGACACTAGAAGCTATGCTGTCACCTTTTATGATGCATGTTTCCTCTTTAATAAATGTCATAGTGGTAAGCACACTGTTCCCCAATAAATAAAAATACACTGCAACATTCTCTTTGTAAAGTATTTTCTGACAGTCAATTAATGAGTATGCCTGGATAACAGTTCAAATTGTTCATTCATTTTACACCTGCTATCTACATACTCGATGCACAATATTTACTGTACATATCGTGATCAATCAATCAATCAAACTTTAAATAGAGTGCTTTTCATACAAAAAATGAAACACAAAGTGCTCAGTGACGATTGTAAAATTAAAATGCAAGGTTAGTAGAAGACTAGTGAAATAAGAAACCAAACAAAACAGTTGCTCTACAAGAGGTTAGATGAACACTAGTGTTTCTTGTGTCTCAGGTAACAAGGTCACTTATAAAATATGCACTAAGGGACTCTTGTAGGTCACATGCAAGACAAACTTTCTGCTACGATAAGAGTATTAGTTGTGTTTTGGTGAAGAAATACAGTAAGTGTGAATGTTTATACATCGGTAATAGATCACCAAACTTACAGTCTTCAGCCTTGGTCTGCTGGGGAAACATGTAGTTTGTAAGGACAGTCTTGTGCGTCTCCAGATCCTCTTCTTTCTGAAGTGGAATCAAGGCCTTTGACTGTAAAAGAAAGGATAATATGGAGTATCCTTTAATAAAAAAAAAAAGCCTCAAAATTAGGCGCATGTCATGGGTTCCAAAATGTAGGTGATTTGCATAACTCCTGTGAGACCCATTTGGTTATAAAAACAGACAGAATGGGCACTCTATTAAAGTAATGGAAGTCTGAGTTTACTTTAGCACGTCACAGAGTCTTTGTCTTTTGGCACATTTCGATCAGGTATCGGGGAAGTGGTTTACTGCATTTTAAATGTGTTTTCCTTTCTAGTTGCATCTATTTACACAGTAACCTGTGATACCCTTGAGGTCAGTGAACAAAGTGTGCAGTTCAGACTCAGTGTAAAATTACCCCTAACCCACTTGAACTATGTATACTTTACTGTCTGAACATAATGCAGGATATAAGGATTACCTGATTTTCAGAGAGCCACATAGCAGTCATCTGGTTCAGTTTAGTGAAACTATAGGGAAGATTTTTTAACCTGAAACAAAAAGTATGAAAAAGAACATGTGTATCACCAATGTCAACAGATTGAGAGAATACGCCACTATTGAAATAAACTATTTAGATCATATGATGTCATAATTTTACTCACTTGTTGTTACTAAGATTAATGACCTTCAGCCTCTGCATGTCGCCCAGCTCCTCTGGCAAAGACTCCAATTTGTTTGAATGGAGGAACAGCACAGTTGCATTCTTCCAGTTGCCCATCTGAATTTAGGAGGAAAACCAAGGGGTCAGGATTACAGGTAAAACTACTATAACACTTACAGACAAAGCTGGAAATAGTCACCTCAGGAGGAAGCTGACTCAGGAAGTTGTGATCAGCTGCAAAAGTGCGGATGCTGACACACTGGCCAATGGAGGAGGGCAAGGCTTCAATCTCATTAAAACTGCAGTCAAGTTCTTCCAGGGACACCATTCTGGCAACAAATATTTGAAGCTTAAGATAGGCAAGAATTGTCCAGCAGTAAAATAAACCAAGTACTATTGGCAAATCCATGTGTGGGATTAAGATAAACCAAGGAATTTTAACAAATGGGTTAATAATTATGTTTTGAAAACATCAGTTAGACCAATAACTACAAAATGGCATGAAAGATAAAACTTAATGCTGTAACACAAACTACACAAAAAAGACGTTGTTAACATGATAATCTTAGAAACTATATTCAGTTGCTTACCCTCCAACAGAGTCTGGTAGTTGCACAAGCTGATTTTCATCCACTTTCAATGCAGTTAATTTCTTTAGTGAGCCTAGAGTATAGCAAAGACAGAAGTGGTTTACTACTTATGGCTGTTTATTGATTAAAACTTATAATTGCACCAGCAAACAGAATATTCATTGCATTGGTGAATGGTCATAGTAAATGGTCTGAGATTTTTTAAGAACTTTTTGAGAAGTTTTAAAAACAAACACATGCATGGGGACATGGGTAGAAGCATGCTCTAAAGTCATGTTTTTGGCATACTTCAGCATATTTGTTTAAATAACATTGGACGTAATATATTAAGTGATTAAATCAGATGATAAAACAATTGTGTGTATGGATTTACCAATTGATCCTGGAAGTTGGACGAGGGCATTATTGGAAATCAGAAGATCTTGCAGATTCTCACATCCAGAAATTTGTTCATCAACCATTTCTATATTATTCTTGGATACATCCAGATATGTCAGTTGTTTGAGCATTCCCAGCATCTGGAAAAAGACATGTTTCTTATGAGCATTAATTGTGGAGGGATTAGAGGAAGCTTCAAACAGCAGATGGCTATCATATAGCAGAGTTTTATGATATGGCGTTTTTTCCAAAACAAATTGCAACTAATTGAAACTGTGGCTGATACAGATAAAGCCTTTTGCAATTAGAGCATGAAATACATTAATGGCTTTCACTGCTTGATTATTTTGTCCCATAATTAAAAAAACACATTTCAGCTTAATTCATTAATAGGTCAATTGAGGTTGCAGCCTATCCCTGTAAATACGAGGCAGTGAGCCATTTGTTTTTCATTTGTATTTTAAATTCTTAAGGCTATTTAAGGTCTATAAAATATAAAACATATTAATAAAACATTGCATCACTATAAAGATTCAAGTAATTCTTCTGGAAGTGAATCGAACACATCTCTGTCCTTGACATAAGAAATAATGGGAAGGATATTGTTCTTGTCAAATCCTTAAAATGGTGCACATTATAAAACATGATATTAACTGTAATAAACAAAAATACCCCAGGTAAAAATGTCAGTCTATTTCCATCCATCCAAAGCTCCTTGATTGAAGTCAGCTGCTCTAACACTTCAGGCTGTCAAAGACATTTGGGAGAGAATTTAGAGAGAAGAACAAATACTCAACACACCCTTCATAGTTCTACGTATACATCAAGTCATTTTACGAAAAACTAAGACTAAGAAGGAAAGGTGTGAATTTGATAAGTTGTCAAAGCATGTCAAAATTGATACTCACCACTTCAGTGAATTCATTGCTTCCCAGGTCAAGCCTCTCTAGCTGTGTGAGCTTCTGCATGCTTCTGTCAAAACAAAAAAACAGCACAACAGTTCAACAAGGACAAACTGTTATGAGATTAGGAAGGTCAGTATAATCTAACATAAAGCTATACGAGGAGAAATTATATAGCCCTAACTTTAGTTTCTATGGTTTTCCATGTATTTAAAAAGACCTAATCCAAGATGTGGTCAGCTGGTCGGTAGGTTAGTCGCTAAGTAGGTAAGTAAGTAAGTAAAATTGATTTATATAGTGCTTAGGTCACAGCACTATATCCTCCTTCAAACTAGCGAAAATCTGACAGCTCTCTGTAGTGTGGTTTTAGTTTTATTTGTCATGTTATTGGTGTTTGTGTAAAAGTGTAGAGTGTACATAATAAGCCCTTTGGTTATTTTGCGAGTGTTGGTGCATTTAATTTTAAGTATCTGAGGATTAGCCAGCTTTGTCACATTCTTACCTCATAATTGGCAAGAGTACAAGTGACCCCCATTTGAGCTAAACTAGGGAGCATTGATATGTCCCGTCACTGTACAAAAACAAATAACCGAAAAACTAAAATAAAGAAAGTAAATATGAGCATCAAATTAGTGTTTGTTATCTTATAGTAGTGTTTGTTAGTGGCCTTTAAGAGCTCTGGCCTATGTTACATAAAAAGGAGAAACAAAAACATTTTCTGAGCACCAGTCACAGTAGCACACCTCATTGTCGGCAATCAATTGTGTTTACATGTATAGATTTAATAGGAAAGTTAGTCTTTCTATATAGACAAATAACGATGACTGTCTCTGAGGAGGGTTATAAAACCAATCACAGAAAGCAGCAGAGAAAAGATAGCTCTTATGTAACAATGTGAAACTGAATACTAGTGAGGTGTAGGGAGTTTAGAGCTAAAGGGGAGGAATGAGCACACAGAAGAGATGATGTAGTGGAGCTGGTGTAGGACAGTGAGAAATATGATTTTCACACAGAATGTTCCGTTCATTTGTTCATTAGAATCATCTACCAGACACTTACTTTGGCAACATCTTTAATTGATTTTCTCTCAGTTCAAGGATTTGGAGTTTGGTCAGCCTATAACAATAGAGAAAATAAAAGGAAATATAGCAAGCACATAAAAAAACAACTTTAATTTCAACAATATGGAGGTAGTGCACTCTTGGAACGACATAAACTGACCTGCCAAAGCTAGCTGGTAAGAACTCCAGAAAGGCATCATTCAGGTAGAGCTGCGTCAGACTCAGGAGTTGGGTGAAACCTTCTGGGAGCCTGTCAAAAACCAAAATATCAAATTCAGGGGCTCTAAATGATGCAAGTGGAAAAATTAGGGGAACAGGCATAGTAAACTTACTTTGATATTGGGTTCACACTAGCTTCTACAACAGTTAGGACTTTGCAGTTTTTTATGTTCTCTGGAAACTCCTGTATACCTGAAAAACACATTTTGAAGGGATAAGAGTCAACTATAGTCATACAAATAGAATAACAAGGAGAAAATAGATCACAAAAAAGGGTTGGTACTTGCTGTCCTCTATTAATTTGGGGTCGAATCATAATTTTTTGAAAGCAAAGCTTATAAATATGACTAAATTAACTTAAATTACTTAGCACTATTAGCAAGGACACAGAAATAATTTGATCTAGCTCAGGTTTTATTATCTCATGATACAGATTATAGAATTTTCACATTTCCCACACCGCCTCGCTCTAGCTGCCGCTGTCACTATATATCCACAATGTGTTACATTTAAGTAATGACCAACTGATTAAATCTCATGTTTTATCTCTAGTCTTCTTTGTGTCCAAAACACTTGCTGCTTAGTGAAGACAGATGAGCTGCTTTTACTGTTAACACATGTTTGCCTGCTTCAGAATAACCCCATTTATTCTAAAACATGACTTGATCCTATGGTTTCTGCAGGGTCAAATCCATGCTTTTGAAACATCTCTTTATGCCACTAGTGCGTAGGAGTAACTAACATTAAGAATGTAATGGAAAAATAATAAAAATATTTAAATGTTATTCAAGAGGTTTTAGAGTCAAGTCTCCAATTTCAAGCAGCGAGAGTGCACACATCTCCCTAGAACCTGTCTAGTTTTGCACTGACTATAAACCAGCTCCCTTCTATAGATAGCTTGCTTGTTGAGTCCTGTCTGTTTCTTTCATCAAATACATTTTACCAAATTGTGTAAAAACAAGACGTGGCGAGAACAATTATTTTTATATTTATTTAGGCCATTCTTAGGCACATGAAATATAAAACCATATGCTTAACAATCCTTATGATTTGGTTTAATAGAGCCCTATTAACCTCTGTTTAGGTTAGATTATCAGTCACAGATATCTTGGGCATATTTCTTACTGTTTTTGCTGACGTCGAGCTCCCTGAGATTGATGAGGTTTGCTATTCCAGCTGGCAACACTGTTAGGTCATTATCTGGCAGGCTCAGTCGATGGAGTAGCTGGCAGTTAAACAGTTGCTGTACAGGGGGAAGAGATAAAAAAGCTCAAAATGTATTGTGTAAATTGGCTGAATGTTGCAGGACTTCAAAATTTAAAAAAATAAAATAAAGATACTTACTTTGGGCAGCTCCTCGATCTGGTTAGCATCGAGGTAGAGTTCCTGCAAGGTCTTTTCAAAGCTAAAAATCTCCTTAGGAACAGTCTCCAGGCTGCAGTGAGAGTAGTCCAGCGATGTTATCGTCTCCTCCTCACCCCGCAAGCAGCGGCACGGCACCAGCCGCACAAACAAGCTCCGCTTGGACATACTCAGGCACTGAAAGGGCACAGAAGGGTAGAGAAAATAAAATAACAGTCATTTATGTAAGAAGGAATGACAGCTTTAAAATACGTATGAAATAGCTTAGCATGTTGTATGCATATGTCTTTAAAAAGAGGATGTGTAGGCACAGTCATTACAGTTCTGGGACGACAAGAGAACACATCCCTTTTTATTTATTCTTAGCAACAAGATACGTGTAATGTTGTGATCAAATTACCACATTTATTCAGAAAATAAATCAAATATAAGTTATTCTTTGGGGAGCTACAATTCCTTTCTATGGTAGAATACTCATTAAGTATAGGGTATACTATATTACCTATAATCATAATATAATAATATGGTAAAAGATAATTAAAATATCCCTCAAGTGTTCAATATAACAAAAAAAAAAACAACTATTTTGTCTGATTACCATTTGCTGTCAGCTAGAGCTGGAACCTTCTAAATGTTAACAGTAGGTATTCTGACATGTTGCAAATTTTGTTTATATTGAGATAAGCTAATGAGGGCTTTATCACATACAGCATACTCTATGGAATGTGCTCCGGTCAATAGAAGCATGTAAAGAATGTAACTTCACCTCCCTTCTGGACATTATTTTTACAGTGCTCTCCATAATCTCAATATCGGAATTTTGTAACTCTAACTACAAATAGCCTTGGTCAACTCATTAAGAAGGCATGTTTGGGGAAGTTACTTTGAATGATCTCTGGTGACTTTCAAGATGGGTCTTTTGAATATTTTAATGCCATGGTATTTTGACGTAATTTGTATGGTGAACTGCAGATTATGATGACATTCCAGTTCTCCTGATGAGGGCAGTCAACCGGCATTGTACCGAAACCACAAAATGACTTTGTGTTGTATACGCCCACACATGCATGAGGTATGCACTATCGAGGGGCTGTGAACCTCCCACTTACAGCAGCGCATAAATACTAGGCGTAGGTTATTCATATCAGGTCTATCACCAGAGGGGATGACAGAGGGCTTGGCACTAGTTTCTCCTCATAACAAGCACCGGCTGTCTGATGACGCATGTCAGTGAGGAGCTCTTCAACAAGTACAAGCCTGATATATGGGTTCCCTCACAAGAGAGAAAAAATGTTTAAATGGAAGCAAGGGACCAATTAAAAAAAAGAACTGCAGATTTTACTATGGACCAACAACTATGGGAAAATAATCAATCACTGAAATATATTAACAACACAGAAAAGCAAACTGTTTTATAGTTTAGCAAATGAGAGATGGCAGTGACAGCAATATCAACTCTAAACATCTTTAAATGTACAAAAGTGGCTGAATGACTATTTCAGGCTATTTGACGAAGGTCTGCATCTGTAAGGCACTGACTGCACTAATACAGCATTGCCTAGTGCCAACAACACAGGCTTACATCCACTGACCTAGATGTTACTGGAATGATTGCTGCTCAGCATTAGTACATCAAGAGCCATTCATTTCTGAAGCAAGACATGCTAAGCTCTTGTCTGAGATTTTCTCAGTCTACTCACTTGACAACACACTGACTCACAGCTACACGAGAGTTTTGAAAGACTTGGAAATGAGACAAATGCTATCTTTATTTGCAGACATTTCATGCTGTGTGGGCTTGTGTGAATGGTGGACATGTGACTCCAGCCTGGCAGTGCTCCTTGTGGCCTCTTGTGTGCAGCAGTGAATGAAACAGGCCAGTCCTCGCTGCCAGAGCCAGGAAAGCACTTTGTGTCACAACCCTCAGCTGCAAGTGCCTCCTGCTCTCCTCCTGTCCTCCTCCTGACATATAAACAACAGAGAGACAAGTATGTGTCCCCCAGTCACATGCACTTGTTTAACTGCTAGAACAGTAGAAATGAGGATGACTGTTCTGTTGCAAGTTCTGCAATTCAATTTTGAATTGTGATCATTATATGGATTCCATCTTTATTTGTATTTTGAGTATACCACAATTGTAACCAAATAGAAAAATCTGCATTCTGCCGAGTTTACACTATGGTTGGTTCAATCTGTTGCTCATTCACTCAGAGTAAAACTGAACTTAAATAGGCCATGGAGGAGTAGGTGGGGAGCATAGAGCACATTTAATTTTTACAAATTCACATACCGGTAAACATAAAATAATTCTGAAACACACACCAACACCTTATGTCACTCTGAATTCAGCACTTGATCTTATAACTTATTATATTGCATACATTGACTTGGCTTGTGTAATATTTTAAAACTGAGAATATTTCATATTTCATGAGCGTATAGATCTATGTGCCAGAGGTTAGGTACAGACTTTGACAGTATCAAGCAGGCTGTGTTATTTATAGCAAACGGTAAGTCTGTTGGAAGTGGCAGAATGTGATTAGTTAGGGCTTGCTCTATGAAAGACACTTTTTGATCCACCTTGCAGAGCATGGTTACAGATTTGCAGGGTCATAGCTAAAATCTTTCAGATTAGCTCAAAAAAACAAAAAACAACTGTGGGAATATTTGAAATGATAGGTAAATGAATGTATTTAGTAACATTGCAGAAGGCCAGTATAGTAATTTGTATACACATAGATGTTATTGAGATTTTTCCTATGGGTGAAATTGTTAAGAACAGCGCATTAGTGTCTGGGCCTGTATGCTCCACTGTTTGTTTGGGGTAATCTCCAAAACCACTCTTATACTTTTAGTTGACTGTGCTATGAGCCTGAACATGCCTGGAGTTTTTAGGGTACACATACAATTTTTTAAGTCTGCTAAAAGAGAACATAAATTCTGGACCACAATTAGATCCATCCTGTTCATCCATTTGTACAGACCTGTAGTATGAACAAAAATAAGAATTTCTTCTATTGCTACCAGTCTTTTCCCCATTTTCATGGGCAAACAACAACAAAAAAACAATACACAGTACTACACAAAACTGTGTACACAGGAACTGATGTCTTGGATTACTTCTGAATGAGAGAAAACAAGAAGGTGTCTGTAACAGGCAGCCACTTCGTAGAACCTGAAGTTCCAGTTTCGATTCTCACCAGTGTTTTTTGGGTCTCAGTGGTCTTGCGTGACTGTAGATAACAAAACAATGATTGTTTTCTTTGAATCCACAGTGAAATGAGGGAGAGTAATCTGATCAGTGACATAGACAAAGTGCCTTTGACACAACCAGAAACTTTCAGCCTAAAGCATTACATTCAAAAGACTAGGCTCAAAATAACAGCCAAACAGGAGAGTTTCAACATCCGCATTCCACTATACGGTCTTATCACCAGTTATGCAACAAGATTGTCCAAGCTCATACCTGAAAATAAATATGTACACAACTAAAGCCCCGCACCACGAGCAACAAAACCAAAACAGATTGATGGACAGACAGACAGTTAGACCAGAATTACTACAGTAATACACAGAACTGTCATCATGTCTGAGAAAAGCACACATTTTAAATCACTCATCCATCACCATGAAACACCACAAACCCACACACGCAGACACTAGTTGTAATGCTACTTGTATGTGGTGTGTTCCTCCCTTTGACATTTTGACATGACATTACAGAATAAATCCCATGCAATATAAAACCAAATGGGATATTCAGCACGTCAGAGCTCTGTAAGGTCACAGAGGTCTTCAGAGAAACAAAATGTAAAAAGGGAACAGTGAATGAGTTCAAAAGTTCATGTCCACTAATACCTCATAACTAATATTCTACACACATTTTATTCATATAGGTTCGGGTTCAGTGTATGCATCACACTTTCATCAAGCTATATTACTTTTCCAACTTAAATGTGCTTCTGTAGCATGTCCTATATTTTTATTTGATCATATTACTGTATGTATTTAACATATTTTAGAGAGTCGGATAAGAGGAGACTGTGTTACGTGTAAAAGCCACATCCTGGCTACAGAAAGACCGACAGAAAATTCTGCCGTGGGTTGCAAATGCAAGCACATGATCATTACCTTTCACACACCAAATCTGTATGTTTGATTTGGGGTGTTTTAACAGGCTGCATCAGTTATAGGTCTAGCAGTAAATGTACTTCAATAATTGTAACTCACTTAAAAAAATTGTATTTGATTGCAGACAGGAACCCTCTGGTGAATGTGAATGATACAGATTTTCTGTAGCATGTTTTGACACAGGCCTTTCTTGAAGAGATTTGGGGTCTAGTTCACAACTCGGTTTTCTTAACACACACGTATGGCATTAGCAGGTGATTTTTGTTGTGCTCTTTGTCCAACATTCCCAAGAATTTGAAATCTCAGCACCAAAAAGCTATTATTCAAGTCAAACATATATTAGTGCTGAATCACTGCAGATTAATCACACATTTGCCAGACACATCTAACATATGAAGCCTACCTGTGCTGGAAAGTGCAGATTTAGGAATGACTCATTATGGAAAAATATGGAAAAATGTATGACTGTCAAAGGAAAGAGTTGCTTCTTATCATCTGCTAAGGTTGTTCTGTGCTGCTCATGTCACAAGATATGTTTTTTTCTAGGGTCACTGACAGACTGACTTTGTGCTTCATTCAGTCTAGACTTCAAGAAATGTCTGAGCCGAGTTGTGGTGATTGATAAATACTAAGTGATGAACATTTGATTTGGCTAGAAATAATGTTATAGCCTGAGCTAGGGTACAAATAGAAAAAACTTGTATCAGTAGTAGATACTAATTAGACAATAGAAGTACTGACGCTGAAAAGATCTGACATATAAAATGGACCTAACCTGCTAGCCACTGTGTGTGTGTGTGTGTGTGTGTGTGTGTGTGTGTGTGTGTGTGTGTGTGTGTGGTGGTGGTGGTGGTGGTGGTGGTGGTGGTGGGGGGGGGGGGGGGGGGGGGTGCTCCATCGACTTTGGTTCAAATCCACTTCATCTGGTTGTAGTTGAATTCTATGTGTGACGTCACACTCTATGATCTTGACCTTTATCAGAATTACTAACTACTACATTCACTAAACCTACCGCTTTATTTGTATTATTAGGCTTAGAGCAAGTTAGCTGGTGTTTGGCGAGTTCATATTACATATATGGCATTGATTTTGTGTAAGCTGCCATGAATTTGTGATCTTAGTTTGACCAGACACATGGCAAAATCATTGAGCGTTTTTGTCTGCACCATGGCATGCCCCCTCTGTCTTTGGTCAGACAAGTGTATCTTTAGCTTCCTTATGGACAGATATTGAAATACGCATTGGCTAGTATTCTGTGACATCAGTTCAATAAGCATACTTGTTCCGATCAAAGAAACCAAATATGATTTCAACAAGTTCAATGATTTCAACCCCTCCTGCCGATACTGACGCCGAAGCATTAAGATGCTGTAAGATGTTTTAACTTAGGCTAAGTAATTTGTGTTGATTAAGCTGGAAGTGCACTTTAGCTTGCCTTGTACAATTTGTTGTTATTTAATTATTCTTCGTTGACTGTTACATGTACATGTTTTGTTGATACTTTTCATTATTTTTAGGAAAATATAATGCTTGCCGTTTCTGAATATTATAGGCACAAGCTACAAAATAATTCTTAATTAGTCAAGGTAATACTGTATACCTTGATAAAATGCTGAGAAGGTTAAACAGTATCAAAATTTGGATACTGCCCAAACCTAGTCTGACCATTACATTTCTACACTTATCAGTGAGTATACAATAATTTAGAAGCAGCCTTGGGGGCCAGGGCATGTATGATGATGCTTTTATTTTACATACCTTGTCATTTAGGATTCAAGAGCTTGGATCCCAAAAGATTGTGACGAGAGGTGGCTCCACCAAAATGATTTTCTTTATCTAAATAAAAACAAGGAAACACTGTCAGCGCTTATGTTTGGGCTGTTTCAGAAGAAATCACCCCCATTTCAGTTATGCACAGCTTAATATGATTTTCTTAATGTTTGTTAATAGCCAGTTTAGCTATATATTCTTAAAGACAGCAACACATTAAATATGAAGACCTCACATGCAGCACATCATTTTGCATAGAGACAATACTTCATGCTTGCTATACTGCTAGAAAAGGCATTGGATATAGCTGCTGAAGTAAAAAAAAAAAAAAAAAAGATAGCATTATTGCTCTACAATCATCCCAGAGCACAATGAGGCCAATGACACACAGAAGAGAAAAGAAGAGCAGAGAAAAGGGAGAAGAGAGATTTGACTTATTCATCGGAGCTCCCAATCAGCTGCAAACACACAGCTCATTAGTTTCTGCCCCACTTCCTCCTGTACCCTTTATCTTCATCTCATCAACTGTTTGGGCACACAGATTTTTAGCACACATAACCCAGAAGGAACAGTCAATTTTCACATCCAGGGTGTCAACAATGGGGGATGGGGTTCTAGTGAATTTAGAGCAGACAGATTAAGGGGACTAAGAATCAGCTGAAGTGTAAGAATCAGTGACTTAATAAGTTAATTTCTGGTGTTACTTCCTGTTTTAAAGTTTTAAAAAGCATTGTCAAAAGCAAAACATTTTAATTAAATCAGAGGGATTGGACTATGTTTCTTTTTTTTTATTTTAATAGCTGTATTCCCGTTAGTGTATCTTTCCATTTTTAAATAACCAAGCAATATAAATTTAGTAGCACGATAAGCGTCAAAGATTGGGCACCAAAACTTATCACATGTAGTGCAATTCTAGGTCACGTGTACTGTATGTGCATCACTAAATGGGTCAGAAAACCTAAACTAACTAGATGGGGCACAGGAGCAAGATTTGAGCCCAGTCATTATTTGCTCCACCATCACTCTGTCTGTATTGTGTTACCTTGTGTCAGTGTCCCGTCATTGAGCACACAGGAAAGTGAGCACAAGTCCGAAAGATAATAAATAACAACATAAATAACAACAACAAAAACTGGACAATATTGGGGTTGTTGCTCTGGAGACGCAAAATTAGAGAACCCTGAATGAGCACATACTGACCGTAAACTATTTTTGAAAAAACGTAAAAGTGCATTGTGGTGGCAAATTAACAGTCCTATTGCGTTTTGTGCAAGGATTGAACTTCTAACAAAGACATACAGGTTTTAGATTTCTGGATTGGCATAATATCAGCTGAATATTTACATCTACATAGTCCAAAACATAAGGAAAAAAATGTCAATATTGCTCACCACTAAAACGGGTCAGTGTGAGAGACATAAACTCAGCATCAACAGGCATCATATGAACTGAGTAACTGGAGATTTGAAGGTGAGCGAGAACAAGATCTGGGACAGTGAGCTGGGGAAGGGCAGCAATAAATTTGGTGACAGGAGACTGTTAAGTATTACAAGGAACCTCTCAATACAGGGTATATGATATGTATTCAGATGCATATTCTTTACAAGGTGCACTTTGTAACTTGTAAGGTGGAAGATCCGCTACTTGCTTGTCTCCATGAAGATGTTATGTCTTTGCCTGGAATGTTCAACAGTAGGGTATTAAACATATCTCCCTTGCATTTGTTCAACTGCAGGTGTTTTATAGCTCATAAAGACCTTAAAAACTAAAATTGTTACCATGTGCAGGGTTGCTTCTCCATAGATCTGACAAGAACCTGTCTCCATTGTGATTACCAAGTTTTTTTCCATATCGTAAAATAATCAAAGCAAAACAGTAATATCTCAGTAATATCGAGACAAGCTGTTGACGGATCCTCCCCCGGAAAAGTTACATAGTGCACCTTTAAAACGTGCCTTAAAGAATTTGCCAAGTGTATGTATCATGCACAATTACAAAATGCACTGGAATTTCATGTTCCCAACATCCATTTCAGAAGAACACACTTGATTTATGAATAATTAACTTTTTCAGCCTAGCAGCATAGCCCTAAATGCAGAAGCCAGCAGGTAGTTTGTAACTTGGCAAATCATGATGAATTTTGATTGATTGATAGCATTTATATAGTGCCTTTCAAGATACCCAAAGCGCTTTACAGTTCATTATTCAGTCACTCCACACTCAGTGGTGGTAAGCTACTACTGTAGCCACAGCTACCCTGGGGCAGACTGACAGAAGCGAGGCTGCCAATCTGTGCCATCGGCCCCTCCGACCACCACAATCACACACGCTCACAGCACTTTCATACGAGGCAATGTGGGTGAAGTGTCTTGCCTAGGTACACAACGACAGGTTTTTGCCACTGGCGCCCCACTGTGGCACCTGGAATTCCTAGCGGTCTCCCATCCAAGTACTACCCAGGCCCAGCCTGCTTAGCTTCTGAGATCTGACGGGATCAGGCTTTTACAAGCCGGTATGGCCAAATACACATTTGTGTTGATTAAAAGTATAGCAATACAGCATCATGTATTGATGTAGAGCCCTACTGAGGGATGCTACAACCAAAAGATTTAAAATGTAAAGATGTTGTTATGTGACCTGAATAATAATAGTTATTGATTATGCTAATTTTAAAAGAATACTTTTTGCATTACATAGTGAAGAATATGGCATGTTGCAATATACCAATCATTTCTGGCTTTGTGAATATCTGCTGCCACTTGTGAGACAGGAGGAGGCAGAGACAGATGCTCTACAAACTGGGTCACAGAAACGTTAACACCAAGAGAGAGAAACTCCATCCAAGAATGTTGATCAATTGCACACTGTCTGGATGACAGAAATCAAACACAGCACAGTTACAGTCATTAGGTATGAGCTACAATTGGGGAAGCAACATTGTATAGCATAATAATCACCATTTCAGTGTTAAAATGTTCTTGTCTGTCTCTCTCCTTAATGCTTGAATCCAAAGTTCTGTCTGAGAGAGTCAGCGCACTTGCGTAAAGTGTGTGCTTTACTAATGGTTTAAACAAAGCTGCAGCAGTAGTTCAAACACTGTAACTGTTTGTTGATAGAGCAACTGAAACTGAAAAAGTCTACTCCACGTCTGTGATGTACTGATGTTGCCAAACAGGAATGGATCTGACATACACCAGAACTCATGGGCTGCTTCTTGGAAACATTAAAAACAAAGTTGAGGTATGCCCATACAGAGGACAGGTCTAGTATTCTTGGGTAAGAGTAAATGAGAAGGTTGGGAAGAAAAAAAAGCCTTTGTTCAAAGTCATCTTATCTGACACTAGATAAGTGTGTTGTAAATTATCTCACAAGGAAATGGACACATTTATTCCACACCTTCATAGATACAAGCCAGTGTGCACCTTTGAGTGTGAGAAGACTTCCTAATGCCTATTAATGTCAGTGAATTTGACAATATAATATGAAACCACTGACAACAATGGCTTTATCAGGTTAATCAGGTTTGAAGGCAGTTCTACACGTACTGCAAACTGGACCGAGACGACTGTTTGTCGGACCCATTATAATAAAGCTAAAAGTTTAATTCAAATATTGACGTCAACCGTGTACACCTATTAGAGAAAAAGAGGAGTGAGATCAATAAATACCAATACAGAGTGGGTGCAAGCCCAACCTTCTCTCAGCCTACTGACCAAGGTGTACCTGCTGCTTTTTAAAAACAACAGCTTTGCATCCCATAAACAGGTACATGGATGGATAGATATGTTTATCCCCACATCAAACAATTCTTTAATAAATTAGCTGAACAAAACTTGCACAAATGCACAAACCATAACACAATCACCATCCCCTCAAAATTTTGTGAAAATCTGAAGGGAAATGTACGCTGACAATTACATTGTTAAGGTACAAAGTTCACAATTACATAGCTTTGCGTAAAAATTTATACCAATATTTTGGGGGATTTCTTTTGTTCATAAAATTAACTTAATGTACGAAAATTATTTACCCAAAACATGACCTTATCCTTTAGCGCTAGACGGCTGCTAACATTAGCATCCTCTTTGGGGCCCCACATTTTGAAAGTTGTGAAAAGAAAGACTTACCACTTTGCTTCTTGGCCTGATGAATAATAAGATGGGTTCCCTTATGTGTGGCAAGTTACTATCCCGAGGATGTTTCTGTGAGAGGTATATTTATTTACTGATCTTTCAACTGGGTTGTGCTACTGTTAGCAGCTAGCTACAAGAGCCATCTGAAGCTGGCCCATTACGCACATTCTCCACGGTAGCTGTTCTCAGCTTGATAAACGCTGTACGCTGCGGTTACATCCATAAACATAAGTCTCCGAAATGTCGCGTACAGTAAAATCCAACGGCGTACTTGGAGCAAAGGGGTTCCAGATATTGCAAGATTTTACAAGACACATTTAAAAATCCAAAATGTCCACGACATTCATCAAGGAAATACAAAAGACAAAAATGCACTCGACCTCCGTGAGAACGAAGGGTTTTTCTCACGCATAAGCCGCACCCAGAAGTATATTGTCATTATTTCCTATCTCTTGATGGCGTGTAAATCCAGGTCTGGGTCAAAGAAAGCTACACGGATGCTCAATAACACGGTCGCACAGTGCTGGTGGACCTCTTCATCGCCCTGTGACTGCACTGCATTACCTTTGGAGAGTAGGCTGTCCTACATTAAGCTGATGCTTCACTGCCCCACTCCTTTCTGTACAGCATAACCGTGCTCTCACAATAACCAAGTAGTCTAGTCATTTAGTGGCACTAGAAGATAAATACAGTATTACAGAACAGAAGGTCTGTAGATTATTTGCCCAAAATGTTAAAGGATCAAGCAAAAGCATTATGCCATATTTGTGGGGACGCCTAGCAGGCGTCTGTTATAGGCTTATTTGTCCTCTTTCCTTGCTTAATTTATTTTATTTATTTATTTATTTGTTTTACTGGCGGCAACTGAATACAGTACCCTTTAAGTGCGAAATAGAATAATTTTGTCCATGGTATATGGTCTATGTCTATTGCCTATATGGTATATAGCGGCATTAGAGTAGGCCTACAGTATATTATTGTTTTACTTTACTAAGCTTTCAATTTGGGTTGACGAAACCCTTTTGTTGTTAAATATATTTTTAAGTTATAAACTATGGTGCCATGTATTTCATGTATTTCTTTCATTATAAAAGAAATGTGACAAATGTGTTTAGTCCATCAATACTATCTCATTAAGGGTTTATGTCCAAATAGTTGTGCTCCAGCCAAGAGCTGTATTTTCTCAAATTACGTTTTCGCCCAACGCTGCTTTGGTAGGCTAATTCTTGGATCACTTTTTGCTTGAGTTTTGTTTTGTCTCCCACTACACCCACCCACAAAGCAGCCAACCTCAACACACATTATCCATACCATAGCGCCCCCTTGCGAAAATATCTTCTGACCACATTATTTACCATTCACTTCTAGTCCAGTAGGGGCACAGTCTATCCAGTTCATCCTACATACACTGGACAAACGGCTCTCCATCATGGACACTCCTGCTCACCCACTGCACCAGACTACTTATGGACAGAGGAGCTTGTTCTCCAACAGGCTCCTACAGCTTTGCTTAAACAGTGGGAGATACAGGACTACATTCATGTCATACTCCCTACAACTTTTTTTTTTTTTAATTACTTTTTCTTTTTTTTTTTTTTAAATGAACATAAACATTCATATAATTATGCCTTATTTGACACCTGTCTCTTGCTATCTTTTTTGGTACTTTATAATGTATTATTACCATTTGTATTTTTTACTCTCTGTTATTAAGTTATATAGTGATATGTGAGCTACTGTGTTCAAATAATTTCTCTTGTGGATCAATAGTTAGTCTAAGTCTAAATGCAGTGTTTTTATAGGATTAACCTTCAGAAAAGAACATTTAAAATACAAATAATTATAAACAGTTTCATTAGATGTTCTTTATTTCTACAAAACCTACAAAAAATATACATTACATAATAAAATAAGAACATTTCCAAATATATTAACAAAAACAAAGAAATAGAACAAAGCCATGGTGGTGGTCATTGCAATACCAAATGATGGTAATATCAGGAAAATGGAACATGAGAAACTGGAGAAGTACCAGGGGCTCAAGAGCTGGAGAAAGCCTGGAAGGTGAAGGCATGTGCGCATGGTGATCAGAGCACTCGGGGCTGTAAGCCCCAAACTAGAGGAGTGGTTACAGCAGATTCCAGGAAAAATATCAGACATCTCAATTCAGAAGAGTGCAGTACTACGAAGACACTAAACAGCCCCCATGAGGGTGAGAGGGACCAACCAACATGAAAGCTGAGGAACCCTTTTTGTCTATATCTGCATCTATATATGCATATACAAGCTTCTCTGGAAAATACTTAAATATTGTTAATACTATTTCATGGCAGATGTTTTATGATGTCACAAAGATGGCACAAGACCTTTACACTGGAAAAATGCATCTTGACAAGGAGCACGTCCAAGAAATGTTTTCAGCATATCCATCCCATCCACAGAACCACCAGCTTCCAAAATAATCCTTCTGTACTCTTCACCAACCTGTAACATGTGACAACATGTGATTGGCGTGCCTTACCTTTCACAAAACCAATAATGTGTACCTTTGAATTCATGATTCCTTCTTTTTTAAAACGACTGAAGTATATATCCATGGAGTAGACCTCACTCCACAGGTAGCTGTAATATTGAGCATCATAGCCTCCAGCCAAGTGGCTAAAACTGGCTGTCATGTTAGTACCTGTAAAAAACACAGCAAATGCTATTTATATGTACTTCTGACATTTACAAAACATAATTAAATTATTTATAATTACCTGGTGTTGCTGGAACACCAAGAATCTCCTGGCAGTACTTTGCAAAGACATCTGCAGTTTTTGCACCAGGGTTATGGTGAAGATACTGATCCACCTTACTCAAAACAACCTGACGTAGATTCATCAATCCTATAATAAAGGCAATGAACAATTTTGTTTACAGCATGTGCAGCCCAAATCAGATATTTAAAAGAACATTTTAATATCTGGTAAGAGATACCGACCAGTGTTTGCTACTCTAGAAGAAATAAGTTTATCCAGTAAATTATCTGGGATTGGGCTTCCATCTTTGTAATGGCGAGACAATCTTCTCAGAGGCTCCTTCTCCCACACCCAGTTCTCGAGCATTTGTGAAGGTACCTCTACAAAATCCATCTCCACTTGCGTCCCACTAAATTCTGAAAACTTGGTCTGTTGCATAAATTACAGTTTAGCAATCTCTTACAGTAAGAAACTGCTTGCTCAAGCATAATGACCAATACTATAATAATAAATGTTTTACCTTAGAGCATAATTCATGCATAACATGGCCAAACTCATGGAAGTATGTCTCCACTTCGTGATGTTGAAGGAGCGAGGGCCAGCCTCTTCTGGGTTTGGTAAAGTTAGCAATCATGGCTGCCACTGGAATCTGCCGTTTGTCATCAGGTCTCGTACAACCCGGCCTCAAGCCAAAGCAGGCTGCATGTCCATACTTCCCTTCTCTGGTGGAAGATGTGTTTTAATTAATGAACACAGACAGCAGCTGGATCATCTTTAGATTTTGTACCTTGGATGCAGGTCCAAGTAAAACTGACCAATCTCCTCTCCACTCTGAGTGTCTTGTGCTGAAAAGAGCTTGACATTTTCATGCCACACATGTGCATGTTGGATCTCAGTGAATGTGAGGCCCAGAAGCTCCTGGTAAATACCAAACAGTCCTTCTGTCACCACATCTAGTGGGAAATATTCAATTAACTTGTCCTTGTTCACAGCAAACTTGAACTCTTCCACTTGATTCATATAATAGGGCAGGTCCCATGCATTAATTTGTCCATCGTAGTTGTAGCCCTTCATTAAACACTCCCTTTTCTTTAATGAAAGAATATATTTTCTCTCTTTGTTTCCGATGGGCTTCACCATTTCATAGAATGCATCTGTAATAAACAAAGTTTTAGATTTGGAAGCAAACAATCTTGTGTAAAAATGTATCAGTCATGGCTAAAATACGAAACACATAATTCATTGCATTCTTAATTACATATGTGTATTATCTTGTTACCACTTCAGTGAGATTATGGTGTCCGAAGCCATATAATTTAACATGACAGACATGATATATGGCGGTTGCACATGTACAGTATGTGTGCGTGTGCCGTGTTGGTGAACTTTTCATACCAAGAAAGTCAGACACATTGCTGGCATTCTTGGCCATGTTCATTTCCAGCACAAAGTTTACGTGGCTACTATATCCAAGTAAGCCTGCTGCCTTAGCTCTTAGTTTGATTAATTCTTCAAGGATCTCTGTATTCATCTGGAAAAAGTAAGATTTTATGTAAATGCGATGTACATTGCAGTAATGTTATGCACTATGAAAACTCTTGTTTAAAGAAGAAAGCTTAAGTTAATGAAATTATTTTGCTAAGAATAATAGTTACCTCCTTACACCTACTATGGAACGCTGTCTCCATCCTTCGACGTGTCTCAGGAATGTGACACCTTTTCATTAGGGGGAAATAATGAGGATATTTAAGTGTGACTATATACCGCCCATCTACCGTCTTTTCCAGTCCATTGATATATGTTTCTGCAAGGCCACCTTAAGACATAAAAGTCATAACTCACTTCTCAGCCAATCCTCACACTCAAATAGAGTAAATTATAAATAAACTTACTTAATTCTCGCTCAGTAAATACAAGAAAGGTGTTGTCCTCATTCAGATTCTTGTTAAATTCAATTGAAAGTTCACTAATCCTTTTAGAAATTATTTTAATATTCTTGAAAGGTAAATTAACAATTAATAAAAGACATTACATTTTAAAGACACTGGTGTAAATTTTACAGTATGTGATAAATACTTGAGCTTACTACCTCTTGAATATCTTTAGCCAAGTGTAACCCACTGCGTTTGCCAAGTGTAACAAGTCTATCCACAAACCGTTTTTCCTCAAGGCCGAGATCATTTTGGAACTTGGTCTGCAAAGGATTAAAAAATTAATAATAATAACTGTTTTTATTTATCCTATAGATCGTCACTAAATTGTTGTTTTAAGTGGGTCAGCCAAAGGCTCTTAAGCAGTAACATTTGGCATCTATAAATGATGGCCTCTTAAATTTCTTCTGCAGTCTATATGTGAACTAATGGAGGGATCAAATGAGGTGACACGATGTATCTACAAAAACATGTAGCAATATGAGTGACATAAAAATGTCAAATATATACTACATCATTGATTATGAGTTACGTCAACATGGATGGTGGTAAGTAATTAAAACTGTACCTGCAAGACAATAAGTCTGTTAAAAACATCTTCCCTCATATTTATCTCCACATCAAACTTGGACAGCCTCTTGTCAGCTTGTGTGCTTGCATCTCTGATGTCTTTAGAAGGACACACATATTGAGGGAAATCAAGGACATGCCGGGAGGCTAGAGGAGGAAATTATAATTATAAAGACAAACATGTTTAAAGATTTGGCAAGTAAATAGTATTTACTTACATGCTAAATCAAATTTAGCCATAGCTAATGGTTTCAAGGTGTTCTCAATACACACATCTTCGATCTTAAGAGATCCAATTTCATTGTAAATCTTGCTTATTCTTGTGATTATGTCATCAGTTTGTTTTTTAATCTGTTCAGGCGAGAGGTCCCATCTCATTGTGTACAAGTTTTGTATCTGGGAACAAGTTCGGGCAGGCATCACACATTTACTTTGGATGGTCATTTTGGAAAGAGGTTTGGAGAACCTGCAAAAAATAATACACTAATTATACATGTGTACAGCCTAACTATTACTCTTTTCAGATTAAATTAAACTACTCCTCTGCAAAACAGGTGGAAGCTTAAGTTGTAAATTCTTCAAGACATACTCGGTCACAGGGCATTCTTTCCTTCCTAAGCAGTGACCTTTCTCATGACCACTCAGTATACGGTTTCAATGCAACAGCAGCCTTTCAAAACACCTTTATAGAGCTGTAACTGAAGCTGCAAAGCCACTACATTAAAAAAACACAGCAATTTTGGCTGCTTAAAACGCTTTTAGATAAACACATTAAAATTAGCACTATAATATACATGAACGCTTTTAGTAAGAATAATTTAACCACAACAACAGAAAGATACGCAAAAAAGTGCATCATTAGTAGACTCCACTCACCTGTGTAATTTGTAAAAAGCTCGCAACGCACACATGCTAGCACAGCCATGCATTTCATCCAGTCCTCTTTCTTACTCTAGTGAAGTCTCTTCAGCAAAAGCTAGTACCTAGCACCCTCAGCAGTTGTTTTGGTCTGACTGACCGGTGTGGAAAATGCTTCTTATTTCCGCCGTTTGTGCGCAGTCGCAGAGGATGCACTTCTGGTCCATGATCTGGCTCCAGACTTGAACGAGCGCTCATGACGCGGTAAATGGCAAAGGCAGAGAAGCACTTAGGTAGGTGGGCGGGGGACAAAAGGGCGTCTTTAAGCAACATGCGATTCTTTAGGTATTGTGGTGGTGTGGCGCGCATTGCGTCCATCCTTTCCTCACCATTTAACTCTTTCAAGTGTCTGTTCTGTGCCATCACCAGGCTGCACCATCACCACTGCGCGGATGCAGAGGGATGACTGTATCTTGGCGATTTTACGGACAAGAATACATATGCGCGACCAGGAGCGTTAGTCTTTTCATTTGTCGATGTTTATTTAACATTTTGTGAGCGAATTTCTTTCCACTTTGGATGATGTTTTGACAGCCTATTACATCACGGTTGTGTATCACTGCATTTACGTGTGGCCAAACACACGCCGAGGGAGGAGTAAACTGTGCCAGCTTGGTCCTTGAGCATAACAACGCATGACATGAGCACGTGATGCTAAAATTTGTAGTTTATTTTTATTTTTGTGTGTGTGTACATATATATATTTATATATATATATATATAGAGAGAGAGAGAGAGAGAGAGAGAGAGAATTGCACTGTGCAACTTTTTTATGAGCCTATGGAAATGTTTTTGGATTGCCCGGTCTGCAGTATCTATCTAGCTTTTTTTTTTCAGTTGCAGGTGTTTATTATATTACTACTATATTACTGCAAAAATTGCCTGAACAGGAATCTCTCAACATACTTGCTTTGTAAATTAGCACCAATTTCTCACTATGGAGACTGACATGTGGAGCATAGCGGGAAAGCAATAACATTTCCATGGGGACAAGAGGATGACCCAACCTCAAAATAGTAATCTACTACCTACTGTCACTTTGTAGGTGAAAATGGCTGTGGAAAAGCGTCTGGCTTACTCAATTGTGCAATTTTTACGAGATCAAACCCATTCTGGAACCTTGAATTCTGATGAGCAAGAAAGCCTTGAAGGTCGATAGGTCTACTTATGTTCTTCAAATCTCCATTATTATTTAATAAATGACATGTGTACTTTTACAACAGTGGCAATACAATGTTTGGAGACTACGTTTAAGATCAGCTCTAGAGACAGTCACCTTGCTGTGTCTGAGCCCCTCAGAGAGATTTTTCATAACGCTTTGCTGAAGGTAGTGATGTCAACTCACTTATTAGCCAATAGTAAAATTCTTGGAATCAACATTAAAATATGTTCTTGTTTCCAATAGAATGACAATGTCACTATTCCAGAGACTTCTCCATCTCCAGAAGATATTGAGAAAGCAGAACAACTAAAAAATGAAGGTAATAGAAAAAGATATATGATCATTATTTTACAAGCCTGTATTGATATTATATTCACTAAACCTTATGCATTTAGGAAACAACCACATGAAAGAGGAGAACTACCACTGTGCATTGGAGTGTTACACAAAGGCCATTGATCTGGATTTGAGGAATGCTGTATACTACTCCAATAGGTACGTCCAATTACAATGTCTTTTCTCTCATTTTGTGTATATACTTATTTGTGACAATTGTATGTAAAAGGTGTTTTTCCACATTTCTGGCCACAGCTTTGTCTTGATCCTCCAATATATAAATAAAAAAATTATAATTGTATTGTAATTAAATATATGTATGTTGTTATCCATTTTCAGAGCTGCTGCTCACAGCAAGTTGGGTAACTACATAGAGGCAACTGGCGACTGCGAGAGAGCCATTAAGATTGACCCTACATATAGTAAAGCATATGGAAGGATGGGGTATGTACTTTTTTTTTTCTTGCGTAAGTACAGACCTTATATTGACTGAGTAGTTTATTTTGTTGTATTCATTTCATTTCTTTGGGTGTAGCTTGGCATTGACAGCAATGAACAAATATCCAGAAGCTATTTCATATTTTAAGAAAGCTTTGGTTTTGGATCCAGAGAATGATACATATAAATCCAACCTGAAAATTGCTGAACAGAAACACAAAGAAGCAACTAGTCCAGTAAGTAGAAACATTTAAAATACAATTTTGACTATGACTATTTATTTTTCTATTTCTTTGTGTGACACAGATAGCTGCAGGATTGGGCTTTGATATGGCCAGTTTGATTAATAACCCTGCCTTTATCAGCATGGTAAGTTCTTTAATTTTTGTTCAAACAAGAGGTTATAATATTTAAGATAACCCATTTTTAGGTTGTATGTTTTATGTAAGGTCTAATTTGTGTCTTGTTTGTATCTTACATATTGGCACTATAGTGTCTACACCATTTGGTATGAAGCATGTTTCTTTTCAACAATCCTGACCAGTTTGTTTGTACAGTTTTATAGATGCACATAGCACAGACCTGGGCAAGACTGTGGTCTGTTTTAATGCAGCCATGCACAATTTTTTAAATATTGCTATAGTGTTACGAACTGGTTCAGGGTTCGAACAAGGGAGAGTCCACACATGTTTAAAAAGAATACAAAAATAGATATTTATTTAAAAGCAAGGTGCAAATAAAGTCATGTCCGCGTGGTGGAGAGGAGAGAAGAGAGCGAGCAGTTTCCAGCAGCCAGTTTTTAAAGGTGGTGGGCCACACCCATAATCAGGTGCAGCTCGTTGGTTGGCCCTCCCACTTTGGAATCTGGAAGGGAGGAGGGAGAGAGAGCCCGCAGCAGCACAAACATGCACCCACAAATACTGGGTCATAACTAGGGGTGTCAAATTATCGCGTTAATTGCGATTAATTAATTACAGTCATATTTAGCGCGTTATGTTTTTTAATCGCGTTAATCTCATTTTTAATCTCTAACTTTAGTGTTTCTGTATGTGAGTTGCTTTATTATAAAACCTGTTTTTATGTGTTGTTGGGACAACAACACACACACGCACAAACAAAAAACACATTTATACATTTTTTAATTTCGGCAATTCCACTCATTATCGGAAACCCACACAAAACACGCGCAGTAAGAGCGACGTTTACGGCGTCAGTTGCACAATGGACGAGGTCGAAGAGCCAGTAGAACAGTGGCAGCAGTGCACAGGTAAAAACGCATTCGTGTCTTGGAAATTATTCTCCCGACGTGAAATATAAAAGAAAATAACAAATATAATATCGCCTACAACTTAAATGTCACTGGTGAAAACAACCTGCATAGACTCATGATGTCTGCACTACTGACCTATAGTGACCTGCCACATGAGGGGACACGCACACACGCACGCAAACACACACAAACACACACAAACACACACCTTCATCATCGTCATTAACCTGAGAACGCGCGGACCACGTTTCCTTCCGTAGACACTGCGCGGACACCGACGTGCTGCCGTGAGCCGCGTGTGGATCGTGTTTTCTCGCGTACGCTGCATAAACCGCGCTTCCTCCTGTGCGCCTCTAAACCAGAACTAACACCAAGACTAAAACCAGGACTAATTCAGTCCAGGACTAAACCAGGACTAAACCAGGTCTAAACCAGGACTAAACCAGAACTAAAACCAGAACTAAAACCAGGACGAAACCAGGACTAAACCAGAACTAACACCCAGGACTAAAACCAGGATTAATCCATTCCAGGACTAAACTAGGACTAAAGTAGGACTAAAGCAGGTCTAAACCAGGACTAAAACAAGGACTAAAACCAGTGATCTCATATATAAAGCATTTCTCTATCAATAATATTTTTAATATGGTTAAGGAAAGACTGGACTTTTTATTGTCTTTAAGTAGACAAAAGTTCAGATTTCCTCGTCTTTGCTACTTTACAGCAAACAGTTTCTTATTCATGGAGACTTGGGCTCAACAGCCAATTTGGAGAGATTTGTTAAACAATAAATGACTTTATAAAGTCACTTTTTTTAATCTATATCAGTCTTTTGATCTGCCACAATAATGTAATAATGAATTTAAATGAAAATACCTCAAATTGAAGGCTTTTCTCAGCAATTTTTAGGTGAGATTAAAATGAGATTAATTAGATTAATTAATTACAGATCATAATTAATTAATCTCTCAATTTTTTTAATCGCATGACAGCACTAGTCATAACATATAGTATAACACATTATGACAGTGTTTCCATAAAATACATGATAAAAAAGCCCGAATTAGCCAAGATTCTTTCTTTTTTTAAATTTCTAGTCCCCTGGATTTGTTACACCAATGATCACATTGGTCCAGCCCTTTGGCACATGCCTGGATTCGAATATGGCCCTATGGGAAAAAATAATTGCCCACCACTAATGTAGGCTTTTAGTATTAAGAGTTGGCCAAAGAGAGACTAGACAGATTTCTGTTTGTGTTCATAGGCTGCCAGTGTGATGCAGAACCAGCAGGTGCAACAGCTGTGAGTGGTCTCCTTTGTTTCACTGTACTAATGACCTAGCTTTTCTGTGGACAGACTTGAGTAACTATAAACATGTCACTGTGGGCAGTATGTCTGGAATGATGACCAATGCAGTTGGTAGGCCAGCCGCTGGAGTTGGAGGACTGTCAGACATTTCCAGCTTGATTGAAGCGTAAGTTTATTGTAAATGTTTTTATTGGTTTTAAAGTGTCAGTATTATTCAATTCCTTTGGTTTCATTTGACCCTGTCTGTGGTGCAAAGCATAATAATACATTAATTCATTTGTGCCCTGTCTCTGTCAGAGGGCAACAGTTTGCACAGCAGATTCAGCAGCAGAACCCAGAGCTAATTGAACAGCTGAGGAACCACATCCGCAGCCGCTCATTTAGTGGCAGTGCAGAAGAGCACTCGTGAGCAAAGTATGTATAGTAACTGAGATTAATTCAACCATTATTCTAATTTACAAATTTAACTATATCCTGTCCACAGCAGTCCACTACCTTTAAAGGCAACCCTATGGCGAGGATACAATCTGTAGACCCATTTGTTATTGACAACTTCACTGGAATGAAGAGAGGCATGAAGTTGAAGGCACTTTATTTAATGTGTATAAGTCATAGTGGTCAAGTGAAACTGGACCAGAAGAGACCACATCCCACTTGTATTCTCTTTCTGAGGAAAAGTGGTACATCTGCAAAATTTTCTTTTTCATTAAGCTATTATGCTTCAATGGTTCTTTTTATTGTGTAGACCCGGAAGCTTGTCATAATCTGTGAAATCTGAGGAATATCCTTATCATTAGGAAATATTTCTAATGGCATACGACATTTTAAAAGCATAACTGTTTATATAGTCTGATATTATTTTTGTAAATCTCAATTTGTCAATAGATTTTATTCAATGTCATGTACTGCTCATCAACAAATTTGTTTTAATTTCGTTTTTAGAATTGTACAGCCGAAACCATTCATATTATATTGCACCTTAGTAGAGAAAACTGCTCCTAAACCTAATCTGTCTTTACACTAGTGACAAGAGTATTGGTATTATTTATTTTGCATGCTCTAAAATCTAGTGTTTCAGATAGCAGTAATAACAAGAGTCATGTATGTCGGGATAAATCTTTTGACTTTGTGTAAATAAACATCTTGAAGTCTCATTTCATGGCAATCCAGTACCAAGAAGAGCATAGAAAAGCAAATATACAACACAAATTAGTGGGGACTCCGTCTTATGTGGGGACAAATTTCAAATGTATGTGTGAGAGAGAGAGAAGAGATATATGCACATGTCTGAAGGACAGCACAGAGGCACTGATCCTGGCTGCTCAGGAGCAGGCCCTGGGCACTCGAGCAATAGAGGCCCAGATCTACCAGACAAGACCCACGGTGTAGGCTGTGCAGAGAGGCTCCTGAGACAGTCCAGCACATAACTGCAGGGTGTAAGATGCTGGCAGGGAAAGCATACATGGAGCGACATAACCAAGTGGCGGGCATAGTGTACAGAAACATCTGTGCAGCGTACGGGCTGGAAACCCCAGGATCAAGGTGGGAAACACCTCCAAAGGTTGACCGAGCCAAGATCCTGTGGGACTTCCAGATACAGACGGACAGGATGGTGATGGCGAACCAACCAGACATAGTAGTGGTGGATAAGAAACTGAGCAGAGCCGTGTTGGTGGACATCGCAATACCAAGCGATGGTAATATCAGGAAAAAGGAACATGAGAAACTAGAGAAATACCAGGGGCTCAAGGAGGAGCTGGAGAGAGCCTGGAAAGTAAAGGCATCAGTGGTGCCTGTGGTGATCGGAGCACTCGGGGCTGTAACCACCAAACTGGAAGAGTGGCTACAACATATACCGGAAAAAACAACCACATCTCAGTCCAGAAAAGTGCAGTCCTGGGAACAGCAAAGATACCGCGCAGAACTCTCAAGCTCCCAGGCCTCTGGTAGAGGACCCGAGCTGAATGAGGGTGAGAGAGACCTACCTACCACTGTGGAAGGTGAGAAACACAGTTTATCTATCTATCTATCTAATTATATATATATATACATACATATATATATATATATATACACATACATACATATACATATATATATATATATATATATATATATATATATATATATATATATATATATATATATAAAATATAATATAATCTTTTTTTTTTTTATTAACTGAGACTAAAGTCTATGACATGTAGCAAGATCTATTTTTGCATCTTGCCTGTAAATAATCTTAAAAACATCCAGAAATCAAATAACAAGATTTTGGTGTGCGCAAAACTAACATTTCTTCAGGAGTGCAAAATCAGATCTGAAATACTGCACCAATGCAGCCCCAATTATAAGACACTGACAAATGTACATATAAAATCGGGAACTTTGTCTGATTGCTTTAGATATATTTTAAAAGCAATAGTGAAAACAGATTTTTATTATTTTTACACATACATAATCAATATTTTAAAACAGTATTTGTATTATTCACACTTCATTTTAAAATACAGTGGTAAGAATCCAAAGCGAAACATACATACTCGGTTATATTACTGGTCCTTCAAAATCTAAAATGCAACAAAATAAAATTCTAGCTCTCACTGCCTAAATATGGACAGACCACACATACTTGTGCAATATCATCATATTCATAGGTCCTCTTCAGAAATGTATCAGTAAGCCTCAATCCGGAAATACTCTAAAACAGACATAATAATGCAGGTAGAAGATATTTGTCCATGATAATTGTAAAAAAAAGTATTAGTAATAACCACTATTTTACCTGCAGTCCCTGTGCAGATGTGAGGAGTGCAAGAGGTAGAGACAAGGAGGCTCCAGGGCTCAGTTTGCCGAGCTGTCGTCCAGAAATACCACACCAGTGAATTGTTCTTGTATTGCACATTTCAAGCACCAAGTCCATTGTTCTTTCACTGAAGAATGCAAAGTTAAATATGATTATATATATATATATATATATATATATATATATATATATATATATATACACATACATACATATACATACACACACACACATATATACATACATACATATATACATACATATATACATACATATACACATTATATATCAATATATATATTTATATATATTTTTATATTAAAAATATACACACACAGACACATATATATTGTATTCTTGTATTTACCTGCAGTTAGTCACTTTACAGATAATGTCAAAAGGTTTCTCAAGATTCACTGTGTCAGGAATCATTTCCATTGATAATCTTATATCACCATACCCGGGGGCCTAGAGTCAATTGAGAATATTACTGAACAATAAGATAAAGCTCTAAAACTGTTTAAAAAAAAAAGAGAGAGAGAAAGTTTACAGACTATCTTCATAGAAAAGTCTTGAAATACCATTCTTTGCAGCTGGCTGGTCTGGAGTCTTCCCCTCTCACCGAGATTAGTCTTCCAAACAATATCAAGTTTTCCTATTACAGTCACTCCCTTTATTACTCCAGCCTTCTCAGCATACTCTGGCTTTGGCTTGAGACAATAAAGATACTGCCTTGTATCCATAGGCTGCAAGTATGACATCTTTCCAAATGTAGACTCTCTGGCAGTTGAATAAAGATGTTGGGCATCACCAAATTCACCAAAAACATGTATGTTGCAAGTATGCACAAAATGCATGTACCTGTGGTCACCGTTAGCAACAGTGTTGAGTTCTGTGACATTGTACATAATGGACGGCTCCAAAGAGACCTTCTCCATAAACATGGGCGAGGTGGTGATGTTCTGTATCTGAGCTTCCAGAAATACCTCATCTGTCTTAAAAGGTAAGGTGCTTTGTCATTTAACATGACATCTTATCTGAGGTGCATTGAGCAAATGTTAAGTTTGTTACCCATAAAATTCATTCCAGAGATGTACTATTAGTAACATAGTATTCAAGAGAAAACCAATGATAAAAGGCAAAACTGTTTTGCTCAGTGTACCTTTTAGGACACAGTGTTAATATAGAAGCAAAGTTGAGACTATATTGTGTATAGTGGCAGTTGTAAATCTCCCAGAACATTAAGAAACAATTTTAAAACAATTTAAACATTATAACCAACTATATATCAGATGAAATACAACATTCATTACATGTGTTCATTTGCTTATAAATGTGTGAGCTTCAAATTGTGTGGTTCAAAAAATGTGAGCTTTTTATTTATTTATAGCAACATAAATTGCCTATAAATTTGCATGAATATGGCTACCACGCAGTAATGTACAACCTCCAATATACACAAATACAGCTGGAAAAGCAATGAATCAAACATGCTTTTCATTTTCATCATTGCATTTGAGAATCAGATCAGCAATTCTTGCTCAGAACCATGCAAAGCCAACCATTTTAACTCAATCGCCATTTTCAAAAATAATGCAAAGCATAACATCGTGGTTATTTATCAAATTTTTGCCTGATTACATTATTCTTTTCCACCACAAATTATTATGAACAAAAATACTGAAAAGTGAGTTAATCATGAGTTGGCAAGTGTGGGCATCAAAGAAAGGACAAAATAAAAATTGTGGGAAATGCATTGTCATTTAAATGTTAATGATCTCTGTACTGATTTAAAATAATGCCAAGATAAAACTATAGAGAAGTTCCTCCAATTTTTACTTTGCACTTTTCATTTGACCATGAAGTAGGCAAAGAATGAAAAGAAGCTTATGTTGAATATTGACACAAAATTCAATTACCACAGAACTGAGGTCACTCTAATGGAAATGGAAATGAAATGGAGAAAAACAAAATAAACAAATGTTGTTACATGCCAAACTAATGGACAATGGACTAATTGACAACTACAACATTTTTCAGACGATAAGTCACACTTTTTTCATGGTTTGGGTGGTCTTAAATGGCAGTGCAACTTAATTTTCACACTGACAGCCAAGAGAGGGAACTTTCTAGGCTTCTGCTACTCCTATTACTCCTCATAGAACTATCATAAAATCTGGAAGATAAATCCAAGATTGTGTTCAATGGCCGTGGCGCATGGGCCCAAAAAAAAATTTCACTTCTGCATTTACTTCCTCAAAAGCGGCTAGCACCTCCTGCCCGTGTGACGTCTGTACCATGCACAGCATGAAGCGTTTGAACCAATCAGAGTGAGAGCTGCTGAGCACGGGCTCAGAGCGGGCTCAGAGCGGGCTCAGAGCGGGCTCAGAGCGGGCTCAGAGCGGGCTCAGAGCGGGCTCAGAGCGGGCTCAGAGCGGGCTCAGAGCGGGGCTAGGCTAACTCTTGAAAAGCAAAATTTTCGGCACTTTGAGGATTTCAAAATTTTAAAGTTTAGATTGTGAAAATAGAAAAGAATCCCTACAAAATCTGACCTTTGTGAAAGTTGTCAATGCCCTGTCAGCCGAACACAGGCAGCTTGAATTCCCAAAAAATGCATTACGTTTCTTATGTAAGAATTCTTTCTAGGCCCAAGCTCCTGGGAGCTGTAGTACCAATGGAGCGGCCACTAGTTGGTCTCGAGCCAGGAAAGAGGGGGAATGCCTAATCTAGTTATTATTATAGATCCATGTTACTCCTGTACCACTGTCACTTCGTGCTCTTCGCATATCTCCTGCAGAAAGAGCCACTGAAAATTCGAAGTGAGCGAGATACTTCTGACAACCAGGAGGTTGTACTATGCAACATTCCTGGAAGTCATTGGATGGATCGACAAAACATGGACCATCCTGTCGGGATTCAGAAAGGCCAGAATAATTCTCACTGGAACTGATGTCGAGTCTGATGACAGCTAGACAGTAGAGGCAGTGGCACTCCGTTTACCTCTGGAGGTCGCAGAGTTGCTCAGAAGTGACACCAAGGATGAAGAATTCGATGGATTTAGTGATTTGGAGTGAGATTAAGAGTTTGGTAAACCTGTTATCTTATGTCATTTATGCTATAGTTATCTGAATAACTGTTAGAATGTTACTAGACGCCTACTCAGCCTGTTGTTCTCTATTCTGTTGTTATTACTATAACTTGCCTTTCAAGATGAAATGTCGGTTCCTGGTCACTGATTTTATAAAATAAATTTCCCCCAAAAAGTGTGACTTGATATATATTTTTTTTCTTCTTCATTACTCAATTTTTGGCTGGTGCGACTTATAGTCCGAAAAGTACAGTACTAAAGTAAAACGAAAACAGGAAAAGCCCAATGAGATTTGCAGCTATAAAAAAACAATCTAAATGTTTTTAATGGATACTGGGGGTGTCCAAAGATAAAAACATATGTATTTTATCCCATAGTAAAATTCATCCAAAACACTGCTACAAACTACAAATGACAAAAAGCAATTAAATCATTAGCTTACCTCTGCATTGTAGAACTTTGTTTTAACATCAAGTGGTTTCAAAACCTGGTTAAAAATAGATGGCATACTGAATACTGGTGTTTTGTCTGACTGTCTCTCCATTAGGAAAATAGCTCACAACATAGAAAAACAAAAAGAAGAAAAGAGTGCACTGGGCAAGAGGAAGAGAATGGGGTTTTAAAGCTAACTACTAAATGACTTGCACTTAGGCTTGTGCTGTTATACACGTGTGGCATTTCTCACAGTTATACAAAGTTTCTAACTCTGTTGTTTGTTTATTGTGTATGTATAGCTCACCTGAAATTTAAAAAACTTCCGAAAATAGAGTTTCTCCCCATACTGCGTGGTATAGCTTACAGCACAGACTAGGCTGGAAATTAAAAAGGCACAGAAAGATGAAAAGTTGAAGTAGCATCATGAAGCAAATATTCATGTAATGTAATGTAGAAGATGGATCTCACATGTGTGTTCCAATTTCCTTTACTTCATGATGAATGACATCATCAATACAACATTCTGGTTTGAGTTCTGCCACTGTAGAGTTGGATGCAGAGAGGTTAAGCCTCTGTGAACTGGTTTGTAGATCCGCCTGTAAACAATAGTGAACTGTAAACAGGAAGTAAAAATGTGTTTTATTTAATCACTAACCACATCTAACTTCAACATACCTTCACAAGTATATCCTTTACTACTTGATTACTGTCATTGTGCACACTTATGTAACTGGAAAAGGTCTCTCCCAGGAAGATATTGCTGATAAGTGCAAATGTACAAAAGTAAATAACACATTACAATATTCAACAAAATATAATATTAAGCATTACCCAAAGTTTTGTGGTAGGGTAAGCATCTCTCCCAGCATCAATGTCTCTGCTCCTCTAATAGTTGAGGGGTCATCTCTCATAAGCTGGCTAAACAAATCTCCTATTGAAATTTAAAGAGTGAATTTTTAGTATTATGTTTTACTGTAAAACAAGAATCAAGATTAGAAATCAGCCAGACCCAGACATGTCACTAAAAAGTCAAAACTATGATCAAAGTAAGGTTGCTACAGTTAAGCCCTTAAGTTTTACGATATCTCTTACTTAATTTGACAACAACACTACAGTTGTATAAATAACTATTACTCGGAAATGTTACTGTGATTTATGGCCTGCATGGAGCTCAGTTACCTCTGCAGCCAGCATGTTGGTGTGTTATGTGCTTGGGCCAGAAAAAACAACAAACACTGAAATCTTAGAGTAGGCTTGACTTGATTTGGAAACTCTAAAATCAGCAGAAACCTCCAGTTAAAGGACCGCCTAAAATCCTGTGTGAATTTTTCTAAACACCTCAAAATTGTAATAATAAAATATTATTATTGGGTTCGTATGGTTCTTGGCTATTTGATCTAGGTACCTAACAAGCAGCATGAAAGCCTTCCAATGTCTAGAGAAGTAGTAACCAAATCTCCCCTGATGGCAGGGGGCTAGCCATCTTTAATAGTATACCAGAAATGCCTTCCATGTTATCCGCTTGCCCTGCTATGCTCGCACTGAAGACAGACAAGACAAGATAGACAAGTGCTTGATTTATATTTGGAGACTCACCAGGCAGATCACGCTCCTCACATGTGACTGGTAAATTTGTGAATAGTGTTGGTTTTGTTAAACGCATTACTGAAATATGGAGAAAGTGACAGGAGTAAAGTTAATGTTATGATACAGGTATTTGTACGGCAATATGAGTAATACTGAACCTTGTTTACCATCTACGTTTTTATTATCACCTAATCAATAACTGTTCTACAGGAAGATTAGATCTTATTCTAACAGTAAGACAAAGCACGGGCATTGCCACAAGAATGTTTGTTCATGTTTGCAGCTTGCAGCTTTATGATTTCCATCTGAAGGGTGAGTAAAATGCTGGCTGATGGACTATCACAGCAATAACATTCAAATCCTACGGTCGATCCACTTTTAAAAATATAAAAAATACTAGTCTATCACCATTATCTATTAAGAATAGCAACGTGATGTCGTTATACCTTTTAATGCGAGTAAGTGTTCCTGTTTCGTTTGATTTACATCCATTTTGAAGGAATATCGGCTATCTAGCTAAAATGCTAGTTTGATATGTAGCTTGACTGTACACTTTGACCTTTACCGGAAGTACATTATCTTTTCCTCCTTTTTTCCTTATAGTACAACTATGGATCTGCTACAACTTGCATCTCCCTGATTGGTTTACTTAGGATTGTATTTAGTTTGAGTAAAAATTATTAGTAATTGAACACAATTTATTTTTAATAAAAAGCATTATGTAGAACACGATCCATGCCATACACTCACAACACTGACCTCATGTGGCTAATTGCGGCATTACCAAAAAAGGGTAGACGACGTCAAGTAAATAAAGGCTTTTTTATTAAATTGTACAGAATTATTCTTTGTTTTACATGATGGGCTAGAATATGTGTAAGTGTAAACTTCTTGAAAGTGTTTTTCTTGGTGTCTTGTTCTTTCATATGATGAAAAGGGTGGAGATGTTCATGGGGTGTCTTCACTAAGAAGAAGCTGCAACATTAACACATATTAATTGGGGAATTAAGAAACAGTAAATCTAGACTTACATTGGTAACTTACGTAGGCGTTTTCTGGGCCTTCGTCTTCTGGTCGCTGCCATTTCTTAACAAACAGAATTCCAAAGATTGCCATTCCAAAAGCCATAATCAGTATCCCCAGGAAATTCACAAACACTGCTTCCACGGGCAGTGCATTGTACAGGGCTGCACTTATCCCATTTCTACACCAGGGAAATCAAATTTAGGATTATGAAGTTTTGTATTCAGATATTCAAAAGCTGGTTTGCATACAGAGTTAGGAGCAGTTTCTCATTGATGCCACTGATGCAGGAGGCCAGGCTGAATACCAGAATAATTCTTCCCATCCAAATATGCACAGGTTTCAGAAAACTTCGCATCCATGGTGGAGAACAAGGTAACAAGAAACCAATCGAGCCAAGTATCCACTGAATAATACACACATATGTTAATACTTTTCAGAAGATTGTGTAATGCTATCATAAACATGTGCTTGTTTACCATAGCCTACCTGAGACGCAAACAGGAGCACAGTGCTGATGCCCACCCAGCTGTGCAGGGAGTACATGTGTGGGATGTTGAATCCTCGATGGAAGTCAAAGACAGCACTCAGACCAAGTATTGACAGGAGGAGGGCCACAAACATCATTCCAGCATGGACCAATTTACAAACTAGTTTCCTCTGCTTCCAGGTGAATGGTATGCGATACACAACTGCAGCTGTAATACACACAATAATCAACAGTTGCTGAAACTAATGACTATAATTTCTATTTCTGTAAGAACAGTATATCTTTTTGTCTCACTCTAGGGCCCATGTAATGACATTATGCTAAATGTTTAAAGTTGAAACTATTTTCATCCATTAATCTCATACTTACCATTTCCATAGAGAATGACTAGTCCAGACACCATCAGCACAGGATGCCAGTTAAAGTGTAGTAGTGATCTATCCCAGGCAAACCCACCTCTCCAGTGAAGATTCCAGATGACCACAAAAAGTGCACAGAGCAGGCTAAGACACAGACAGAATCCATAGAAAAAATAGAAAATATGGGTCATTTTCATCCGAATTCTTTGTTAGCAATGATTGGGAACCCGACACTATCTTCTGTCTTCTTCTGTCTAAAGATGTTGTTACACAAGGAGCCATTCTTCTACATTAAAGAAATGTCATTAGTCACAGTTTTGTGTCATTATGAAATCCCAAAAGATGCTTTCATAACAAAAAGAACTCAGATCTTTCATGTAAAATATTGTATTAATTTATAGTAAAGGCATTTGCAAACTTTCTGCTATGTTTTGATAAATTATAGGTGACCCAAATTATCATTAAACTTTTGTAATATGCAAAATAGCTGTTTTATAGTCATCTTTTGTACATTCTTGCTAAGAGACAGCAAACAAACTTAAATGGACACTTTTTATTGCCTTGATGCTGAGTTTAATACAAATATGGGTACTAAACATTGTAAACCAATACACACATGGGAGAAGGCAGAGTCATGTTTTGTATGAGTTGTTTGTAGCAGATTTCTTCATCATCATCATCTTCCACAAAGACCGACACAAAGTGGTTTCGGACCCAGGGCACTTCCAGTGTCTGAGAGGCCTGAACACGGGTGCACTTCATCTCTTTCCTAAAGATGAACTTCTTGCCCCCTGGATACGCCACTGCCTCAGCACTGTCTGACGGAACGTTTGCTGTTGATACAAAGGCATCCATCTCCAGGTTGGTTTCAGTTACATAAACACGCACATTAAATTGGCTCTTGTTGATAATCTGGCAGGAGTCTGTGACATTTCCCATTTTGTACAGATGCTAAGGTCAAGGGAGGACTGTAAGAGAAGGCAGATTACAAACATGATCTATTACAGGCTGATGTGAGTAAAACATTTCTCATATCTAGTTAAGAAGTCTAAAACATTTTCTTGGCAAAGCAGTCACTCCTATTATGTATGTACAAGTTTATGGTGTTGGCTGTCCAGGCAAAAAAAATATATTAAATATTAGAGGTGCCCTACATAACTTTTCTGGAGGAGGCTTCCCCCGTCTGCTTGTCTTCGTGAAGATGTTATTGCTTTACCTAGATAGTTTAATAATGCCATTCTATAACACAATCTCTATTTATGACGACAAGCAGGCAACAAGTTACAGGTCAGATCTGTTGAAAGGAGACTCTGCTCAAGGTATTATTTAGCTGCTAAAACACCTGTAATTGAAAAAAATGCAACATAGATAAGTTTGCTACCATACTGTGAAACATTTCAAGCAAAACAAGACAATTTCCTATAGCACTGCTGGACTTAACAGTGAAATTTTCCATACCTGCTCCTGCTGAACGATTAGTGAGTTGATTATAGCCCAGCCTGTGTACCTGCCTTTAGCCAGCTAAGTTTTAAAGATAACATGCAAAGAGAGCAGGGCCATATACTTTATTGAAGAGCTCAATAATGTCGAGGCAAATGGATGTTTCCTAAAAAAATACCTACCACATTAAAGTCTACTGTACTTAACTTATGAAATAAAACATTAATGATTCATGTATTGATTTATTAAACATTAATGAAATAACAATATGGGGATTTCAGGAGTTAAAAATAACATAACTTAATTATTTTCTACTTTTTAGACAACTTTTTGACACTTTTGTCGCCTGAAGTTCAGGGTAATTTAATGCCCTCCCTTTGTAATACAGCCTATAACACACAAACATATACTGTTTATAATTTTTTTAGGTTGTGAGATCAATACAAAATACAGCCAGAGGATCCTTGGTAAATGTTAATCTTTTTACACATTTGTTTCACTAAATTGTGATTTTCTATAACCCTCTACCTTTGCTCTGCTGTTCAAACACTGTGTTTAATCAGTTTATTTTTGGTGTTACTTAACATGCATGTCCTACTTTTGCATATAATCCAGTGAGGATTTCCCATTCATTATAATAAACACATGGGGCTTTTAAAAGACATCTTTCCTGCTTTGGGCCCTGGTTTACCCCTCAGTCCGACACTTTTTAGCATCCACTGTATTTCTGCATATTCAAAGTACAATGATAAAGAAGAGAAAAGATAAAACAGTCACTCTGTACTGCCACTCTTGTAACTAGCTGCACTATGGCGCTATACTTCCTGCTTCTCTCTGTGCTGTTTCCCAGCCCAAATCCCCAGAAAGACGTCAGATTGGACCAGAGTCACTTCAGCTGTAGACTGTGGAGAAGACCCCACAACGGATATGGTTTTCATACACTTTGGTTGCAGGTTTTTATGGGTTGTACATATGGAGTACAGGAAATGCCAAAGACTTACATAATACATAAAGGGAGAAGAGACATCTGGAAGCCTGATCCATTACAGGTATTTAAACTACTGAAAGCATTATAATAAACAATGTACATGTATTTATTTATTTTTATTTTTTTTTTCAGATTATTTGTAGTATAAAAGGGCATGGAAGTGTAATTGCTGATGCAAACCTAGACTTCAACCCTCATCTCGGTGATGGATTATGGTCAGTCATGTTTAATACCAAAGGAAAATTTAGAGTGGATTGTAAGCAACAAAAGTCTGTTGTATTAAAAAGAAACATGGTATTACCAATTAAAAAACTATTTGGAGTGAAAGAAAAGAAAGAAGCAACAAACATATTACAATTCAAGAAAGTAAACACCAGTAAACATTTTCATGAACAAGAAGTTTCAATGATTCAAAGAAAAGATTCATTTCAGAAAAAGAAAATACATTCAGTTGCTATGATTAAAAATCAAATTAAACAATTTGTACCCATGACACTATTGAAGACCAAAACAAAGGTCAATGAAAATTTGCTAAACAAATATAAAATGCCAATCATGCATATTCAAGCAAAAAGGCAAACAGATCCTCATCAGAAAATACAAACTACAAAGACTATGTATGTAATTGAAAAACCAGCCTCACACAAGGAGAGCATCAAAGCAAAAAGTTTGCTAAGTGTGACCAAACAGAAGGGAAGTGTATTTTATTCAATGAGAGATGTCAGTAAAGCATTGAAAATAAGACATCTACCCAAACATAATATTGTGTCGGACAATATATATAATTTCAAAAAACTGTCAGACAAAACTCCAACTCTGGTCACAACTGCAACTGCATTACAAAAAATAAAGAGTGCTGCAACAAATCTGAAGATGCAGACTGCAGTAATTACAGAAGACTATAATGGTGAATGGGACACACAACCTGAGCACCAAAGCACCAAAACAGAACTGGAGATTGACCCTGAGCTGAGATTTATAACAAAGGAACAAACAATAACGCCTCAATCTACATCTCAAACGCTTGGACTGAGAATGAGAGAAGAATCATCAGATGAAAAAACTGTAGAAGAGGAGGGAAAAGGCGAGGTTGAACTAAAAAATGTAAGAATTGTTTGACTTGTGATTCAGAAATTGGTATGAATGTCTGAGTTTCCTAATGTTTATTGCAGGCTGGAGACAACCCACTTTGTAAAGGACTAATACATCAGACAGAAGCTGGACTGGTGCACTGCAAAGACAGACTGGAAAAATCTAACAGGAAATCTATACACAGAGGTCTTGGTGGTAGAGAATCACAGAGTTTCCACACTGATGAGAGTGATGGTGCAGAGTACGATCACTTCTACTATTTTGACGGAGTCCTGAAGAGAGTGAAAAATAACCCCATAAATCAGCAGTTCTGAGTTGTCTTCAATTTTATGTCCCCCATAATTGTGATAGTCTGTGGGTTGTATTTTGACAGTTTAAGTCAGAAAAAGCTCGAACAAGAGAAGCAACTAGAACTAGAAAAAACAAACACAGACTCATTTGTACAAAATATTTATTAGAAATGGACATAAACAGATTGGATGGCATAATTTATATCTGAACCCAATGAAGCCAGCTTTAACTGAGAGAAATGTGTAGTGGATGTAAAATTGACTTGAATAGCTCAGGACACACAATTGAATTGGCTACAACACAGAAATCTTACAAAAACAATCAAACGTCAAGTGCCACAGAGTAAAAGAAAAATGTGCTATAAAGCTGACTCACTGAATTGCTTCTACTACATCAGGACAGATCAAGAGCATTTCATAGTATAGTGCAATCGATGAGTTACAGAGAAATGGTCAGTGAGACTGAAGTTTGAACATCTCTAAAATATGATGCAGGCTGCATTTTCATAGTCTGTCAATAGATGGCAGTGCCAGCACTGTTGCATCATTCCAATATATATTTTAAACTCTTTTAAACTCTGTACATTACTGCAGAACAATGGGCTCAACACAAGATACAAAAACAAAAGAATTGGCAGACACTCTGGCTGGTGTATCTGTTGTTCTTAATAACTTCATCAGTCACTAAATAAATTCTGGTTTGTTAATAGCCTTGTTTCATATATACAAATACACTTTGCAAAGATGTACACAAATGTTGGGGCAATATGTTTTAGCTTTGTTTATCCAGAAAAGTTTTCCTTCATCTTAGTCTATTCTAACCAAGACAAAATGGTCAGTACCTGCATCATACTTGGTCAGTCGGCTTGCTACAGACATTGCGATTTTTGAAATGACATATTGTGCATTGCTAGGCTGTGTAACTTTCTGATATTTCTGATTATTACCATCTTAAAGAAAATTTAGCATGTAACAAACACAACGATAATAAATGGCACATTTTAACCACACATCTGATCTCAGTCAATTTAGCCTTGATCTAAAAAGCATAATAGGTCACCTTATTTGTGTTGTTCAGGGTGTATAGGTTGGCAATCTTATAAATAATGTTCATTATTATTCACTGCAATAAATATATGAATAAATAAATTGACCTTTGAACTCTAGACCACACATCATTATAACAGAAGTTATCAGGAGAGAGACACAGCTTGTAAAAAAAAAAAAAATCCTTCTCATAGGGCTTCTTATCTTAACATAATTTGGATGTGATTTTTTTCTGAAATGAATAAAAATTTCCAAAAATCTCTTTTAAATGTAATGTTACCATTACTTTGACACTTGGTCTCGATTTGCCACCATTTTCATTAAACAGAAACACCTAAATATACAAACATTGTGGCTTGAATGTAGTTGACATCCTACATGTGCCAGAGGTCAGTGCATTGAGAAGGCACTGTATTCGTGACAAAATCGTGCCACTCCTACAAACCAGTGTATATCCTTGTCCTTAGGTCATGTATAATGTTCTGGAAAGAGAACCAGATACGTGACACACGCCCAGAGACGTCTCAACTTTCAGTATTTTTCGGCTACTGTTGCTAGTACAGTACAACCAAAGTTTTAGCTTGTAGATGTGGCTAGCTTCATACTCAATAACTTTCAAAAAGCATATCAGTCTCTTTAAAAGCAATATGGACCACAATACTTATATTTCATTGTCTTATGGTCCACGCACACTGAGCACTCATCCATATGGCTTCCCCTTTTTTCTTTTTGAAACTACTGGCTTTGAAATATATGGCTGTTTAGCCATAGAGAGGTAAGCCTGTTTTTCAGACACAATATCACATTCTGACAGTGTCTGTGTGCTTTTAGATTTGCTAGTATTCAGTATGCTTGAGTCTTTTTCATGGTGTGTCTGCATGCTTGTAGTAGCCCCTCCTGAGTGCGGCTGATGCAATGTTTTCAGCTGATCGCCGCTGGTCCATGCTGAGCAAAGCGTCCAGCAAGTCATTGATGTCTGCCTTGAGTCCCTGCCTCTGCATCCAGTTCTTGAGCAGTTCATAGACTTTGTCACCAGGGGGCCCATTCTCAGCAATGCGAATGTGGTTGTCACTGACACCAATCATCCTAAAAAACTTGTTGTGAATCCGCACGTCCAAGTATTCGTCAAACAAATCAAAGCTCTTCTTGAGGGATTTTTCCGACCCTGCAAAAACAATGGACTGTTATGCACAGCAATTTACAAACACTGATACAGTACACACTTTTCTAGTTGTATGACAAAGAACAAAAGTCATTATTTTAACAAAGCCACATTCTGTAAAATAATCGAATACAAGAAACATTATGTTTCTATCTTATTACCATGTAAAATAATACTGAACAATTGACTTCAGGGAATGTACAGATAAAATTGTATTGGGGGATTGAAATAACTTTGTTAAGCCACGTGGTCTCTAATTTAGCATGAAGCACAACAAAAAGCAAAAAAGGGAGCATCTTCCAGTCGCCTGAGGGCTTGTGGATGGCCTGACTGTCATGAGATTATTAATCTATCATGCAGTTAATTTGAGATCTGCAGTACAGATTGCTTGAACTGTTTGTGTACTGAGTTGAACCAAGAAAACTCTGCTTTTTCCATGTACACATTGATTTTGGGCACTTTGAATTTTGGCACAGTGAATAACTGCCTAATTCATTGTGGTAAATTGCTTTATCACTATGTATAAATAACAACAAATGAATAAACTTACCTTGTAGAGGCACAAGTCGTTGCTCCAGAGGATTGTCCTGTAAAAATGAAATAGAAGTGTTTAACAGTTTTGACTGTTTTAAAATAAAAAAGAAAAACAAATGACTAAATGAATTTGCCTAACACACCAGGTTTATCTGAAAATATCAAAAGTGACCAGACCAAGCTCAAAACTAGGACAAATAACACACTACACTTGAGTCAAAACAGGACTAAACCAAGGTCAAGGCTGAGAAAAAACTTCAAACTTATGCCCCAAGGAAAATAAAACAGCCACCAGTGATTACTTTGGGAAGCATTTTTTATTAATGGATTAATTAGATTAACATGACAGATGTTAAGAACAGTTCATGAGTCAACAGTAATTGCTCTTACAATGGCAGCAGCTGTGAGCCTGGGAGGAGAGGGGCTTGGATGTGGTGAGCTCCCAGACGAGGCACCTGTGGGCAGGCCTGGCAGGCTGGTTTGAGAAGAGCTAGTAGTGTTGGGTAAACTGTCCCCAAGTCCACGATCCTCATCCTCCAGGGGCGGAGAGGCTTTGCTCAGCCCAGACTGGGTCTCCTGCAGCAGCGGCCGAGACTCAGGACGGGGTTCCTCTCCCTCCAAACCTGCATTCTGGTTGTTTTGTCTCTCCTCTGTAGTGTCCCCACTCTCATCCTGATCCCAGTAACAAGCATTGATTACACACAGATTCAAATTTTATGGAGAAAAAATTAAACAATATAACCTAGGATTCAAACAACAGGAAAAAACTGTTCACTCACAATTGGAATCTTCACAATCTCACTGGATTCACAGTGACTCCCAGAACCTATTAAAAGCAGAGAGCCTTAGTCATGAGCCTAAGCTATTACATAATACAGAATGTAATGAATCAAAACTTACATGGTTTTTCACATGACTGCTGTCTCATTAGAAACCACCAAAGAGCAACTCCAATTATAGCTATGACAATGATCACAAGGATGATAAAAATGGGAATAACTGCAAAACAAGCATTGCACGTGAGGTCCACAACAAATGCAATCACTGATAACATATCAACAACTGTCAGGTGAAGGATTTACCAATAGATGATGGAGAGGTGGTAGTAGGAATAGGGGCAGATGGGGATTTCGGAGTGGGAAATGGGTCCCGTTTTCGGCAAACTGTGTTGGAGAAGGGAGTGCATTGTTTCACTTCTTCTTCTCCTGGTTTGCATCTACAAACACAATATGTGTTATTTAAAAAAACAGGGTACTTGAAAAGGACATGATTAAAGTGATTAAAGGCACTCACTTTGCACAGCGTTTGCAGACCTCACAGGCCTGGTCCGGGACACAGAATGTGCCTGGTTTACACTGACATCTGGTGTCAGTTGTGGTGGTGCAAGAGGCAGTTTCAATCTCATCTGTGGCAAGACAAGAAATAAATAACTCAGTTAACAAAAGAATATTTAGTGTTTTACTCCAAGTAAACATAAGCTATAATTGAAAAAGTTAGACATGCACCTACATTTACAGACATTTGGGAAAAAAATGGCATCAATGACTAAACCAGACGTCCTTTACACCAGGAAGTCCTTTAACAGACTCCACTTCCAATTAGGAAATGCCTGAATGGGCTTTTTCTGTACTGTTATAACTTTTCTTTTTTTAAATTATAATAACTTAACCCTTCTGACATGTAACCGCTACGGGACAAATAAAAGTTTGTATTAGTATTATTTAGTTTAGAGACATATGGATCCAGTTTTTTCAGTTTCAATACCAATTTCAATATTATAGCTTTAAACCAAATATCAACCAATACCAGTGCAAAGGCTGAAAACATAATTTATTACCAAGTGTATTATGTAATTGTTATCTCAGAAATATCTACTGAACAGTTAAGTGTAAATAGTTGCTAGTTGCATGAATGTATATGTTCAACCAGGATATCGGCTGAATCGACATTAACAAGCCAAAATTTTTCAGTAACTGTTCCGATATCCGATACCAATGTCTAATTTAGTTATTATGGAAGACATTGAAACATAGTAGAAGATCAAGCAGTTTCTTGAACAATAAATACAATTTAATTCTGAATAAAAACATAGCAAACATAATTATAAAATGCTCTGAGTTTGTGTATTGGGACCTAATTTGTTTAATAGTTTTAATAGTCAGTGTTGTGGCCTACGGCACACAAGTGTCTTGGGCAATTTTAGAAAACACTATTTCCATTTATAAGAAATTATAAACTTATTAACTGTGAAAGGATGTAACACAAAATGGTTTTAGTTTTAATACAAAGATTCTATTGATTCCTCTCCCTCTCTGAATCATAAAACTAAGCTATCATAAATTAAAAGTCTTATATTTTAGCTTGACAGTGCTAATCTACCATGATTGTCCAAAAAAACTTGTTAAATATGTTGATAGTTAAATGTGACTAATTGTGGTGTTATTCTTCTGTACAGCATAGATACTTGGTTCTAGTCTCTGCTTGGCTGCTGCTGCACATTGAGGAAGCCCTCTCACTCATTCCTTACATATCAGATCCATGAGCTCAGCCAGTGCATAAGTACTGTGACCTTGACCTTTACAAACCAAATCTATCTGTGCCAAGAACTGTCAAATGGAATTCTATTATGGCATTTCTCAGATATCTATTGTTTGATGATAGAAGTGTGGAGGAATCATTCTACAACAGTGTGAAGACTTGATGAGCCTTTGAAACTTTATAAGATTGAGGGAGAATTGTTTTCAACATTGTTTTTGTTATATGACAAACATACAATTCTTAGTAGATATTGTTCTTTTGAAAACATCATGAAACAGTCAGGCAGATGTCCATTTAAAAATACAGTAAAATTTGTTTTTGACTTGAAGCTCTAAGGTTCTATTGCCTGGGGCACAAAGTACTTGTTTACAAAAAGCTTAAGCATTCAAACTCAAATTCAAGTCAATATGTAAATCTCCGAACTCTGTATAAACACGCTTTCTCTGCATCCTGTCTATTTGAATAATTCATGCAGTTTTCGTTCTCCAACGCAATATGAAAAGTACTGCAGCTAAAAAGAAAGGGCACAGATTAGATTTCCTGTTTGTGCACAAGAAAATAATAAATATTAAATAATCCAAATGGACAATGTAGCTAAAGTGCTTTTTCTTTGGGCTGAATAATAATTAAGAAGATGTCAAAAAGTCAGAACTAGCACACAAAGCTCTTTTTTAAGAAAACACAGGACAGGGCTCCAAAACACATCCTATGTAACAGTAGTCTCTTTTCTGTGGCTCCAGCCTTTCACAAGGGCACAAAGACGCCCCAGTGTGGAGACAATGGGACAGCGCCACACCCTGTGCAGCCAGGTAAGACACACACAGCAGCAACTCTACAGGGACAGCTAACATGCTCGCGCAGCGCACTGAGAACAAAACAACAAAGACACTCCCTGCTACTCCGTGTAACATCATAAGATCACATTTTCATGAGTGGGTCCGGCAAGGCGGGGGCACACACAAAAAGGTATTGACTTTCCCAAACAATATAGTATCTTTGGCAAACTGGTTTGAGGAGCAGTCTTTATTGATACCATTTTAAAAGCGCTGGATTGAATTATAGGACAATTCAGTTAGAGAGCTTTTATTTAATTTTGCTCCTGTCTGAACCTGGTGTGTACAACTTTGTAGTGTTTCATTAAAAATGGATCAGGGTCTGATTGTTGTGATTATACCTTTGCTAATTCTCACTGCATGGTCAAAGAGATGCAACATCTTTTAATATCACCAATGTGCAGAGTTAATCACAGGGTGAGTCCCTAGATTATAAACTTTTGGATAAGCTAGCAATACCCACAAAAAATAATAAAATACTGTGGTGTACCTAAGCGGCAGTGAGTACAAGGCAAACAGCGGTTCATCCCATTGGAGTGCTCCGTGTAGGTCTGTCCATGTTCACAAGGGAGGCATGTGCCCTGTTCCTGGTCCCGTTCACAGGCCTTCTGCACAAACGTTCCTGAAAAAACAGTCATGGGTGCCATTGTGTCAGAGTCAAATTAAAGGAATACTGTATACTGATGTTAAGTTAAAATATGCTCAAAATACAAGTGCAGTATTGTTTTGGGAAAGTTTGAAATAATATAAATACTATTGCCAGGAGTTTAGCCATTTCATACAGACTCAATACTAACTGTATAACTACGCATCTATAGTTGTCCAACACTATACACTATACACACACTATAACATTTATTTTGTCTGTTTTGGTGGTTTCAGAATTCTACTATTAATTTGCCCAGGCTGTTTCTGAGTATTCAGTCCTCATGACAATAAGGGCCATTTGATTGTACTTGATTGAGGAGAGTCAAGGCAAGTTGTGATTTTGTCCTCACATACTCCAGTAGTCTGAGTAATTTTAGTTGTAGCAGGCGACCTATCCAATGCCCTGAAATCTGACCTCTTTCACTGGCTTTGTATCATGCTTTCAGACCCCTTGATTGTCATGTGAAGAATGCTACTGAGGGCAAACACACATTTGGTTGAACTTACAAATAAAAGGTTACTATGATTCTCTGCTTAATAAATGGTACAATAAATTTTTTCAACATGCTTTTAGGCAATTTTCTTAGATAAAATACCAACACTGTTATACACTTACTTTGCAACAGTTGAAACATAAAGCAAGATTCAAATATATACCTTAGAGATATTTGTTTCTTGTGTGGCACAATGTATACTCTATAAATGTATATGGAACTGGGTAGGTATGGAATTAGATTTTATTTTGTGATATTATATTATATTGTTTTTTCTTAAAATTTTACTGAAGTTGTTCCATCAGTATTAATCTCACCAGCATGGCAGTTGAGGCAGCACAGTCCCAGGTGAAGATACTGCTCATTCTCTACACATGCACGAGGCCTCTTCAGGGTTAAGTTTGTGAAGTCTTCACTGGACCACTGAGCCACTGGTGCCATCTCTGCTGCATAACCTCCAAACAGCAGTACCATCAGCACCTGGAAGAAAGAAGAAAGCTTTTTAAGATTCAGTATTTACTACACAGAGTCTCTCATTATATGGACAGTAAAAGACAAGAGTCTATCTTCATAAGAAACCTTGTGTGAGCAATCTCTGGTTAATTTGAACCATCTGATTTGAACATCTGCTGTGGGAAAGCAATTAGAGTAGCCAGACACAACCAGCGGCACACAGCAGCTATGTATGTATGTATTTTGGAAGTAAACTATACATTAACAAATAAGAGCAGAAAAAGATGATTTGTGTGTTTTCTTCACTGTGTAGTGCTTCAAGTCCTGATCAATTACTGCAGCATGGTGGCATATCAAATGTGATTCCAGCGCGCGATTTCTCCGACAGATAATAAACGGCTTGTGTAGGTGGGGTACAGAGAAGAATACAGCTGAACACTTTAGTATGGCCCCCAGGCGCTGGTGTTTATTCACACGCTTTTCACCATGTCAATGTGAGAAGGCCCTATTCACAGGCAAACAACACACTTTAGTGGCTCTACTTCAAATGACCCACATTCTTAAACCCCATAGCTTTGAATGCAATGACATGCGACACCACCATGGAGCGCCCTGGTACGCAACACAACACCTCCTGGGTAGAGGAGAGGCCTACATTTGGAGGTTTTGTCTCCACTGCACCCGCCCCCTCTCCACTAAAGCAGCAGATAATGGGACAGGTTGAGAGGACGAAAGGGAAGGGTTTTAAAAGTGAGAAATCGAAGACAGGGCGATGAAGGTGGGGATGATCTACAGGGAATTACTGGTCAAAAAACAAAGTGTGGGAGAATTAGGAGAAGAATGAACACAGAATAAGGGACAGGCTTTAACCCAGGCCGCTTTTGACGCTGCATTGGGCTCTCTGGAGGTCCGCCATGCCTTGTTGTTCAAAAGAACTTTCCCCTCTGCCTTTTCCTTTCTTCCTCTTGCACTGCTCACGTCAGAATTTCCAAAGACGCTGAGAAGCAGGCAGACGGCAGCTAGCGCAGTCACAATCACACCATTTATATCTATCCAAATATTCTGGGGAGGCAGAGGAGAGGCAAGCAGAGCAGAGACTGAGGGGGCTCACAGCTTGTTTGACACAGACTACACTTGAATACTTCATGTGTGTAACTACAGGCCAGGGATACTGGGCCATAGAAATGGCACTAAGCACAAGGCCGTGTGAAAAGCCAAGCTAGGAATCTGTGAGGAACTTGTTCACAATGCAGCGTTTAAATAGATGCAAAAGACATAAACATTCCAAATGAGTTATTATTTGAAAAACATACACTGTAAAAATAATAACAATACTCAAATCTTAAACATTAATTAATTATTTATTGTTTAATTGTTAATTATCTACTGTTTCAGATGCGCAAAGAAAGTGTCAACGCATAGGAGGCACACTGTGACATCATTTCCTGTCTTTGTTTAAGTCAGGATTTGTGATTCAAAACAGTGTCAGGTGCAGCTGCTCTTGTGCCTCTTGAGCGGAACACTCAAACACAAAGTTACATAAAGTACAGCATAATCGCAGCCCAAGGCAACATCAACATTCAAATTTAAAGTGTACAGTATTGTACATTTTTATGAAACTGCAAGAATAATAAGGTTTAGACAAAGTTTGAGACTGCTGATGATATAATCACTCCAGTCCTCAGATCACACCTGTCGACTCATTCTGGCAGACACACCTGAGGGGTTAGAGACCCCACCCACAGTGACCCGCCAAGCCCTTGTTTAGCTGCGAGGCATTGTGTTCACAACAAAGGGTTCTGAAGTCAAAGAGTCCTGTAGGGATGATATTCTCCTTTGTCCCAAACTAATAGTTATGCCTATTTCTGTTGAAACTGCATGTTTGTTACAATGTTTGTGACAAAAAATATATTAACAAAATATCTTATATGTGCTGTAATTCATCTTAACACTTTTCTAACATAAAAACATGAGATAACAGCATGAGATGTCCAGACCAAAATCTTAGAGCTGTGTAAGTGTCTAAAGACTATGGGCAGCCACAATGTGGTGAGATTTTACCTCGAGAAACATTTGAGGAAAAACAGAGTGACCATAACCTCAGTGTACACAGCCCTCTAAAGCCACATGTCCTGGAAAGCCTCCAGCACAGATTCAGTGCTGTCTATTCATTGTACAATGAGAGTTTAGCAACAGATTATTAGCCAAAACAGTATGCTTTTGTCCTCCAATGAGTATTAGAGTGAAGCCCTTTGCCTGTGTGGATGCAAGTTAAACTAATAAACATGACAATAGAATAACGAGGGACTTTCTCTGTATTTGACAGTAGTTCCTCTCCACTTCCTCCAAAGACCTTGGGTTCTTCCCAAGCGCTGTGGCACAATCCCTACACATGCTGGGTACACTAAGAATGCATTTAGGACTAAATAACTGGACATCCTCTCAGTAGACCTATGTTATCAATGGGCCATTTACACTGTTGCACTTTATATGCTTAAGGCTAATTACAGTGCACAGAAACAAATAGTTTAAGTACAGGGTACACAATATAATGCAGGGAAGATCCAAACTGAACATTGAACATTTTATTCCAATCATAGTTGACTGATAAGCCATGGCATAAAGTACTTCATTACATTGCATCTAGTGCAACCTGGCCCTAATACCATGCCTCACTCATGTTTTTGTTTTGTTTTTGTTTCTTTTTTTATAGCAGAGGCTTATTCCAGTGATAGCATAACATCTCTGTATAATGTATTTTCTCTATTAATGATTGCTACATTTATTAATACTACTGCTAATAGAAAAACATAAAAGGAGTATAACCAAATCAGGTACAGAGAGTAGCAGAGAACATTGGATCTGTGAGCTGTATACCAGGCCTAACAACTTTATTTCCATGTAATGTGGAGGAATTTCAGCATTTCATCCTGGTGATATTTAAGGCTGGAGCACATGACAGAGGAGGATTAGAGCAAACATGATTTCCCACTGCTGTTGCTCCTGTGAAACACTGATTTGAACCATACCTGCAATTGAGTTTAAATGTGCCATGTGTCTCTCTGACATGAACATAGATTCATCTTAATGGTACAAGGTCTCACTGAACCACAAGAAAGACACTTCCCCCCTGCACATTTCATACACAGGCATCTGTGCTACAGCTGCCATGACAAGTAGCATTATCATTCCTAGCACTGGGTTTCTGAAATGCACCAGTCAATGTAAAGGTTTACCTTTAAAATTATAATAATAAATAATACTATTATAAATAAACCAATATCCTTAGGCCAATATGGAAAAAGCACAAAAAAGCTCCAGTCTGTTTTAATACAGAATGGTGAACTATAATCTTGTAAGTACTAACATGCCATATACAGCATCATAATTTGCCCAATAGGCATCAACAAATGAAAATATGTCTTAATTAATTTTAAAAAATGTGTCTTATTTTTTTCACAGGATATTATTACTATTTACCCTTTACTGAAAAAGTTTGATCATAGTCTAATTTTAGCACTATTGTGTAGAAACAGTGGGACAATTGAACAGCCCTGTTTACACAGAAGCTTTCTATTATGAGGAGGACAACTTGGTGTACTAAATACTACAGACAAAGACTTGTATATCACTGTCAAACACTTGCACTTACAGTGTGAAAACCGCAACCTTGTGACACTAAAAGTTGATGTGCATACTTGAAGGAACGTGTTCTGCGTACACACAAAATGCCGACACACAACTTACATGTGGGAGCGTGTGAAAAGCACTCGCCCCCTCCTCTCAGGGAGCACAGGAAGCTCAAGACAATACGAGGGCTTCATGCAGGGTTCAGCTCCAAACGGTCCCCCCTTCAGCAGCAGCAGCGTGCCTCAGAGCGGAGCGCTCGGCACCCATTTGAGCCACAACATATCCGCTCACTCGCCCGGATATTTATAACTCAGGGAAGCAGCACACAAATTCTTCAGTTTCCTCGGGAGGTATGCTTCACTGATTAGATGAGTGTGACACCATGTCACAAGCAGGTTCAGTCACATTCAATGTTCTATGTGAAGACAACACACAAACAACATTCGCTTTGACGTCAACAGGAACCACTAACAGTTCCCTCTACATCTTTTTTGGTGAAATAAAGCTGTTGTCAGGTGGCTGACACACACGCTTTCTCTTTTGTTTGTTATGGGAGGTTAAAGTGGTCTTCGTGGTTTCTCAGGGTGATATCACACATTCATCAGGTGAGTCATAGTGTGCTATTGAAGGGGCAGGATTTGAATGTCACAAGCTGAGAGTCTTCAGTGTAAAAGTCTTTAGGTGAGCCTTTTCAAATTCTGATCAGAGAATTTGCACAGCAGCAGGAGCAGCTCACAAGATCGGGGCAAAAACAGTGGAAATGAATGACTAACAGATTCAACTATGCACAGGAATCCATTACCTCGCTTCACAGACAATCGCATTAGCTCCATAAAAGCTCCACTTTGTGTCAAAGTGAAAAGGGCCCTGACGAACAGGCGGTTTACAGCTTTCTCTATAAACACTCGGCAGCAAAAATGTAGAATATGTGGCTCGGAGAGGATCAACAAGAGCCTAAGTGGCCATCAAAAGCTGGATTCTCTATGGGATTTATAGCTTTATAAACATCTATCCATTGTTGTGACAAAGGTTGAGTTTGTTCTAAGACATGCTCATATGACCATTTCATTCCCTTTGAAAGCAGCAAGAAAAGACACATGGAAAAAAATTAAGGTAAGGTGCTACATAGGGAGAGTGATACAAACAAAAATAATATTTCAATATTTTTATATCATACCAATGACCAATGATATTAGGAGTTGTTATGGTAACCAATCAGAAGTGTGCAAAAATATGCAAACCTACGGCAAATATCCTGGTAAAGGTTCAATTCTACTATTCTATTCTTTTTACTTTTAAAAATCTGTTTTGCATACTTCACAGACGGTAAAGTCAATCATTGAATTTTACATGTCTCCAAAAAATAATAGACATATATTTTTATATATCTCCCACCTCATCTTAAACTGTATCATAAACTACATTATGACATCTACAGTAATATATGCACTGAATGTGAGAGTGCAGACACCTGTTCCCACAAAACCCCCACTGGACAATAAAAAGACTTAGAGCTGCTTAGTCTTGCAAGATCTGCAGCTGTGACAGTAATCATACATAATATAGACATGAATTCAGCATGACAATGTTCTGATGGCTTATTAAGTGGCCTACAACACTGAAGATAAGGTAAAGAACTAAAAAAAACAACAACAATATGTTTGTGTTTATCAGACAGGGCTAAGACGTGGGCTCTCTTATTTTATCAGCAAGCATCCTCTGGTAATACTCAATGGTCTTATGCAGTTATAAGTAAAATTTTACTTCAGTTATACTCACAGACTTCAGTTTGGCTAAAAGGTTAAGAATAACTGGTTTTCATTGTAGTGACTTTGAAATTTTATGTTTATTAATGGCTTAAACTGGTGGTACAATAACAGTTTACAGCTCATCTCTCTTTGAAAGTTGTGAGAAACTAATAAAAATGTTAAGTTAAAATTCCCAAACACACTGGAAACACTCCTTATCTTATATTATTAACTTTCCACATCAAATACTTTAGAATGAGTGTTAAAAAAAAAAAAAAAAATCCTGAGGCAGGCCTTGAGAAAACGGTGTCCACCCGCAATCAAATGTCCTTAAAGAAAACTCATGTGATTGACCTATCAGATGACTCAGTGCACGCCAGAGCAATGCATGCTGCAACAACTTCAGCTATTCCTCATCAGATCTCATGAGACCTGTAACTTGTATCTTCACAAACAATTTGGAAAATAAGGAATGGTCTCAACTACATTTGTTTTCTTCACATCCTACATCCCTGTAAAGTTGTCTTGTTGGAAAACTTGTAATGCCAATTAATTGTAATTAAGATGGGCAATATTAACAGAAAATATAACAACTTTTTTTTTTTTTTCAATTCAGATGATTTTTTTAACCATGCAGCAGAAATGTGCTGTAAATGTCTTGGTTGAGGTTCAAGTCATGCACAAAATGTGAATGGCCCATAAAATTAAAAGTGCAGAAATGCAGAAATAGCTTCAATAGCTCTCTTGTTTGGGAGATGACACTTTCGGTTTCTTTTTGAGGGAACTGGTAAAAAGGCATATTCTGAATATTATTATTTTTTTTAATGATTTCCAAAACAATAATTGCTATATTATTAAGTTTTCAATATATCTCCCACCTGCAATTGTAATATAGTTTAAAATAAGGGCAATATGGTTTCTATTCCAATGACTTACAGCAGATACATTGACATCATCCCTGGTCTTATCTCAGCACTGTACCAGGGTGATCTATGGTCTCTGACTGCTCTGCTCAGGTATGCATTACACCTGAACAGGTGGCGCTCCCTTTGTGAGTCAGCACTCTCTAAATACTGACAACACCAGGGGCTCAATATGCTACTAAACAGTACTGAACAAACTAGGCAAAATTATTATAATTAGTTAATTAATTATATGTCTAACAGTTCTCCATGCAGAAAAGCACAGTATAAGAAACTTTGAGTTCAATTTCACCTAATTAAAGGTGATCAATTTCATTATTTATGCAAACAAGAGAACAGTACACAGAACTACAATTATAGCATGATTTTTGCCATCACAATTATCGAAATCACATTTACTTAAATACTGTCACAATTGACCTGTAGAGAAAGTATAGTATACATAGTAACATATAACTCATATAACTTTTTGGTAATGGTCTGTATGTATTTGTGTGTTTGCTTTAAGAGCATACAGTACACATAGTATAATAGTTGCTTTGCCCCAAGTTGGATGGTATAACAAGCACTTACACATTATTAGGAACAAAAGTTAATTAATTGTATTTTTGATTGCAACATATTGTAAGTGAATAGAGTAATAACTGAAACCCTCATTTTAAGTAAGATTTATTGTACAAGAGCAGCCTAACTTGTGCCATCTATCCACTCTGAAGAATCTCATGGACTGAAACGTTGAATACGTCTAATCCAATGTATCACACTGCTCCTGGCAACCTGCTGTCCTGTCTTTCTGTTGCACTATGGTTGCATCAGACAGACAGATGCCACAGACAGGGTCCCACTAAGTTCACATGGTCTCTGTGCAGAATACAAGTCACTGCAACACTCATGAGGGGTTTGTTTGCTGACCACTACTCTCTATCCCCAGTGACATACTTAGGATTGAGCCCGTCCCCAATGTTCGTCCTGCCCTCAGCCTTGTCCAGTGGGACTAAGGGGGATATTTCCTGTGTGAACCAACACCCAAACATACTGTAAGCAACAACAGATTACCATCTAGTGTACATTTGTGCAGCCATGATAAATCTCAGAGGCTGCCTGATGCCACTAATATCAGCCTATCTGTGTACACTAGACAGGAAGTTTACTGGACAGCCCGGCACGTACACTCCAGCAATTTCAAGGGGTGTATGTGTGTGTGTTAGGAGACTGAGTTTGATGGGGGGACAAGTTTCCTCACAGCCTCATAGCAACAGAGCCTTCTGGTGAGGCCCCCAGAATGCACTGTGGTTTACAGAGGAGATAAACATTGACTTTGCCACCCGACGAAGAAAATCTGATTTCAGTAATGGAACACTGCATGACTTAAAAAGCATGTCTGACAATGGCAAAAACAAACAGGAAAGCTCCAGGCACATCAGGAGATGAGGACTGTTTAGTTGTGTGGAGATCAAAACAACTAGCTTCACTGTGGAAAGAAAGAGTTGATAGATAAAACTAGCAACAAGTCCTCCATTTTGTTTTAGTAGAAGTAATATAGGCATATTACTTATTTTGGAACTCTTTCCAAGAGAATTTTGCTGGCTGCACCCGAGTTGTCATACACATTAAAACATAGCGTCAGGATTGGCTACTGCACCATTGGAAAAAAACAGCAGCCACAGAATGAAAAGAAGTCTGAGTATGGAATTAACTTTATTGGAAAAAAACTGTTAAGGGAATTTGCAGCTTTGCTTGGCTAAGTAGGAAGGTGGCAGTAAGCGTTTGAGGGTCAAACTCTTGATTATTACTTGAAAACGGGTTGTTTCCAGAAATCCCAAATTTTTTGCAAATGCACAATTTGTGTCATGTTAAAATACTAAAAGTCCCATTTAGTCATCTTACATCCGCTGTGCCACACAAAAGCCATCCTTAGCTGAATGTCTGAACAGTCTCTGACCACATGATGTCCAACGCAGATGGTGAATGTAAAGTTGAGTGAATGATACAACATATGCAGCTCATACTTCTCTTAGGACAGAGCACACTAACACAAGCGCCAGCTGCCTCACGTCAGTTTGTCTGGAGTCTTCTGCTGCACTGAAATAAACACTAACCTTATTCATCATCAATAACAAACACAATGTTGCTTCCTGTGTTCGAGGTCTTGTGGGACAATGGGCTGCTGTTTCATCTTCACATGGACGTGCATAGGCCTGGGCTGTGATTTGAGCTTCCCATGTGTCCCAACATTGAAATAGGCCTGCCTACTTAAATAAATACAGATCTGCCCAAGTCTATAAAACCAACCTTCATATGTCCTATATAAACTTCTAATGTTGACAGGGCCTACGAGAGCCTATTAAATTTGACGTTTAAAAAGCATGTTTTGTCACCACTTTAACACGTCGCATACATGTTAGAACAAGATTTAACAGGATAGAAAATGTAACTTTACTTCTGTAGGCTACATGTTTGAAACTTTACTTACAACAAGTTTCCCGACCACCGGACCGAAGTTCATCTTGGGAACTTCGAGATGAAATCCCAGACTTGGACTTCGCGTAACGAACCAGTCTTTTAGATCTCCAAAATCGCGTTACATTAAAAATCAACCTGCTAATGTTGTCCCAAAACGTGAAGCTATCCGTTATCCAGCTTCTTTTAAGTACCTAATGATCTTGCGGAGAAAGTTTGGTGGCTTTTTTTCATTGGAAGAGCAGCACGCACTGAAGTGGAGTGAAGTCACTTCTTCAGCTCAGAGAAGTGATACGTGCGTCATGCGTCACAACATCCAATCAGAGCGCGCTATTGGAAATAATACTCCAGCATGTGTAGCCTACCCGTAAAAGTTGATACAGATTTTTAATTGAAGTTAACACGGACTGAAGTCGGGCAACTTTAAATTTGCAAATGTTGCTATGGCTTAATGGCGTTATGCTACTGCTGCTTCACCACTTTATAGAACAAAAACAGAAAAGGCTAGCCGTGTGTAATGTGTAACTAACTAGTAATGGCTGATTAATAAGCAACAAATGGGTCAATAAGTGATCTCTAGCTATGACAAGACTGGATAAACATTCGTTAGACTCTGCAGTGCAGTTAGGCTTGTTTCATTTAAATTAACCTACATTTATTGTGGGATAACCTGGCAAAATTTCTGATATAACGTGGCCCACTCCCCAAAAGGTGGAGGGAATTTGGGTGGAAGTGTCTTATACGATTTTTTATTATTCCCCAAATTAATATTTGATTGTTCGATTGTCATTGTTGGAGACAGTGTAGCCTCTCAAACACCAACCACTCTCATATTTTTTGGACATGTACAAAAGTAAAATCATTCTGGGACAACGTGTTTGGAAAAACAGATACGATCGTGACTTATGTCGTCCCCAAGGACCCAAAGATATTTTTGTTAGGCCTTCTGCATGGAGAGGTGATCGAAAAAGCGGACATTTATCCTTTTTAAGATTCTGACACTGGCATCAAAAAAGCAATAACAAGAAGCTGGTTTAAAAAGGACCCACCTTCAATGAATCAGTGGCTAGACATTATAGAAGAAATATATTCCATGGAACGAGTGCGTTTTTTTCTACGACTCAAAGGACATTTCTTCATTAAACACTGGACAAAATGGTTGAGATATAAACAAAAAGATACTTGATCCGCCCTTCTACATCCTTAATGCAGTGGAACAGTGCCCCAAGCTTTGTATTGGTTGTATTTGTTTGTTTGTTTACTACCCAAAACTTGAAAAACTGAATAAATAAAAAGTATTTAAAAATGGCCCACTCCAGTTGGATTAAAGGTAACTAGATTATTTTGAATTTTTTGAACTCTTAACTATTACTGAACACGTTGTCATCTTACTAGGCCTACACGTTTTCTTCTACTAGTAATCGTGCTGCTGTATATTTGACACCTGAGACTCCCTGAGGCAAGTTTCATGCTAAACACCTTAGTTGACATAAAAATGAAAGCAAGTATTTTAGTTTAATTTACTTATATTTATATTACTTAAGATAGGCTATATAAAAAGGTGAGTTTTAGAAGTTGGTCAAAGGAATAGCGCTCAAACCTGAACAAGCAGTGAATAATTTGAGACAGGAAAAAATGATCAGAGGGAGAAGCAAACACATACAGGAGATCATTTTTAGCCTACTTTATTTTACAGTGTTGGTCAATAAATAATACAGGTACAATATAGAACTACATTTGCCATACTTCACCACTGTACAATTCACCCTTATGTAATAGATAACCTATATCTTGTCAAAATCACAATTTCTTTACATCTTTTTTCTAACCCCACCATTATGTATAGGGATAGCTTATATATTTTATAATTTGTATATTTTATATAATTGTACATGTCTTCTACATATATTCCTGACATTTGTATTGTAATGTGCATGAGCTACTGTGTCCAAGCAATTTTCCTTGTGGATCAATAAAATTTGTCTAAGTATAAGGTACAATCACTGGCCCATAGACTTTTGATTACTGATACTGTTTTTTAAACATACATTGCACTTCTAATTAGGCATCTGCTTAAATAGTTCCTGAAGACAACATCTTATCTGAAATGGCTTGGCTGTGCAAATCCTGTGTCAAGCAGGGGAGGAGATATAGGGAAATGTTTGGCCAGAGGCAGGGCTCCATTCCAGGGTCATTTACAAAACAAACAATCAAAAAACAAACAGGGAGCTGAGCTAAACAAGCAGGACTGGACTTGGCCCCATGTCAGACAAAGAGGCGGTGAAAGACAAAAAGTTACATTTTGAGTCAGTGCTGTCTGTGTCACTGGTTTTGGTTATCAAAAGTATCAAAAACTAGTCATTTGAACAAGTAGCCATACTAAAGATAAAATTGTATAAAGAAAATTTGACATTCTGTGTTTTAAAATGATTTTGAGCTTTATTGAAACTCCTCTAAGAGCACATTACAGTGAGTGTTACATGTTGAAAATGGCATTCTATTGTTTAAAAAAGAGCATTTTTTAATGCTCCATGTGTATGTACATCATCAGTTACATCATGTGCATCAGTTTAGACAGCTGCTGATGTTAAAGGAACTAGACAAAAAGAGGGTTACTGCAGTGTTCTTGTAACAAAATGACTCTAAAGTTAAATATTCACTCATCAGTGCTGTGGCTACATGTTTTTGGGTTGACAGGAAGTAAGAAGACAGAAGAAAAGGTCAACATAAGGGAAGATGAATCGATGACCGGTCTTTAACACGTGTCAAATAAACAACATTATTTTGGATACATCCCAGAAGTTCCTGACAAAGTGAAGTGTCGTTTGAGTTAAATCTATCGAGGAAATTTGTGTCTTCTATTTGGACATCCTGTGCTCCTCCTTCTGAGGTCACCAACTACGTGCTTAAAAACAGGAAATGTATGATTGAGTTATTTGGAGGCTTATCCTGAGACTGTCTGTATTTATGGCAGTTGGGTTGATTAGTTTACAAAAAAATAAAAGAAGAAAAAGAAAAAACATCTCTGATTGGTTAAAGCATTGCACTCATTTTGGATATGAAACATGTTTACTCTTAATTTGCATCTGTTTTGGCTACTCATTATGTAGAGGCTAAGTTGTATTTTTGTGGACTGATGGAATAATTCAACTCAAGACCCTTGATCTTAACGAGAAAGTGATAATATTTGTTGTTGTAGAATATAATTTAATATTGGGAATTAAGTGGTTGTAGTTGTTGAAATTCCCTTTTGACAGACGATGGTTATGAAGTTTAAAGTTTGAATGTTTTTTGAATGTACACACATGTAATTTCACATGTTCAATCTTATGTTTATAATTATCTAGATCTTGTATTAAACCTTCAGAACTGGTGCCACGTCTGGAGTCGACCTGTTGCAGGAAAGGCAGGCGAGATAAAAGGAAGAGAAACTTCGTGACCACCACTGACTTTATCTTGTGACGCTGCTGGCTATTGTTTCGCTTGTTACTCATAGGAACAAACTGCAATCTTTGTAAATATACAGTATAATTGATGTTCCTTTGTTTGGAGTTCTTTACATTAAGAATAATGCAACAGCATCATAAGAAAATACAGGACTGTGTTTGTGGAGCATACTTCAAAGTAATTCATTTTCATTTGATTTTGGAATTATAAATGCATATTTATGGTAGAATATAAGCGCATTATTCCTCAGCTAGCAGTCTACTGTTGTGCTGGGTTCAATTACAATATCATTCCAACATAATTTGAAGGAGAGTAGGCTATTCCTGTATAATAATAATAATGAAGAAATACAATCTACTTTTAACAGCTATTGACCATGTAATATTAGCTATCCCTCATCATTACTTTACAGATTATATATGATGTGATACATACGTGATTGTGTAGTATTTATAAAACACTAAAAAACACACTTTTATTCCCTAGGTTGAAGTGCCCATATATATTATGCTATATTCTGATCTATGTTATAATGTTATCTTCTATTTTGTCTTTTGTCTTGATTTGGATAATTTCAGCCCTGGAATTGTCCATCAATACTGAACTAAAATTAAAAGGTAAAAGGCTGTTAATATGAAAACTACTCCTTCATGACATCACAAGGTATTTTGAGCTTTGGAGATATAGACAAACATTTCTGAATGAACCAAAACACAACTCTAGGTATGTTTTTGATGAGGTAACAACATTCTAACAAGGCTTAAAGCTCACAAGAATCAGTTTGGTGTAGTATAAGATCTTTAAAATGAAATTAAATATAGAATTTGTAGAGTAAAAGTTAAAATGATTTGTTGCTTGTTATATAACAGCAACTAAGTACTATATAAACTAAAACTACTATTAAATATTCAGCATTTAAAAAAAAAAAATTCTTTCCACAAATTAATGATTAATGTGTAAATGGGTTTGTAGGGATCACGAACCTCTGAAGATGAGATTGCTATAAGAAAAACAACAGCAGCAGCAGCAGAAGTAGGGTCATTGCTCTCAAGGTTCACAAGAAAAGTTTAAAAATAAATAAGAAAGCTCTCACCCCTGAACATTAGGAATTAAGAAACTAGTACATTTTCCATGTTTATATTGAGTATGGTTTTATTTATTGTTTTTCCAATCGATATTCTTTATTGGTCAATGTTTAAACATCACTTTTACGTATGTACTTTGGAAAATGGTAAAGAACATGATGAGATCCTATCTGTGCACTGTTCTCATGTTGTAGTGACACCAATGGGAAAAATCTAATTGTTTGACAAAAGCTCAATACAAATGATGCTGCAGTTCCTGGCAAAAATAAGATGGAAACACATTGTCAAGTGTCGTATTGTCTTTGCGACTTCCTCTACTAAACAAAGATACCCCCTCCCACCCCACACACACATGTTGGGTTTCCATGCTTTTTGGAGACATGTTAACATTTGTCCTGGTTTGGTCTTGGTTTAGTCCTCATATTGAATTGGTTTGTCCTCATATAGACTTGGTTTATCCTCATATAGACTTGATGCTGTTTTAATTCTGGTTTATTTCTGGTCTAGTCTAGGTTTAGTTCAAGGTTTAGTGTTAGTATAGTCCCGATTTTCATGTATAGTGTATGTGCAAGTTTAAATGCACCCCTTTTCATCTCCTGGATACTAATCATAACCTTAACCTAGCTACTTATACCTAACCTGTAATTAAATAGCCATAACCTAGCTGAACCCAAAACTTTAAATCATGTTGTTGATCTAATATTAAAGGATTTACATCACAGGGAACTGATTCTTGTCCCCATAAAGTAGACAGATTTCCATAATGTGAGTACATAAACAGATTTTAGTCCCCACGCTGTGATAAATACCAACCTCACACACATACACAGGTGAAGGGTCACAATCAAAGCCCCATCCCTGTTTGCCTGTGCCCTGTGAAAAAGAGGTTAACCTGCAGTTTGCTGAGAGATCGGCTGTTGACTGGTGCTGTCTGGTTGAAGTGGGCTGTACATTAACACGCAGGATTACAATAGAGAGAGGAATGCTGCTCTTTGTTGCACTCTCTGTGATGGCATGTGCAGTACTTTCCCCTGGCACCTGGGCAGAGCCCTGTGCTGCTGTAATGAGGTCTGATTCATCACCTGAGCCTGTGTGTTTCAGGGGGCACTTTAAAAGACAGGCTTCACTCAGCAGAGGAGATTAGGCTGTCGGACTGTGTACTGTGCAGATAACACTGAAGTGATGGCGAAAGGCAAACAAGAAGAAGATTTGACTGGCATTCATAAGCTCTAGTAAAGTTTGCAACATGAATGAAGCTGACAAGTCGCACAATGTCACACATTTTCTTGCAGCAACTACTGAAACTTATTTATAAACCAACTTTAACACGTAAACCCAAGCCTATACAGTGTCCCATTTATTTGCACAAGTGATCTGACTTGGAATCTGAAGAAGTGGAGTAGCTCCTCCATTTCACTTAACTCTCTTAATTATTAAAATAAAATACAAATGAAATCATAAGATAGAATTCTAACAGCATCTATTTTCTTGTGTGAACTGTAAGTCTTTTTTTCTGAGTTGTTTGGGTAAATGTGATGTATTTGTTATGTGTTGTCAGTAGCCTTCTCAGAAATCAGTGTGTGAACCTGATAGAGGAATGTAAGTGGGTGTCAGTGTGTGAGATTCTTCTATGTGAGTTTGGGCAAAATCATAAGGATAAGAAGAAATGAGTGAGGAAGATAAATGGAGTATTTGTGCATTAAAAGCAGCAGACAGAGCGAGTGTGGAGAGAGCGGCCAAGAGTTGGAAAAAACAGGGAATTAGAGCCAGTCTCATGGCAGAGCCCACAGTGCTGATGCTAGCTGTCTGATCCACACAGAGACAGTTGGCAGCAGACGCTCCACCAGCCACAAATGTACAGTAATTCAAAGCATGCGACGTGACGCCGCTGTGTGCTAGCTGAGGCTGCAGCCACCCACTCACTGGATCTGCCACAGTCACAAATGCACCAGTACCCTTTCCACGTGATGCAATTATTCACAGTTCCATGGCAAATTTGGGCTCAAGCTAATCTCAGCTAAATGGCATGGCGCCTCTTGCAGAAAGTCTGAAGTGAAATCAACTAACAAATGGCAAAAGTTTTGCTGGAATTCAGCAAATGCCATATCAACCACCCTAAAGTTGAAATAATCAGTTTATGATAATGAATACAGCAATATGTTTGTTTGCCTCAAGTTGGTATTGACATAATTGAGATTTTGTCTATATCACTATCACACAGTACAGAGGACTATTTTGTTCTTTGCCCCATCTCATGCCAAAAAAATTGCCTCCAAAATAAAAGCCTCTAGTCTCCATGGAAACAGGAAAAGAAGAGATAAGATTAAGAATGTGTCTGTGATTGGAAGGAGGAGCAAACAGACAACAGTAACAGGCCGGAAAAAGAAAAACAAGATTCTAGCTTTTGTAGGTTAGTTCTCATGAGCTTCACATGACTTGCATTTGCCCCCCTCCTCCCCTCCCTCTATACCCCCCTCTACTTCCCCCTCCCTGCCCTCTCCCCTTTGCACAGCACATAGACTTCCTGTGTGTCCTGGCCTGAATGGTATGTGCATGGAGTGGGTGTCTGGGAGGCCTTTCATCCGCCATGGAAAGAAAAGATGTGGAGAGAGAGAGGGTGGGGGGTGGGGGGGTGGGGGTTAGGGGGTAGGATGGAGGGGGGGTTAAAAAAAAGAAAGTGAGAGAAGAGAGTCATCTTTAATCTGCTATGAGTCAGAGCAGTTGTCCAGTGGGCAGGGTTAGAGGGCTCTGTTTATGCGTGTGTGCATGTGCATGGTTTTGCACGCAAGTGTGTGTGTGTGTGTGTGTGTGTGTGTGTGTGTGTGTGTGTGTGTGTGTGTGTGTGTGTGTGTGTGTGTGTGTGTGTGTGTGTGTGTGCGCGTGCGTGCGTGCTGTCTGGAGGGGAAGAGGGAGGCATAGAGCATGCTGGGAAAAGCTGCTGCTGCCTGTTTGGCAGAGTGGGACAGATGACATCCGGCTGGGACACATTTTGCATAGCTGAAAAACATTACTTTAAGCAATGAGAGGACACACAGTGTGCACCCACAAATACATGAAGAACAGGGATAAAGTAATTGTGACAGGAACAATAAAGAAGAATGTGTTCCGCACACGTGTGTGTCTGTGTGTGCGTGTGTACACACACAGAAGAAGTATAAGGAAGCCTTTCACATGTCATGGAAAAATCTGCAGAGCCACAAGTGTGAACAGAACACAAGGTGCACAACACAGTACAAACATCTATCTTTCTATCAAGGAAAGAAAAATAGCCCCCTCTGGTGGTTAAACAATGCTATCATTAAAGTTCAGAATAACAACAAAATAAACTATTAAGTCATTAATAAAATAGATCAATACAGTCTATGTGAAATGAGTTGTTCTTGCAAGATCAGTTTCATTGCCAAAATAATTAAACATCCAGAAATTATTTAATTAAACAAATCCATAAATAATAAAAAAAAAATGTCACAAGCAAGGGCATTTTCATTTCAGCCCACAGGCTATAAATTGGCAATAATGGTGAACAGCTTTAAAATAAAAGAATGGTCCATGGTCTAAAAAGTAATATTTTCCATAGTAACTTAAACTGCCTGAGAATTAAAACAAAACTAGAACTCCCCCAAACAGCCTTGGAGTAGCCTCTATAGGAGAATAGCGGGAGATTTGAAGGACATATCCACAAGTCACTTTGACACACACGCACTCGAATGACAGATCTTATCTTGCCCTTGTTTCTGCAGTAACTCTTAATCTCATTAACAGTTTCAGTAAAGAAATGTAACATTGTTACAATTCAGAAGTTGGTATTTAAAATACATATGATAGGTTAGACTACCAACTAAAACATAGTTATCATTATATTCAAGATTTTGCAAAAGAAACATGCCACATAGCAGATATGACAGTTACCTAGCATGGCATATGATAACACCTTAATTTTATTAAATTAAAACTTGAAAATGTGTTCCTTGTGAGCAAATTGTTCTAAGGTGGATGGAATTCTCTGTGCTGATGACATAGGTATTCTATTACTTCTTTTTTCCCACTTGACTGATGTAAAACTGATAAATATTTACAACAAGTAGTAGGCTCACCAAACCTTGTAATAATCAGAATAGTCATATGCACTTTAAATTGTATAAATCAAACCTCATTTTATTCAAATAAGGAACACAGCAGCTTTAAAGCATCACACACATTCAGATATTCTTACTTGCATCCAAAGGAGACTATAGTTTAGGCTTTATAAAAGAATTAATCAACCTGCATCACTTTAATTAGTAATCAAAGGAGGCACTTTTGCCCACTCTTTGTTCCACAATGTTAAATCAGCATCACAGTCGAGAAACAGTCTTAGTCATAACAAAGATATTTCACCTTAACAAATGAGACATTGTTGGGGGCTTGTGACTTTGATGATAAATGTGTGAAGTAGTTAAAAAGGGAACCACGCAGAGTTTAACACAAAGTCATTTTATTAGCTTAAGGGACAGGTGGAACAACTCATTAGATGGATAACCAAATCCTAACTTTTCTGTTCAAGCATATGCCAACCCTTCTAGAAATGAATAATGACTGTCTGAGTGACTGTGTCCAATGTATTTCTGTTTTTAAATCAACTCACAGAGTAAAAAATAAACCAGTGGAATACAGTGGTTGTATGATTCCTTGGTTTAAATTCAACACCCCCAACGTGTTATTATGTCTTGGTTTTTGCATCAAATTATTACTTCAAAAAATGTGATGAATGTCACTATGTCTTTGCCGTAAGGCAAGTGCCTGATATTTCCGAGCAGTTTGGCAGCCTCTATCCAATATGTTTTCCACCAACAGTAATCTTAGCCAGTGTGCAGAGGAGCAGAAAAAGGCCAACTGAATGACATGAGTGAATGTTTTGACAGCAGAGAGGACTGTGGAAGGGCAGGTGCCCAAGAATCCGATCCTGGAGGGAGATCACCGCTATGGCATGATTGATTGGCAGTCTGTCAAAAACATACTCCATCATATGATATGTGGCAAGTCCAACACACATATCCATAATCCTTGAATACACCATCCCAAAAATGATCTTGTGTCAGATTGACACAGATGCATAACCTCAGAAATTCTTCATTTTAGCTTTTTTATGCAAAGTAAGAGATAGCTTTTCACAAAAACTCCAGTGCAGTTTACTATTTGGTTTGTCAGAAGAGCCCAGGTATTAACAGTTCAACACTTAGTGTTGTCTGTCTTCTGTTTCTTGACAAAAACTCACAGAGCAGTGTAAGTGTAAATATTATCCCAGATGATTGAGGTCTGAGTCCCGTGAGCCGCGCTCCTCCTCGCTGTGGCCTAGTGAGTTCGTCCTGCACGCCTGCACTCTGCTGATCTCCTCTAGAGCACACGCCAGAGAGTCCAGGTCTGCTGAGTCCTGGTGCTGTGCTTCCCACAGGCTCAGGATGGCTGATGATGGGCTCTCCTGACAGGCAAAGTAGCACAGGTTTCTATGGACAGAGTTTAAAAAAAGTCTCACTCAGTATGCTGTTCACAAATGCAATAAGATGATTAATCCTTTAACACAGTGTGCAAAGTCACCCTAGGTGTGTACTGTAGAGTCACACCAAAATGTAATGTTAGGGCAATTAGGGTAATAGATAGAAATAATTTGTAACCTGTTATTGATGTACGTACATAATTTCTTAATATAGATATGCTTGCCAATAAATAATACAATGATGAGTGATTAGGTGTATTCTATAATCAATTACTCACTATACCAATCGTGAAAACTGTGTTATTTACACTTTCATCCAACAGAGTGCACTGTTTTATCAGAATAATGTCCTGAGCTCTTAATGCATTTCCCTATATCTTAAATCCTTCTTTGTTGTAGACTTTCTTACTAATTCAGTTGAATACTTTTGATCAATCTGCTTAACTAAACAGAGACATGCATATTACATGCTTACTGGTGTGTTTAACTACTGGAACCTCAGACATCTTTTCCCAACCCCAAGGCGCAGAGGTCTGTTGTCAGCACTGAATTCTTTAATAATCTACTTGCTGTGCTGGTTCATGTTTATCTCACCAGTTACTGAGAATATGTAGTTTCAACTTAAGGCAATTTCCCACTATCTTTATCTCTTCTCAAGTGCTTCTCGGAGCTGACTGCCCTGATCTAATACTCTTCATGGCTTTAAGCGCTTGATTATTGACTGCATTTTAGAAGCACAAATAGATATCACCATTACCAAACAAGAACAGGTCTCCTCAACCCACGCAGAAGAAGACCTGCTTGACACCTGCTGAGTTCTGCAGCGAGCCAGAGAATGGAGCTCATGCAGAAACACTGCTAATGAGGAACACTATAACATGAACACATTGTCTTGCCACTGGCTGTTGGACCATCCCTCAGATTTCTGTCAAACATGTATAGTTTGTCTGACTTTGTCAAAGTTGGCCTCAACACCTTCTTTTTCTCTGTTTTGCACATTTCTTCTGTGTGCATGTGTTTTCAGATCTATAATGAAATCAGCCGAGTGCTGCTTTACTGAGGGCTGGTTGGTTGAGGATGGAAGATTAGGTCAGACACGCTGCTTAAACTTAAGATTAAAATAGTATTATAAAAGTAAGAGTTCGAGCTTGACACAAAAATAACATTTACAGTGTTGCATCAAAAATAAAAGATTATTATTTTATCTAAGACAACAAATTCATTAACTTCCCATTAACTCCCCCCTTTTATCAAGGGTTGCATCTCTATCCTGTGTCAGCCTGTAATGTAGCACAAATCATGGGCAAACCTTCTGAACAGATTTCTAGTGCTATGTGGTATAATCTGAACTTTAACGTATGTGTATTGTACTACTGTATACAAATTTACAAGCAACTTGGCTGTAGCTAACTTTATAATCTGGTCTAAGAGCAAAATATATATAGTTTTACCTGCTTATTTGGAGTTTTTGAGCCAACAGCTGCCAGTCCTTCCCCTTGGCATTAGCTGAGTCAAAAGTGGCACTAATCCGCTGACGAATGGACGGAGGGATTTTGAAGGCCCTTGACCCTGTCTGAGAGGTGACGCTGCAGTCCGCCTGGCTGCAAAAAGGTACCACTCCCTTTTCATTCTGGTAGAAAAAAGACAGACATAACAAGTGCTTAAGGGCAATCTCTGCAAACACTGCAGGGTTGAAATGTGCTCAACGCAAAGACAAGGACAAGATAGTATCAAAATGGTTTCACAATATGTGCAAAGCCTCCCTGAGTGGCTCATTAAACAGACCTTTAGCAAATCAAGAGCTGTTGTGTGTAATAAAATAAGCCATTAACAAGCTCTCCACTGCCCACTCACCTCCAGCACAGACGTGTAGATCTGGAGGAGCTGCTCGTCACCTTTGACCTGTCTGACGCTGATCTTGCAGGAGAGATGAGTCGAAGAGTGGTGGCTGTAACGCTCCAGAGAGAAGGCACACTGCAGGGGGCGCTGGTGAGCAGTCCACACCTGAGAAAAGCTGAACTCCTGGGTTGTGGATAAAGAACCAGACAGAGAATCATTACATTAAAGACATCTGTAATTTAGATTTCACATCAGTGCCCACTTTTTCTTGATTAATGCCAACGAGGTTTTTAGCCAATCAATGGTGTTACCTAATAAAGCCATTAATCCATCAATTCCCATTATATTCCAGAACTACAAGGCAAAAGTCTAATAAAAATAGAGGGAATTGGAGAGGTTTATATAGACATTTGTGGAGTCAAATTCTGTAACGTGATGATGTTTGATCATGGCAAGACTCAAACTGTCAAATATGGCTGTGGTGGCTTTTTAAATCCTTTCAACTTTGAATCAGTGGTGCCCCAAGCTATTCAGTGTAATCCTTCTTGCAAACAAACTGTGTGTTCAAGTTGAAGTTTTAAGGATGTCTTGACCTATTTTTTTGACTAATCACAATTGTGACCTGATCATTACTACAAAAAAGTGTCAATTTTTTTCTGCTTTAAATACAAAACTGAGCACAATATGTTCTTTTGTAGACATCCAATGGAATAAAGGGTACTGTGATTAAAAGACAATCTGTGTTAATAACCTGAGAGAAGTTATAACTCACTTTTCTTCTTCTGTTAAACTCATTTGCAACCCCAAAGATTGTTCTTGGATTTTTTTAATACATTGCATGTGTTGAATTAACTATAGATGCTGAAATAAAAGCCCGCATGTAAAGTCAATTGAGCTGATGCTGTGTCATTACTGTTCTACAAATAGGTCAGCATTGCTTTTCTGGGCTAACAGTGCCAAAAGCGAGATAATGTTTCATTTATCTAAACCATAGAATCTATTTACAACAATCTGGCAACAAAAGAGCTTACAGTGTATTTGAATGACTAGGGAAAATTCAGATATTCTGAAATTGCCTTAAACGAGAAAATGTAATGTGATTATAAAAGCAAGACGAAATGGTTTAATTTGCCCAAACTAGTGCGACATTTCCCTTGAAAGCTTTAAAAGAGTGTCTGAATTGAACAGCAAAAGGCATCTAAACATCCCATTTTGATATTGACCATAGTGTGACCCAGACAGTGCACACTAGAGAATAGGTCAAAAGTGTTATGGGGTGAGTCATGCTCATTTTTGAATACACCAAATAGAAAGATTGCTGAGTTAGACAGGCTCCTTTTGGTGTGAAATCGAAGGTCCATGTCTCTATACAACAACTCTGTCTTCCTGTATGAAAAGCACCTTGTTGATATTCTGCAGGCGCTGTAGGCTACTCTAATTCTGCTAATAGGATGTCACTGCTGGGATAAACATCACAGGGCAGAGCTGAACAAGCCACATGTAGACCCCTAGGTAGAGAGCTCTGAACCCCAATGTGTGTAAATGTGAACGCCTGGCAGTCATAATTAATTTAGTAAGGTTGTGCGGATAGATAAGATAGCTATAGCCTTAGTGATCCCCTGCTGTGTCCTTGCCACTGTCCTTTAGCTTTGATGCAGCCTCATAAGACATCACATACAGGGGAGAGCTCTAATAGAGGATCAGAAGAGGCACAGAAGATGAAGGTGCACACTTTCTTCCGAGGTCTGGACCCAGCAAAGTTCAGAGTCACTTGGATTACCATTAGTGTCAGACTGGGCCACCCAAGCTCAAATGCTGAGGTGGTTTGTACTGTACCTGGCAGGTGGTGAAAGGCTTGATGGTCCAGAGCAGCTGTGGGACATCCTGGATGGACACCTGGAGACTGTTCCTGTTCCCCCTGAACACCATAATTTTGGGCTCTTCCAGCAGACGCCCCCCTTGGCTCCGCTCCGCCACTCCCAACTCCTGGTAGGGAGAAGGATTTTAACAGTTTTTGAAAGACTGGTTCAAAGGAATACATTAGAAGCATATTATCATGCTAAATTTACATACAAGATACACAGGTTAATTAAGGAATAGGAAAAGTGACTGTGCCAAAGCAGGACGAATAGATGTGTGCCTCATGCCAACGAAGCTTACACCCGGTGGCACAGTGAACAGAATGGGAAATGTAAAGTATTCAGCTGTCTACAGGCTGATCGATTCTAGCTCCAAACTCACTGGGGAAATTAATTGTTGTATGAAGCACAAACAAAAGGGATAAAAAAAACAACAATGTCTGACTGATGGAGAAGAGAAGTGAATTGACTCTCAGAGCGCCCACATCCAATTTTTCACATGTGATTCGACCTCCCAAGTGCAACAATAAGTGAGCAGGCGTACTGAAGCAGCAGAGGTGCACAGGACTGTCCTCATTCAGAACTTAAGTATGTGGAGGTAATTGGGATATTACAAACGCAAAAACTGTTTTGGAAACATTCCCCTTGATGATAAAATGAGGTAATTTCCTCTTTTAATAGCATCTTCATACAGCAGAAAGAGTAGCATCATCATCCACACAGACACCCTGATTTGATCTCTGTCGCAACTGAGAAAGTGGCTTATTTTAAAGAGTCCAAATAGTCAGTGTGTGAAAGGCAATGTAGAAAGTCATTTAATTAACAGAGAGCAAATTAAATTACACAAAGAAAGGGCAAAGAAGCAACCTTGGAGCATCTGTTGTCTTTGTAATTAAAAGCTGCTCTTTGTCTCCTAGTCATCAGGCATCTCCCACTGGCCATGTTAGTGAGCAGGCAGATCTTCAGTGGAGCACGAACACCACACAGAAACTCTTCAAGGCACAAACTGCAGCTCCTGCCAACTAATTCACTTCTCTGTGAATAATTAGCCAGTGATAATTTGGTATTTGATTTGTTTGATTTCCTCTTTCATAGTTTTCTTATTTACTTTTTAAGCTCCAGTTCACATCACAGTTGACTGCTAACTGTTTTACACCTTAACCTTTATTTACCTGGGCTTGGAATTGAGAAAGGAATGGGACGAGAAAGAGTAAACTGCCCCCCTGGAATTTGGCTGGAATTTAATCTTCTTTTGGGGATATTGTTTCAGCAGCTGGGGATCTTAAGATCAAAGACGATGACTAGTTAGTGTCTAGAGACTTAAACCAAACTTTAACTATAATCCAAATTAAACATTTGCATCACTTGTATTGTTATTGGCCTTTAAGCATGCCCTTAAGTACCTTTGCTTTGGCTTCCATGATTTAGAACTTAAAATAATGGCTAATTAACAATACAGACATGATTTTACAGCTTCAGTGCTTCAGAAGCCTTTTTTACAGAGGATTACGGAAACCAGCATGAACAAAGTAACATACAACTCCAGGTATGTTTTAATGAGGGTACAATATTGTAACATGATTAAAAACTCAAAAAAGTAAATTGAGCATAATACTGTATGTGTTCTTTAATTGTTCACTAGTGCTACCTGAAAGGCATGCGGTGTGTCATCCACGCAGTAGACCCTGAGGGTGAAGCCTAGAGCACTGCTGGGGTCAGGGCTTCCAAACACAGCCAGCTGCAACCTCTTTGCTGCATCCTGGTTCAGTGACTCCCCCACCAGAGCATATCGGCCTGGCTGCTGTAGAAGCACATGGCACCTATGAGCCTCCAGCAGACAGTAGCAGCTAGTGCTCTCCTCTTCCACAGACATCACTTCCTGTAAAGAACAGAGCAGTGACCTTTTGCAACATGTATCACAGATGCCTGCATTTACATGGAGAAAAGTACATTTGTATTGGCTGAGGTTGCTTAAAGTTTCAACATAGATTCACATTCAAAACTTTTCATTAAATATTAAATCAAAATGGTCTATTTGATAGGAGGGATGAGAAAGCAAAGACAGGTTAAGTTAAAGTTTAGGTAAACTTGATTGGCCCTCATGGGGAAATTCATCCTCTGCAGTTGACCCATCCTTCAATGAGGTAATCTGTCAGGAGCAGTTGCAGTGGAGCACCCTGGATACCAGTCTCTTAAGTTTGGCTTGATCAAGAAGACTTGCATGTGCAAGTTTTACGCTGATAGGGAAACCAGAGTGCCAGACACGGGATGAATCCCTCCAAGCCACAGGGGGAAAAAGCAAACTTTGCATAGAAAAACCCCACCCAGCACTGCATAGTCCATCTTTGTAAGTCATAAAAGACTTGGGGTAATTTAGTTCCTCACAGCCATCCAAATCTGCCTCATTAGCCTTGGTGACGTGAGACATCTCCATGACAGATAGACAGAAAGAGATGATGGAGTCAAACTGTAAGGCTACAAAGTGCACACAGTAATGGGAATGGCACTGAGAGGCAGTCGGGGCAAAAGGAATGAAAGTGCAGGACATAGACTTCCATCTCTTTTTTATGTCACTAATTCACGACATGAGCAGTTTGAGTAAGCATCCTGCCTGAGATAAAGGGCTCATTATCTCACAGTGACAGAGAAGGGTCAGAGTGTTGCATTTACTTAGAGAACATCTTTTGCTCTTTTTCCAGAATCCATCTGGCTGCCTCATCCCTCGTCTATGTGTCTCTGCCCTATTCTTGTCTTTCTGTGGCATATAGTGATGGCTCCCTTTGTGCCGCACATCTGCTGGTAAATTACATCTGTGTAAATGCCACTCTGAGGGAAAAAAGTGTATGTTGAGGGACTCCGAGCTCCACAAGGTCATGTAAACTCCAGGCCTCAGCACACACAGCTGCAGGCTGGTCCATTACACACCTCTGATGAGCTTTTTTACACATTGGGTGACCAGATGTCTGCTCTTATTGCTCTTATTTCAAGCCACAGAGAAATGAACAGAGGTTGTTTGGATTGATGTTTAAAGAGAGGACAACTATAAATGACTCAGAGGGAGACTTAGGGAGTATAAGGCCTGTGTTTGCCTGAATGAAAAGGTGATAACAAAACAGGACTACTAACTGGTTGGGCTTTGAAGGTAAAAAAGAAATTTAATTGGACTCGCGCCATAGCTATTGGTTGCAAATGCCTCCGTCAGTATTCAGCATAGAAAGCATCCTGGATATTTGGGTTTTTATTTGATTTAGGTTGTATTTTTTTAACAAAAGTGCATTCTCTCACTTACATATACCTATTTGGTGGGATAGTACATATTTATATAACTTCACCAATGTTATTTTATGTTAACTATATTGTAGTGAAATTAGTAATTTAACCTGTCAAATGAACTTTAAATACACTAAATATTTTAAAGCAAATTGTAAAATGTATTAAATATTCTTACCTCCCACTTATCCAGCACATGTCTCTTCAGACGTATGTTCCAGTTGTTAGCAGAGGTCTCTGCACAATGAGCTATGGTCATGGCTATAGGACAGGACAGGTCCAAGCCTGTGGGGCCGTATGTGACTGCTGGACTGAGGAAAATCTCTGTGCCATCATCAGAGAGAGCACTGTAAAATAGCACATTTATCAGGCATAGAACCTCTGAAGGGATGGGGATAATTTGTAAAGACACTGTTTTTTTGCTCCTAATAGAGCAAAACAACTTTGCATAATTCATGCTGATAAACAATATAAATCACCGCTTACATATGCAGAAGGCAGTGTATGTGACCCCATCTTTAATAAATAAAATAAACTAAGCCTTAATGAATCAATCCCAGACTAGCTGACACACAGACATTCAGATAGAGGAAGATTAAAGCACCAAAACTAATGGAGAGTGGGTCTGGGGAGGACAGGCCTTCGCACACAGCGTGTATGCTCTATGGGTCGATGGGGCTTATGAAGCCCGCTCCAGTCGGTCTGGTGACAGATTAGCCAGGCCAAGCTGCTCTTGGCCAGGGGCGTAATCTTGGCTGGAAGCCCTAAAGACACAGAGCAATCGATGGGCCCAGCATCAGTCATGCAGCTGGCCCGGCCGGACACCTCAGCACTGAGGACATGCTGCTGTCGCTGGAGCAGTGGGGACATTTTCTCCACATCATTAATATTAGTGCATAGCAGAGCCAGTGGAGAACATATATACAAACACATGCACTTATGATACTGCTGTAAATACAATATATTATAATTCATAACTTTGAACAATGACCAAAGATGGAAAAATGACATTTGTAGCATAATAACATCTTTACATATTGCAACTGAATGACTTTCAAAACAGCTGTGTGAGTATCACATTTCTTAATGTAGTGATTACATTGTGTTGAGAATCATATGTGAAAAGACGTAGTTCAGCTCAGTTGTTTCAAATCAAGAAAAAGATAAAAGCTTTACAATCCAGTGTCTAAAAATAAATCCTACAGTCAGAGAAGAGTGTGACCCTGCAGCTGCACTTTGTGCAAATCAGCCCTGAGCCCAGAGAAAAACAAGGTTACCTGCTGCTGCAGAGACTATGCTAATTGGGCAGATTGCCTGCGAGCAAAGATTAAAGATGGTTATTTAGCATCTTTGATTCTGGTTATGAGAACAAAGGAATGTCTCTCCAGAATAATGCCTCATATTGGAGCAGTTTAGGGTTATTAGGTAACTTGTGAATGTGTTTTTTTCTCTTACAAGTGCCAATGACGTGATAATCTCACAACATATGGAAATCATATTTGAATACCATGAATTTTTATCTAAAATTTTGAAATACCTAAAATTATAGAAATACTGTAGAGTCTTAAACAACATAATTTAATATAAAAATGCACAATGCTAACCCAGTTTTAGGAGAATCTGACTGAGACTATAAATACGTGCAGTTCCCCAGCAAAGACTGCCTTCATAAGGTTCTGGGGGAACTGTGACTCATATGTCTGTGTATTCTGTTGCAGCCTGTCTGATTGTGTCCTTGGTCTACCCAGAGCCACCAGCTGAGCCTCTCACTACACAGGCTAAAGCCCTGTGGACGTGGAGGAGCTCTTGTGAACGCCTGAAACCAAGCCAGAGTTGATCGATCCCTATTCTTTGCTGAGGCAAGCAGAGTCTTATGTAGATGGCCGGGGTTTAAAGGGGGAGAAAGGATCCAATTTCTGCTCTGGACTCCGCCTTTGTCAGAAGATAGGGTTTGACTGACAGCTCAGTGGTGCGCAGCTCCTGCAGCTCAGAAAAGGACAGGCGGAGGGGTAAACAGAACCAGGCTTATCAGAGCAGAGCAGCAGCCTGGAGGGCGCAGGCCTGGCTCAGCTGGGGAGGCTGTGGGCCGAAAAGTGTGCAACTGAGCTTTGAGCCACAACCTTCAACTGACCCCTGATCTGTATCTGTGCCCACACGACCCTGAGCTATTAACAGACTGAGAGAAGAGGAGAAGGACAGATGTGTTTCATGTGCTGCTAAATGTCACTCCACTGTTGTGTTAATCCAAACTCAAGAAAAGACTTCCAGTGAAAGTCTGGGTACACAACTAAGATCTGGGTATTATTTCATTTACAGACATTTAGAAATGTGTATTTTTACACCATAAATATAACTGAAAAAGTCATCTGCAGGACTAGTAAGGGAAGTTACACGAAGTATCACGTCAGACTTCAGTTCTGAAAAAAAAACCCCAAGCTGAATTAAATATATTTTTAACATTAACTGAAGTCAACAAATAATACACTGCTGAAATTATTGTGGATTTCCCTAAGTAGGATAGAACCTTTTTGGACATGATGTAACAATATACGAATTTGAAGACTATGTATAATTACTTTTGATGCCAACACATGTTGATAACACTGAGGAGGAGAAGGTAGAGGATGATGAGGTGTGACAAGTCAAAAGATTAAAGAGGAGCTACATATGAAGCAGCACAAGGTGTCACAGCCTACCTGCTGTCCTCCTGGTTGATAATCATGTACATTTCCCATGTAGTGTCTTCTGCAATACCCCCGTGTGGTACCAGCAGACTGATGCCTGCAGAGAAACACGAGCAATGCAAAACAGTGAGTGGCACATACAACACACAGTAGCACCTGCTGCGCTGTCAGCTCCCCTCTCACAGGGTGACAGTCACAGAGCTACTGGCCCCACAAAAACTTCACTGTAGAGAATCCCCCTGTACCTTGTGAATCAATGCAAGCAGCACAGTGTGTATCAGAAGCATCTGCTCTCGCAGATGGCCTAATTCTTCGACTTAAATCTATGCAGTGTGCACACAATCTTAAGATGCTGTACATATGACAAACAATTACTGCCAATCTATGCAGCAGTACATAAAACTCCTCGGGTGACAGGATGATGAATGTAGGCCAAGAAGATGTGCCTGAATAATGAGAAGGCATTGCACTCAAGCCTTTGCATTAAACAGTGCACACTTTTAAACTGCTGTGATTATCAGTAATGCCTTTAAATGTTGGTAGGTGAGGCTTAATGTTAGAGATACATGGCATAATGTCACTACACTGAGCTTTCAGTCGCATCTGCTCGACTGAAAATACCACAGCTGTCAAAGTTCATCTCTTTGGTAAATAATATATTCCTGTTCATGTTGCAGGGTCAGTTGAAGGCATTTTCACAGATAACAATGACAATGTCAAACAGATTTAAAAATGCAACAGCCTACATTCTTTGCTCCAGTGTCAAGGACTGATAGCTTTAACATTTAATAACATTTGAGTAGGACTTGTCATTGTCTGGGAGAATATACATATCAGTGAGAAGGCCACAGGGACTCACCTGTGTTTGGGACCATCAGCTTTCCTCCTGTATGGTTGAACACTGCAGATGCTCTGTGCACAGGTTTAGTGGTCCACTGTGAAACTTGTGCATTGAAGGGATTCTTTCCTCTCCGGCCTAAGGTCGGCCCGACTGGTACCCCCCTGTAGTCTGGAGCCAGACCCCTGGGAAATGTCTGAGGATGGGAGATTATGGGGTACTCTGAGCTCTCTGTGACTCCTGAGAATAACATGTTAGTAAAAGTTAGTTAGAAATAAGTGGAAAATGAAGATACTCTAAGATCACTCTTCACTGGACAGACCTTTGACCTTAATATCAGGCATAGGATCCAGGAGCAAGTGCTCAGCCATCAGCTCCTTCTCAATGGAGTCCTGAAAACACATGGGGCTGGTATAGGTGCGCGACACTGTCAGATCAGCCTGCATAGACGAGTTCATGAGGAGAGCGTTTGCTAAAAAAAAATCCAAAGAGAGCAGGTTTTGAAAAATGATGAAAATGTAAGCAATATTATATAAGAAATTAAATATGAATCAGTGTGACTAACACAAAAAACTGGTGAATACGTCATCATTAAACATCAACATTTTCAATAAAACAGCATGTTGCCTCATAACAAGTGTAAAAATGTCAATTGCAATTTAGATTGTCAGGAATTAGGTTAGCTCTTACAAAAGAACAAAAATACTTAAGTGCCAGTCTACTGTGCAGTACAACATAGACATGAGGACATGTGTGGTTTTCTGTAGGTTGGTTGTTTTTGGCCCTGTACATAAGGAAAGAGGGACCAAGATTAAAGCTTCAGATGGCTCCTGCTGTGTTATCAAAATGAACTTTATAACACCCTGCTGAGAACTGTTGCTGTGGTAACCCATTATGCTAGCCTTAGTAAAATATGTGTTGTTCTGGGATCTAACATACCTGTGAATGCTGACCTTTTTGTATGTTGGGAACTGTAGACACTTAAAACTGTGAAAGCATACTTGAAAATTAATGTTTTAACTTTAGCTGTTAGGTAGAGCCCGACCGATATATCAGCTGGCTGATATTATTGGCCGATATGGGCACCTGGCGACATATCAGATATCGGCCGATATGCTTGCTGATATGGGCCGATATTTCACGTGGGCATGTTATACCTCGTTATAAAGCTTAGACTCTCTACATTATGTTCATTTAATCCAATTTACAGACAGATAACTGTCCTAATATGTGGCTCCGCATCAGTATTTATCTGCAGTGTAATTTGTCTGTGTGTGTGTCCGTACTGTCCCTGAACACACCACCAGAGTCACGTCACTTCACTCACGTACTATTGTTTACACCCGCAGCGGTGCGCAACACTGAGATGATATTCTTTTTACGGACAATCGGTTTGAGTCTGGATTAAAAGGACTTTTATTAGTGCAGACTTGTGATGTGAGGAGGAGCCTGTGTGAGCGGTGAGTGTTGGAAATACATCGACTTTGAAGCTAGTTTTGGTTATTTGTTATTAGCGATTAGCTGCTGTAGCTCCCGCACATAAACAGGCTGTTTTCTATTGGCCTATTGTAAAGTGACAATATTGGCCGTATATTTGCTACTGGACCAGCATTGATATGTAAATGAGCTGTGAATAGACGTGTGAATGATCCACATTTATGCATATAATTAATTACCGCAGCGCAGGTTTTTATGGCTAAAGGCTAATAGCGGTAGCTTCTTTACTAGCTAGGAGTTATGGGTCGGTCGCGATCGAAGCGGCTCTTTGAAGCGAACAACGGGAGCATGTTTCTTATTGGGAGCCATGTTTTCTCTTTTTCTCACTTTTTCTCTTCAAGCCGCATGTAGACCGGTAGTAGTTTGACAGCAGCAGCGGCTGAAAACGAAACTTTCAGAAATCTGCATGTGCATAGGATAAATTTAAAAAAAAGTGCATATTTGGCTGCATTTCAGCATAAAATGAATAAACCAGGACTAATCTTGGGCTCGAGTGAGGGAGAGGCCGAGTCCCGACACTCAGTCCTGGTTCAGTTCTGGTTTAGTCCTGTTTTACACATGGTTTAAATCTGTTTTAGTCCTGGTTTAGTCCTTTTTAAGTCCTGGTTCAGTTTTGGTTTAGTCCTGCTTGCAACAAAACAATCTCAAGAGTCGCTTGGGAGCCGAAAGAGCCAGCTGCTTTAGTGAGCCGAGCCAAAAGAGCCGGTTTTCCAAAAAAAAAAACTGGAATACCCATCACTAGTAGCTAGAATGTGATGCAAAAATGCCATTAGGCCAATCTACTGTATGTAAAAATGACGTAAAGAGTCAGAGTAACAATAAATGTTGCCAAAATAAACCCAATTTAGAATCCACTAGAGCCAAATCTAAGTTTTTTAAACAATTCAAGATTTACAGTGAATTTTTACATCTCTAAATATATCGGCAATTATATCGGCTATCGGCAGCTCCAACTCCCATTATATCGGTTTCATAGCGGCCACAACAAAATCCATATTGGTCGGGCTCTACTGTTAGGTATTATTATATGAACAGCTGGAAGTGCCACAGACACAAGTTTATTTGAAAGGATATAATTAGACCTCAAAAATAAAGAGCGTTGACATTTTTAATGAGATGTCTGAACCAATGTTTTTTGATAATTAACCCACATGCATGATCATTATAAAATAACATTTGAAAACCTAATTTGCCCTGAATCATTTTGAATGTATTTGTTAATTTGTAAAAGTTATATCACACAGGGCCTTTTCTAAATATTCATTTTGCTTTCGATTGGGCTCACCTTGTCGAGAAGTTTTGAAGGTGAAAGACTGAAATCCCCCGGTGAGTGCGGAGGAGTCAATGACATCCACCCCATATTCACTCTGGCTCCTTCTGTACAGTGTTACAGCCACGATCAGCACCACTACAGTAACCACACCAGCAGCCAGGCCAGAGTACAGGGCCACATCACTGCTACCTTCCACCCCTGGAAGAACCAAAAATACAGATACGAGTGTGATTTAACCCTCCAGACTAGGAAATGAGATCATGTTCATGGGAGTGGATCTCTCCTTGATTGTGGTTCTCTTTGAGGTTTCTCTATATTGCACTGGGTTCTTTGGAGTTTTCCTTACAGAGAAGGAGGGTCAAAAGACAGCGGATGCTCTGGAACAGTTATCCGTTTGCTTGTTTCCTGTGAATGGTGATTAATCTTCTTGTCTCTTAGTGACCAATGACTGCTTTACTCTGTCACTAATTTTGTAACTTTCTGTTGGTTAAATCAACGATCTTGTGAAGACCTCAGAGGTGACTGCTGTTGTGATTTTGGGCTTTACAACAATAAATTGAACTGAATTGGACTGAAGTATTCTCTAAACTTGCATTGCAGTGATAAAGCAAGCAGTCTTATACAAAAAGAAAGATATGTTTGACACTACTTCAACTTTCAGCTTCCTCTGCAGAGGCTGTTGAGGCACTGCTTCACTGTTCCTTCCTGGAGTGTTAAAGCTACTAATGAGGAACCTCGAAAGGAAGGCGATTATAATCAAGCCAGCACCTGACTATCATCTCAAACACCACTCTGTCTGGCATGGTGGAGGAACACAGCTTTCCTCTGGGATAATGCGACAAAACCAATTCATTAAATTAGCTCATCTGCAATGATTAAGGTCTATCTGGTCCCACAGTGATACACTGGCCGACTACACCAAGAAAAAGAGAGCAGGGGAGAGGGAAAGGCAAAATTGTTCTTGAAAGATAATGAGATCTTTGGTGGAACAAGACATGTCCAGAAATCCTCTCACTAGCCTCAAAGCTGAAATGAGGAGGCAATATGCAAAGTGGCATTAACTGCTACCATAGCAGGTTAATTGGGGGCGTGGAAATTTTTGGCAGTACACAACTGCACAAGAGAAATAATATAGTAACACATTGTGAGGAAAAAAAGCATTATTTCACTTTTTAAAAAAGCAATACATGCAAAAATAGACTATTAGGAATGCTGAGGCATCTGTTTTGTCTTGAAATTGTAATAAAAAATGACATATATATATATATATATATATATATATATATATATATATATATATATATATATATATATTGTGCTGATCAAAACTAAAGTTGGAGGACTCACCTTGGGGCTTTGGGTCATGCAATAACTTTCGATCTGCAAAGAACAAGAGACAAATGGTAACCCTGGGGAACATCAGAAGTGTTTTGTTCTAATGGCTTCTTGTGTATGCATGCGTGCCCATGTTAAGTATATGAAGTGGAGATGAAGACTAATGAAGATGGATGAGTGTGCCGTTAATGAGCGTGATTATAAAAATGATCATGATCTGGGCCTGCGCTGCCAAGAGTGATGATCAGTAAATGCATAATGACACAGTCTCATGGCACAAAGGGTCTGACAGGAGCGCTCTGTGCTCACCCTGAGCGCACTCCCCTCCAGTGCAGTTTTCCACAGATAAGGACACTCCGTCACATAGCCGTCCTCCATGTTTGGGCTCAGGAGCAGTGCACTCTCTGGACCTCTGCCGCTCACAGTCACCACTGCATAGGCTCCACTCACCCCACTCCCCCCAGCCACCATCCACTGAAAGGATAGAAGCAAAGAAAAGACAGATCCAATCAGACTGCTGTTGGACCAGACCTGTGACAGCAAAATGTGTAGTCCAGGACCTTTGGGGGGTGTCAGAGATTGCAAGAGGTCCCAAACGCTTTGTATGTTCTGAGTTATTAATCGTAGGCAGATTAAATCGTCAACATACCCATTTTGAAAATTGTAAAGAAAAAATATTATTACAAATGTTCTTTTGTTTGTTTGTTTTGTTTTGGGGTTTTTTAGCAATAGGATTAGCTTTAAACAATGTGTGTATGGCTTTAGGAATATGTAGCAATATGTATGATATTATATTTACACTGTTTTTGTTCAGTGACTAATTTCACATAATTAAACAAATTCAAGTCAGAGTTTCCTACTTTCTCTTCCAACATAAACTTCACATCCAATGCTGAGAATACAGGAGTGCGAACTGACACCAAAGTTTCAGCATTATCTTCTCTTATTAAAGTAATACCTACTACTGCCACTCGATCTTTTTTTCTTTTCATCTAATCAAATCACTAGATGAGATGTTTTGTTGATTATAATATTTTTAGCTTATTATATTCTTTTTTCTTTACATCAAGGATCTTCAAGAGAACCTCTGAAGATAAATTCTTTTACACTTTATGTGATGTGCAGCAAATGGCATTTCAGAACTGTCTGAGTCACGTTTTTAGCTCAAGGTGCCATTTGAAATGTCCTCCTCCACTTCCTTAAGTTCACTGCCTTATGCTAATCGAGACGCAAACGCACCTGTTTATGTTCAAACCCTGATGCACCAAGGAGAACATTAAGAAGCAGAGGCAGTTGGCAGAAAGTAGATAAGTTTGAGAAGTGCACTGCTTTTCCCTGATAACTTCAGGAAAACCTGGTGAGAAAATGGCCTGATACTGGTACTATGTTGAGAAATATAAAGAAATATATGGGTACAGATTACATGGCCGTATGGATAAGTGCACTCTTTCTCTCACCATTGCAACTCATGCTTTTCCTCCTGTATTGGCTCCACATACTTGTGCTAATAACCTTATGGTTCACTGTCCTTTCCACTGACAAAAATCACATGTTTGGGGTTGAATAATAGCATCACTTTCTGAAGCTGCTGCGAAACAATCATTTCACTTTTGTTTATTTATCTTGCCAGAGAGGGCACTGAACTTTGTGCCAGTGGATAGGCCCAGTAATTACAAAGATATTATTAACTATAAACTAGGTCAACAATGTCATCAGACGACAGTAAATTCTACAACAAAATTCTTACCTGTCTTCTAGTTTTATTTTAAACTAAATACATTTGAATTTTGTGATGTCTTGAGAATGCAACCTATACAGTATCTTCTTCTCGGCGTTTACATGATTTATAATAGTTAGTAGTAGTGCTAGAGAAATACCTGTGCTGTGCCAGCCCCACACTGCCAGCTCTAATCTTGCACTATGCCATCAGGGGTATAATACAGAAGCCTAGCAGATTGGACGGAGTAGAATGGGCAATACTGTCAGAATGCCTTGAGGGTCCATATGCATGAGTGTTATGCCTCACATAGGCCCATTTGCAGAGTGTGTACCTGGGCAGAGGATGTTGCAGGTGCTCTTCTGCACCGACATGCCCTCACAGAAGGTGCCTCCGTTCAGAGGAGCAGGGTTTGTGCATGAGCGCGACCGCTTCTGCACACCACGACCACAGCGCACGTTACAAGGAGACCAGTCTGTCCACATCGACCAGCCCCCATTCACTGGAGGTAATAGTAAGGAATGAGAGATTAGACATTTCTATCTCAAATAGAAAAAAAATGTGGTGGGCCATTGGGATACGGACTTGGGAAATTTAAGCTCACAATTAGTAACTATAAAAACCAAAAATGTTAAGTTTTTATCAGTTGGAACATGCAGAGATTGGGTTAGCAAAAAATATATTAACATATTACAACCCTGCATGCTAGCAGACCTCAAAAGATGATTTCTTTCTTTTTTGACTTTTAGTCATTTCCATTTAACATAAAAAAAAAATATCACAATTGCTTCCTCCAAATCTGAGTTCCACTCCAAACTATGTTCTTACTGACTGTGTAGACCTACAGTAAAAATTGATTAATTGCCCAGTCATATTTCTCAGTAAATCTCACTTTTTATGTAATTCATCTAGCAAGAAAAAGTATAACATTCACTAAATAAGTGGGACATGGGACAGATACCTAAGCCTACCAAAAAGGGTTATATCTGGTCACTCTAGTCCAGGAGTATGGAGACCCCTGGGGGGTACACAACCTGTTGCCAGGGAGGGTACCTGGAATAATTTAAAATAAAAAAGAAGTTGAAATTGAACAGTATTTGAAAAAAATCATGTTATATGTAGTACATTTCACATCCTTACAAGCAAATTTTAGAGGTCTTTGGGCACCAATATCATTTTAAAAATAAATCAATCAATTGTACAATATAGTACTATATTAACAGATTTCTTTGCCTAGCACACAAGTTAGGGAGTGCTCAGAGTGTGACACAAAAGTTAAGGGATACATGAGACAAACAAGGTTGGGAACCATTGCTCTAGTCTATAGAAATGGAAGTATAGTGTCACTGACTACAACTACAGACTAGAGTTTCCATCACAGTGCACTGTCACAAAAAAAGAATCACAAACATGATCAATGAAGTCTTCCCTTCTGCCTGCCAAAGTCCCATTCCTGATTTGTTGTTTGAAGTAATGTAGAGTGATTGACTAATAAGCTCATTTTCTGTAATAGCGGGTGAAGAAATACTAGCGTCTCGGCATGTGCATCTGTTGGAAGAGACTGGGAGCAGTAAGCCTGTCAAAGACTTCATTATCATTATGTAAATTAATGATCGATCGGTCCCAACAATACTTGTCAGAAGGAATCACACAAATTTATGTGGCAGCTAAATGCACGCTCAGAAACCAATACAGCAAGAACAAAGTCATAAAAGGAGCTTAGAAAGACTTCCTCAGCTCAGGCTGTTCACTTAGATCATTTCTAGACAAACTCTGATGATGTCTCAATAGAACATGTGAAGCAGCTCTTATGAATAAAAATGCAGTAGGTTTTGAGCATACAGATACTCTAAAATGACTGTGACTTGAAATGGCTAAAAGGCTAATTTTGCATAATAAAACTTTGCACATTCTTAATTATGATTTTACATACCCTAATTTGTTTACTTGTTAAGTTTAAGCTGGTTTGAAAGCAGCATGTTTTTAAAGTGCATACAGCGGGACTTACAATTGGTTCTGTGGTCCCAGCATGTTGTGACAGCTCATGGCACACTGTTCTCTAAATAATTTATCAGTATAAAATATTGCAACTTCTCTCAGTGTTTAGAAGGATGTTTTGGTCATTATTTGTTCATTAGGAAAGCCACACACTGGGGGAAGCATGTTTTTTTAAATTAAAATCAGTGGGGAATTTGCTTGAGGTATCAAGTTGACAGTCCTCTTATGTAAAATTTATTGTTTAGACCAGTGTGAGTGGTTGAAGCTGTATGATCAAAAATTGCCCTTACCGAAAACAACCACAGTGGCAGTGACGCTCCTCCTCTTCGCCACAATGTTGCTGGCCATACACGTGTAGTTCCCTGAATCTGAGAGCCGTGCCTCTGTTATGATGAGGTTATGGTCCCCTCGAGTATTTATCACTCCATCAGAGCTTATGGGTTCATCATTTTTCAGCCATTCCACCTTTAAAAATATACAATTCTTAAACATGTGGCACAAACAAAAATCCATCTTACACACATTATATCTACAGTTGTTTGCATTTCATTACAAAGTCACAAAGACTGTTCACATTGTTGCATAAAGGTGTTTATTTATACACAATTACAATTAAGTAAGTAATATTTGTATTATATAAAGTACTGCCGCTGCTGCTGTTACTACTAAAAGACAAACCAAATGCTCAATTTGATCATATTTGTCCAACTCAAAAAAAAATAAAAAATAAGCAATACAAAAATTAACCTCATTAAAATATATTAAAATAAATAAACACAGAATACCACACAACCAGACTTAAAACACTCATTGTTGCTACAGTTATCACTTTTTTGTATCATTAGACAGAAAAAAACTTGTGGTAACTTGTGGTACTCTGTAAAATGACTTTTACAAATATGTTCTTAGACAATTGAGCACCAGTTAATTTGTTTACTGAAATGTTTCATTTGATCAACAAAAATTAAAAAGCAACACAAAACATTTTTTTTTAAATAAGACAAACGTATTTCAGAAGATATAAAGGGCGAACATTATCAGAGGTCTGTCAAGCAAAAATGTGACTGACAATCTATTGTGTGGAGCATATTGCATTAGTCAGGTCACCTCTTCATTTGCGAGTCATTCAGCGTGTGCAGCAGAAGAAAGTAATAAGGAATTACAAACTAAAGGACGCTGTGTTGATGCTCCCTTCTCTGCATGGCTGCTCCTATAAATTGCTATTAATGTGCCACTGGCTTGAGCTTTTCATTGAGAGAGACGAGCTGGGCGCTTGGGAGAGAGCTTTGATTTATGACAGTGTATTTGAGGATTAAAAACTCCGCCCAGTTCGAAGTGTGTGCATGTGTGTGAATGCTTCCAGACTGACTGCATTTGCCAAGGGAATAGAACTGCAGCCAACAAACTCAAAAGATTGCTTTGCTCTTTTCAAGCAATCTGTGAAAGAAAAATGAGCAGCAAAATCAATAAATCAAGAATCATGTTGTCATTGGTATTTTCTCTACAGTTTTGATGGCCAGAGTCTTTCATCACGTGGCTCTAATTGAACGTCTTATCATTGGGTGTCACTGGCTTTACACAAACCAATAAACATGAGCTGAATTCTTGGCACTTCTTTTAGATTTTGCCATTCAGTTTCACACCTTCATTAGCTCACCAGGACTTTGTTGCTGTGTACACAATATTTTCCAATCTCCACAGGTGCCATATCAATGCTGTTGACTGTGAAGAAAGCCAGTTGATGCTTTCATGTACTACAAGAATGAACACATGTTTGAGTCTTTGAAAACTCATTTCAAGTTTATTTTATTTGAAGCACACAGAGCTCTTACTTTCAATAATGCAATGTCTCTGCAAGCCCCCTTTCTCTCCAATGTTGCTGAAAAGCAGGTCCAAGCCTCCTTCTCCTCCAGGCTATACTTCAGTAAAACACTCCAAGTTGGCTTCCATGGACAGGCTTGAGTCTCGAGTCCAGATTACTTCATGCTAGTTGTCAGCATGAGCATATGAACCCCATCCACTGCTCAGTGTTTTGTCTTCACATTCAACAACAAATGCAGTAAAAATGGGCTTTTCATTCACTCGAGTCACCATACCTCACTCAAAGCTTCTGTTTCCTAACATCACCACAAGCTGCCACAGTGAGACAATCTACACACTTTAGTAGACCAGGCAGATGCCGATTTAAAAAGGTTTGGTAATAGTAAGCCTAGTATTAGAAACATCTGTACAAACATCTGTACTTATTAAATCTTTTTTGGTTGTTTAAAGGTACAGTCATAGATCGTATGAATGAATGGACAGAGCTAACACACTAGCCACAGCATTCCAAAAGGAAGTGTGCCAGGAGGCTCTTCCGGTTCCTTCTGACCCTGGTTTCAATTGACTTACATTGGGATCTTATTGCCCCTCTCTCTGTAACTGCTGCTGTAAGCTTCGTCATTTTGGTCTTAAAATTTAACCTTTGAATAACAGACCAATCAGATGTCTTCATTCCCCGAAGTTGCTCTTGCTAGCGTTAGCGACAGGTTTGATTGACAGCTAGTGCGTCTCATTGCTAAGTAAGTCCCCCTCCCGTTTTCCAGTGAGAAGGGCAGGCACATTCAATGACCTCAATCATGATTAGCTCTTGTGGTTTCTATGATACTTTTGGTTGCGGAAATGCAACCGCTGTAAGCGTTAGCATTGGGAGCTTCATTTGAATGGGCCTGAACGCTATGGGTGACGTCACACTCGCTTAGTCCACTTTTTTATACAGTCTATGGGTACAATATGTAACTTTCTGGAGGTGGCACATCACCTGCATGTACATTTATGCAGTTGATTTATACAGTATGGCATAAAACATAAGGGGCCCTATTTTAGGGTGACCAAACGTCCGTTTTTCCCTGGACATGCTCGTTTTTTGCGTCCTGTCCTGGGCGTGATGGAAATGTCCGGGTTTTCATGACGTTCATTGAGGCCATTAAATGGAGTGGCTCTCGTAGCTCTCTGTGCACTCAGAAGGAGCATGCAGACACAAACAGTCGGTCAGTCTGCAACATGCCAAAGCTCAAATGCGCATTTAACAATGACTTGTACAAGAAATTCTCCGTTTTCCATCCCGGTTGGGACAAGTGGGAGGCCATGTGCACAGGTTGCGAGATGAGAGTAGCTCACTGTCGAGGCCCCACCCCCGGTAAGGTATCAGGGTTTTCACAAACGGAAATATAGTCACCCTACCCTATCTTGCCCCCGATATTAACGCTAGAGCCAGTGAAAACAAGAGGGCAGCTTTAAACAGTAGAGGTGCCAGGATTCCAAAATTTTGTCCTGGGCCCACAGTTCGCTCCCTCCTCTCCCGTTTCTCCCACCTGAGGTACGAGTTTCCACTGCTGCTACTGCTGATTGCTTGAATTCTCGTCTGACTGGTGTCCACTGCATTTGGTCCCAAATTATGGAATACGTTTACTGTCATGTAAATGTTTCTGATTTTATCACTTTGTGCATGGACATGGGTTAAACCATGAACACATAGGGAAGGAGGTTCATGGATCTATTACAGACAGAGTAAGAAAACACATTTTAGGACAGTGCTGTAAACAGCCTCATGTGAATGAGCAGCTTTTGTATTAATAATGCTGCAGGAGGGCATCTGGACGGCGCACGAATATTCCGGACAGCACACGAACATGTGAATGTTATGCATTTATCATATTTTTAAAACTAAAAGAAAGGCTTTTTATACCTTAAATATGTTACATATAATGTGTGTCTGTGGACCAGTTTGATATTTATTTTTACAATTCTGGCAATTCAGTGAACACGCCACACTCCACTTCACCTGATATTTTGGCACAGCACACCTCTTGTTTAGAGCTCCAAGCCCTACATTTAGCAGCTTTATATATATATATATATATATATATATATATATATATACACACACACACACACACACACACACGCACACACACACCGAGTAATCGATAGATACAGTTGAATTGCAAATTGTAATTGACTCTGACGCCTTGAAGATCTCTTTTATTTTCATCTTCTTTATGTTTTCCCACTTAACAATAAGTGCAATGTTACTGACAGCACACAGAGCAGCGACACAGTTAATGAAGAGACCTGTGACTTTCTGAACAAGTGTTAGCTCAGGTGGGATTTGTCATTTTGTTCTTTTACTGAATATAGTCCCAACAGTATTGCTTCCCAGTCTGATTGTCTGTAAAGGTCGTGTTAATTAAACAAGATGAAGCTATTGGAAACTAGCTGTTTCTTAAAGCCTTTAGACAAAACATTACGTTTTACAAACCACAAACTTATTGTTAGTCAGTGCTTTAAATGCTGGTCACACATTTCCAAATCTAATTTATGTTAACAATTCATAAAGGGTTTCAATTTAAATCAGTTGTGATATTGGTATAGGATAAGAGCATATTATACAGAAGATAATGCAACTAAGAACTTAAGTCATTATTATAATATAATAATGTCTTACATTTGTATAATAATATATGATTATATAATCATATAATCTGTAGGCTACTGCACTGAAAGCCTGATTCAGATGATACCAAATGTGATGAATATTGAGCTTTTGTTGTGCCAATTATATGAAGAGGAAAGGTCCTGTCATGGTTTACAACCTGACAAAACACCCACTAAGGCCTGTTAAATTAATACATTACTTATTTCTTAATGTTATGAAAAGAAATATATCTTTAATCTGAATTTTCTTTTGATTAATATTTGTCCTTCCACCCATATTTCCTCCATTGTGTGTAGTACATAGATCAGGAGTTGTGTGATATTCATTCAGTATACTCTTTAGAGAAAGAGTATGCTGAGGCTGATGAGGAGGCGGAGACCAGAGCAACATGAACATGTATGATAAAACAGTGCCGGGGAGGCCTACTAACTCACTTACTTAATTGGCAAATTTGTTCCACTTAAATAGCAACAGCTATAGTCAGAACACATGGCCCCAGTCTGTGGTGACCAGTACAAAAAATAAGGCTATACACTTCATAAATAAACAATGTGGGAAAAATGGCAATTACCATGACAGAAACTGAGGACTTTTTTCTGTTTTTTATGTAATCCCAATTTCACAATGACAAATACTGGGCATTATTTGTCTAAACTGTCAAATAAAAAGCCAGTTAAATAGGCCCTGTGCATGCAATGAGAAACAACAAATACATAATAAATACACATTAGTGGAAATGTTTAAATTGAACTTTTTTGAATTCATTAAGGGTGATTAACTTATTATAATGCCTTGGTGGGAGGGCTAATGATCTCGGAATGTCTATCGTTTATGGTTTATTTAGCCACTCGTGTTCAATTCATTTCTCTCGGCAGTGGGCTTGGAGAAATGTGATCTGCATTTAGGCTCATTTACATATAAGTGAAGGTGACATCCAGACTGTTACAAAACATTGCAGCAGGTTTTGTTCCATCTGATTTAATTAGAATCATTAACTGCCCTTTTCCTTTTGTGACGGGCTACATGCCTGCACCTTCATGCCTTCTTCTCTGCTGTGTATGGTGTTTTCTCTGCCTTAACAACCACCTCCATTAAATCACATTAAACAAATGAGCCCGCCAATTATGACAGTTGAAATTCTGGAGGCGGGCAGTGCCTAGGACCCTTGTCATGTCCTTGCGTTCTCGCTGTACCGTGTCTGGAAATGTTATGTTTATTACTGAATAATTACATTTTAAGTGCTTCAAATGACTTTGGCTATGAGGCTTGGTGATTAATTAGACTCTGTAAAGAATACTTGGGCAGTTAATGTGAATGTAATGATGGTGAAACAGTAGATGGAGGTATTAGAGATTGTTTACCTGTCCATTTGTCTTTCTTAAGAGACAATCCGTAATAGAAATGGTTGACGAGAGCTTTGTTGTTGACATGTTAAGTAGCTAGTAGTGTATTTTAGTCACTGAGTTTTCCCAATTCACAAAGGCAAAGAAAAGCACAAATATTATTCGTTTATACAATACTACAAAAAAAGTAAGCCCAAAGTTATGCAACTAAGTTACATTCTTGAGACAGTAACGAAGTAACAAGTAATGGGTAACTAACTCATTTTTCAAAGAAACTTCCCCAAAGCTGCAGATAACATGGTATCACTGCTGCCATATGTAATAAGGCATTATCATCCAACATAGCATCCCATACCTCTCTATGAGTGGGATGTGGATACCCTGCTCTCTGTGTGGCCTCTGAGAGTAGGAACAGAGCAGTGACATTAGGGCATTTTACGTGGTAATATATCAGCAACATTCACCTTGAAACAACATGAAAGTTATGTATTTCATTTGCAGCTAATCTGTGAACTGTTAAATGTTTTTAAGACAAATATCAATATGTAGTATGTGCACAACTGAAACAAACCTCCATTTAATAACAAGCAAGGATCAAAAGAAAACTCTGCAGTGTGTCCTCAATTCCTAAAAGGCAAAGCTTGAGTGGCTTTCTGAGTCAATTTTCACACTTGTGCATACAAAAATGGGTTTAACCCACAGTCCCCAAAACAGACACATTCCCAACTCTGGGTGATAGGATTTAGCCATACCAGGGGGAGCAGAATCTGTCCCTACATTATTTACCATTACCATTCTCTTTGTTAGCTGCAGTCACATTAATGAATGCATGAGGACTTGCCTATTTGATGACCACAATGCATGGGGGAGACTTGCGGTACACCGATGCTCCATTTGTGTGAACTGAATCATTCATCATACACACCACTCACACAAAAAAGCACACAAAAACGGTTTTATATGCTTTGGTGTGTGATAGCTATAGCCATAGTCATCTCCAGGAAGAAAAGAGGGGATCAGCAGCCAAAAACTATTGGAGCACTTTTCTCTCTTCTTTTTGCCAGCTCTGTCTTATATACAGTCTATTTTGCCTACAATTATACCACCTCAACAACAAAACCTCAGCTTGGATTATGTACTGAGCCCAGAAGTCTGCACTGGTGAATGAGCTACATTTTAATGAATGAATTTCTTGCAGTTGGAAGAAGTTTGACACAAGAGACTGAACTCTGGCTCAACCGTCTTTAAACAAATACAACCGATTTATTTTAATTATAAAAGGGTATAGATGTGAAGTAGTAGTGCAGACTAATTTTAATACAGATACCACCTATATTTACTATAGTAAAGAAACACTATTAATACCAATATTACAAGGCCACAGTGCCCATAGATAGACCTGAAATAAACTATATTTTTCACTTCCCATTCACTATTTCCACAGCTTTTGAGTTGTTGCTATGTGGATAACAATGGGGGGGGGGTCATCAGCTTTTCTTCCTCTCACTTCCATGCTCAGGCCCTAATGAAGAAGGTAAGGAGGGGAAAGCTATACTATATTGTATGCACTGGAAAATTTGCTAAATTGAAAATACAGCAGAAAGGCCCTATTTTTACAAAGCACAAACTTATACTAATCCATGATTTCTTCCAGACTTTGCATAATTTAAATGGTTTCATATTTGTCCACAGTGATTTTAATATCTGAAAAAAATATATTTTTCTGCTTTGGCTGTATAGTGATTTTGTATATAGGCTATATAAGATATTTACATGTTACATTTGGTCACAGAGAATGCTTTTAAGTAAATGCAGAGGTGCAGATGCTGAGGCTGACAGCCTTTGATATTGATGCATGTGCCTGGTGAGCCTCCACATGAAGCTGCAACATCAGAGTACCACACTCACATGCGAACTGCACTCAGGGACACTCAGCCTCATTTTATGGTGAAAATCTAAACAGCCTGACAGCTCCTCTCAAACAAAAATCTATGCCATGGAGAGGAGCCAGTCATGGCAAAAGTGAAAAATATACATGACAAGTAAACAAGTCCTATCTGCACAGACATTTACAAACCACTAGACGAAGAAGCATCGTTATTTGCGGAAACTAACTCCCAGTATATAGCAACTTCAAGTAGTGAAAGCAATGCAACTGCAACTAAAGAGGTGACATTTTCAGCTCATTAACAGCCTCTCTGGCATATTTCATACTGACTCTGTGTTTTTGAGTCTGACATCCTCACACTGCTCCACAGAAGCACAGTTTGTAAACCTGATGGTGGCTGTTCTTTAAAGTCTGAGACGAGAGAAGAAGAGCTCACCTCAGCCGCGGGCACTCCCTCTGGGGGCCGACAATGCAGCACGATCATCCCATTCAGAGGAACCTCTGAGCCCTGGGGGTCTTGCTCAAAGTTCTTTCTCAGGTCTAGACAGGTAAAATAGAGGGTCAGTACAAAACATATGTGGGTAAGGTTTGGATCCACTTCCAAGAACTGAGATACAAAACAAAGTAAACTGATTAAACCTAATGTGGGTGGGTGTGGATATGTTGACAGGTATTTAACACAGTATACACACTGAATTAATAGGGACCGGACTCCCTTGTGGAGACAAAAATCAGGTCCCATGATTAGATTTATACACACACACACATATATATATAAACATAAACATTATTCTTATATCAGCAACATAGGCTGTCAAAAAACAATAGGTCTAGGTTAAAGGTTAGGTTAAAGTTAGGCAAGTTGTATGTAAATCCAACATGTGTTTATGAACATTCACAATTTCTTTTTTTCTTTTTTTTCAGAACCTTGCTGTTTTGCTCCTTCAAACAAACACAATAAGCATACATAAAAGGGCCCCATGACAAAGCTAGACTAATACAAAGTACAATGGGTCAAAAGTGTCAGGTGATGAAAAAGCAGCTCTTACAGGCAATGCGGACAGTTGCCTTGCGGCTCTTGGAGGTTCCCAAGTGGCTCCAGGCCACACACAGACACCAGTAATCCTCTGGACCATGGAAGTCCTCCACCTGCTGCCGTGACACATTGATCATCACCTCGCGGATCTTCAGGCCTGCACAGAGACAAAACAGTGACAAAATTACATATAACTGAAGGTTTCTGTCAGGTTGAATTTGTGGCACATAATACTATAATTTGAACTGCTTTTACATCATGTGAGTATGACACTTCCTATGCAAAGTGAAATGGAATATTTAATCCCATCTCCTCCAAAGTTGCATCCAAGTCAAATAGTAGCTTGGCTTAACCTGAATGGGTAATAATTTCTGGCATTCTTTTAATTCATAGAAAAACAGATAACAACAAAAAAATAATAATAATAACAAGCAATATATAATACACTGACACACAAAATACCTCAAGAACCTCATCACATGGGTGCAGCTATTGTAAAGTCTATGAGATTCAAATTGTAATTAAACAAACTCACAAGCTTCCCATGGCACCAACACAGAGAGGAGAAGACTGTAATATTAACATTTACAAGAACATAATGAAAGACTGCAATCCTCTTCTAAGTAATACTTATGACTTAAGCGATATGTTTTCATCAAGTGGAAAAAATATGCTTTGAGTTAAGCTCTTCAGTGTAAGAAGTCTGCGTAAACAAAGTAATCACCTTCATAATGAAGCTTGTAGGAGCTTGTAGAGAAAGATCTTTGCTTATTCTCTTTTGGGGTTTGGAGTCTTCCAAGAACTGACTTTATTAAATGTAATATAAAGTTACTTTCAGAGGACCGCGTGGCTTCACCAACCACCACCTATGACACAATTTTCATACAGGCTTGAATTATGCAAGTTGGAGCTGTAATAGAATACCTTATCTTGTGGTTATTAGACAATTACAGCCATTGTCACCCAATCAGACAAGCAATTGGTAGCTAATTACTCTACTGCCAAGATGCCTCTGCTTATAAAGGTCCAGCAATCATTACAATCAAAAAGCAGTAGTTCAGAGACATTTTATTTTTTTAAATGTTCCAGAATCCCTGGAGATCAGCTGTGTGATCGGTGGCCTCATAGTTGGGACTTCACAAAACTAAACACATACAAAGCACTGGAAGAACCTGAAATGATCATGGGACTAAATAAACGGTTGTTGTACTAATATGGCTATATAGATCAATAGCATGCAGGCATTTGAGGACAACACAGAACAAGAGCTAAATGCAAATCATTGGACTGCTCTTGCCCGTTTCCTCGCTTTTCTCTATCTGGCAGTGCATCTGTGTGATTTTTATTCAGTCTGGCCCTTTGTCCCATCTTGGCCAGTCTACAATGCTGGCCTTGGGGGTCGGACTTGTGCCAGGTACTTGTGGCTCCTGATCCAAGCACGGCTAAGCTCAGTTTGGAATCGTCTATAGCTCTGATCTGAGGATGTCCATTTCCTGCTGCAAAAAGGCAAATTTTGCTTTAAGTCTGAGTTACTGGTGGAATCCTGATAGCGAGGCGTCTGGGTGCGTGGTGGGCGACAGAGTGTAGGCTGAGGTGGATGGATATAGCTGGCTGTCTGATATGCGCTGTGCTTGGGGGAAATGTTTGTGTGATGTGACATTGCAGCATGCAACCCAAGCATGTGGAGGCAGTGAGGGCTGGCTCAGGGCCAGACACAGACAGACCCTGCTAGACAAGCGGAACATGCTTCTAGCAACATCTTCGCTCTGGTCCCAGCTGTGTGCGTCAACCTTAATCCTTGGACCAAAGGGACCCATTACGCTATGCCTGAAAAAATATGATCAAAAGTCAGACATTAACTGCACGTAGTCCTCAGTCATGCTATTCCAATGGGAGTTTTGTTTATGTTTATGAAGAAAGCACTATTTTGCTGGAGCCCAGAGACCATGACCTGTATAGTTTTTATTATCTAACCAGACAGCATGTTATAGAACACAGAGGTCTACCTTTTCATTCTTCTTTTATATGGTTCAACCATTTTTATGGGTTTCAGTCATATGACACTGTGTTTTGGAGTTTTCTTGCAGCCTTTTTTGGACACCTAATTTATTTAACACAGCAATAAAGATGCTACACTGTTTACTAACTGATTGCTGTTACTAGAAACTTGTAAACAAGTTAACATAGGGCCAAGCATGTTACCTGAAACAAAGTGTTCACTGCACAGTCTGGAATGAACTGTGGAAGTCACCTGATCCCTACTGATGGCTTTAATCGATTTCTGAATATGGTCTTTGGGGATATATATATATATATATAAAGCTCCTTTCTTGTAGACACTTGGTGTTGGTACCATCCAAAGTGCCAAAGTGCAGCAAGCAGGCGGCATAGCTGTTTCATGACAGTACCAACAAATGTGGAACATCACTTCGAACCATAGACTGAACAAAGAAGTGGACTAAGGGAGTGTGACATCACCTATCGCATTCGGCTCCTCTCAAATGAAGCTCACAATGCTGGTGGTTACAGGGGTAAATATGGAGCCAAGTACCATATTAGGAATAGGAATGCACCAGGATCATATAGAGCAGGTTAATATAAACATTTGAAAACCAAAATGATGAGGCTCACTGCAGCAGTTACAGAGAGAGGGGTTACAGTTTCTCAATGTAAAGTCAATTGAAAATAGAGTTGAAAGAGCTGGAAGTGCCCCCATGAACACTTCCTATTTAGAACGTGGCGACTAACACAGGCTATTGTTAATTTATAAATGCAGTCTATGTTTCATACCCATCAATAGCTACTGCTGTGAAAAAAAAGTTACTGCTGAAGGATTAGTTAATTTCAGGTTGTTTTGTAAAGTTGTTTCTCACTTCCCCTATGTATTCAAAACTAATTAATCACCACAATGAATGTATATATTCTTTCCACCACTCTCCAGTTAGGAGTTTTGCCATGATGGTAAAGCAAAATCCATATAAAGTGGACTTCCTGATTATTAGACAATACAGTGTTTTATAATTAGGCTAGATGAAGACAGTACACAACAGCCATATTTTAACCTCAAGAGCTGCTTATATAATATATCTCACAATATATAAAACAAAATGTACTCAAATACATTGTAAAAAAAATGAGGTATAGGCCCTTAAAGCATGTTGTCAACAAATAAGATAATAATAAAAATCCATATTTATACTTCAATAGGTATTGTCATTGTTTTGGGCATATTTTTATTGGTCATCAGTAATGCACAGTGCTGTATGAAACACTCACTGCTACTGATATATCAGTTCTAGTGACAAACCATTGACAAGCGTGGGTTTATGATAAGCTCTAGAATTCCAACCGGACACCAACATTGTAACTTAACTCATAAAAGTGTTGGCAAAATAGATCCTCTTCAAATACTTGGTGTGATGGTGAGAGACTATGTGGCTTCTCACTATCCCCTCACTGGGCCCCACCTTGCTCTTTTTGTCCTGAATGCCGCCCGGGCAGATGGTATCTTTGGTCCAGTCCGTATCATAATACACAACACTGGAGTGGCTCTTTGACAGCACATCAGCAGGAATAGATATCCATATACTTCCCCTACCCACCTACCATTCACTCCCTATCTCCTCATCTCCCAAATCTGCAGCTGCTGCTCTCCTCTCATTCACCACACAGGCACCCACATATCTGTTTGCAGCCTCTATTTCACTCTCTCATTGCACTGTCTCTTCATTTTTCTTATGTCGTCCCGGTCCCATTCGCCCTGTTATCTCTTTATCAGGGTATCATCCTTTCAGTCCCAGTGTATAGGCACAGATATCCCCACTGTTCCTCCTTCCTATCCTCTGCTCTTCTTTCACCCTGTCCTTCAGCAATCCCACTTGTGTCAGTTATTTTCATCTTCTACCCTTCATCACCAAGGAGATGATTTGTAATTTAAATATAAATAAAGTCACTTTGTGGACCAAGACATAACAACAGAAATAACACATTAAACTATATTAAATTAATTTAAAAGCCTATGTAATTCACTGTATGTGTTCCGTGAAGATCAAATTACAAATGACAAAGCATTGATGTTTACTAATTTAATGTTGTGTTTAAAATATCTAAGTTTCTGCTTTTAGATACACACTACAGAATTTCCATAGAGCTGGGATTTTGGCACATCTGTTGCCCCAATCTTTGTTCTAACACCAATGGAGTATTTGGATTTTTGTTTCAGGATAGCCCCCAGACAGGTTATACAATGTTTCAAGGCCATTGAAAACAGTATGTGGGTGTTTGGACACAGATTTGATTTCAGCTGATATCTCAGTATATAAGGTGGAGTTTGCTTTTAAACATAAAATGTTATTGTTTTAGGTAGTAGCTCATATACAACTGAAAGGAGGACACACGTATTCAAGACAAATCCAGTGTTGACTGAAAAAAACAAAACAAAAAATGTAGCACAGATCAGATCCCAAAGTTAAAGAAAGGTATTCCTGTTAAATTTTATGCTAAAATATTATCATTCATTTTTGTAATGAATGAAAAATGAAGTAAAGTAGACCTTAATGTACATTTCTTGTAGGTTCTTACACAAAACTGTCCGTCATTAGCATAATTTACTATATTTAAACTTTTTTTTTTGTTTAATTATGGACAATGGGGAAAGTTTCCTATTAATACTATAATGTGCAATTGTGTTTTGTGAGCCAAAATGAGATATTCACAGAGGCACAAGGTTTACCATAGGCAGTGGTTTGACACACCGGTATTTTTACACCCAGAGCAGCACAAGGTGAAGAGAGGCACAGGCAGATGGTGGATTTATTTAAATAAAGCAGCACAAAACAAACTATTGGTATTTTGGTGAAGGCAGGGGTCTCAGACATGCTCTGAATATAAATGAGGGTTTGTTTATATAATAACTAACTTTCACAGCAGAGAATGATTGGACTTAATGTAACGTAGCCTAAAAAACAGAAACAACAAGCAGCAGATAAATGTTTACAGTGATCTTTCCTTCTTAAAAAGTCAAAGGGATATGAACATTTTCATTACCCTATCCATGAGTTTCAGAGGTAACAAAAGTTAGGTTCGTTGCCAAAGCCATTCAGCAACAAAATATTCTATATAAAAGGTCATAAGTCCTCAAAATGCAGGAATAGGACCCACAGATATATGGACATTTTACCATTGCTTTTCAGTTTTCTCTCTCTTTTCTCTCTGACTCTATGATCTTACCTAATGTTTTTTTTTTCACCCCAGACATAATTATACAGGCATTCCATTAACCAACCAATGAAAAGTGATTAGTTTATTACCTAATATAAAGGTTTAATTCCAGGCATTTGTCACACATCATTTTTCTGTCAAAACATAAAGCTTATACAAGGACATTGACATGACTCCACTTTAAAATATGTATGCATTGTAAATATTTGATGCTAGGTTGCTAATGACACTTGTACAGCTATGTGTCTCACTTTTCAAGAATCTGTGTGAAACAAATTTTTTTTGACACATTTTGAAGCACATTTTCTTGGTGATGAATTTAAAAAGTTGGGGGACAAGTGTAGTTCTCACTCGCTCATAGTCATGCCATGTTTGTCAGTCTGGAATATTCTTGCTGACAAGATGAGTTGCAGGCATGAAATTTTAAGGCACTACATGAAGAAAAAGGCTCCTTAACTACGATACACCTCTAAGTTATTGGGAAACAACAATATTCATTCAATTGCATGAAATACCTTGTTCTCCAGATTGTCTCCTGCTTGTGGCACAATTGCTGTTGAGGTGTAATGGATATTTTTGCTGTGCTTTTGTGTGTCTTGTTTTGTTTGCTGGAAGGCACAACATGCACTTTGAGAGGGAAAACAACACAATACAAAGCTACAATAAAGTGAAACGTATATATCTCTCCAAAGATAACCTATATGTTTCTTTTGCTCCTGGTCAAACGTTGTTGAGGAGACGTTGTGCATCTAATTCACAGCTTACTGCTTTAATAGCGCCAGTGCCCTGCTCTGGTTCAACCCTGGGGCCAACCCTTCATCTGACTCACTGGGTATTGCTGCTGCCCAGACACAGGCATCACAAGATGGAGCTGAAAGAACAGGGCAGAGTATGAGCACATTATTTAATACACGTGACGCAGAATAGACAGACCTGTGACATAATGTTGTTCTGTAAAATGATGTCCCTGAATTTCAGCACTACAAGGGCAACAGACCATTAAAGTAGTAGTAGTATTAAAGTAATGTAAAATCACCATATTTTAAAGATGCACTGTCTAACTTTACTGGTGTCTGCCACTGTTTGTTCCCATGAAGATGTGTCCCTTTGCTTGAAAGATATAATATTTAGATTTCAATTTTGTAATTGCTATAGCAACAAACACATGAATGAGAAAAGTTGCATACTGCACCTCTAGGTAATAATAGGCAAATCAAACATCAACATAAAGAATAAAGATACTCAAACAGTAGTTATAATAAAATGGATACTGCTGTATCACATCTCTTTGAATCAAAGAATGTCATTTTAAAAAGCCTAATGAAGCCATTACTTCCAACTGAATTCTTTCAGACAAATTTTTCCATTTCACTTTCAAAAGCCATCTCAATTTACCAAAGCAAAAATGAATAAATATGTGATGCAAAATAGGCTCAAACATAAAAAAGAATCATTTACACTGCAGCTCTTTGAAGTGGGCCATGGAGTGGCTGTTTGGACAGAGAATGTATGCCATGTTGAAACACACTTATGCACAAATGATTTGTTAAGCACGAACAGCTTCTGAATACATTTGGTGAGGCTGTTGGACTGTACAATAACATCATGCGTAGGCTGCAGGAGATGGCCACGATACTGTTCTTAAAATCATCAAACTCTGGCAAGTAATTGGGAACGTTTTGTCCCAGCTGGCTCCGTCAGTTGCAGGCAATATATAACTTCATTATCCGTATTAAACAAAAAAGCAACAAACTTTTTGGGGCCATAGAAAATACTGTGCCATCCTCTGTGTCCCCAACATGGCCTCCATACCCCCCTTATTCTAGAAGAAAATGATCAGGAACCAGACAGGCACCGTGCAAGGCAGAGAGAGGCAGTCAAAATACTGGTCCATTGTTAGTTTGCTGGAAATATTGATTGGTTCTGCGTTAAGTGAACCATCAACAGTGTGGCCCTAATGGGAGCCTGGGCAGGAACATAAATATTCACTCTCTACCTCGACCCCTTTCATAAAGTAATTAGAATGAGGTTGTTAGATGTTTACAGCAGAATCACTATGCTATAACAAAAGCTTTGTCTGCACATACAATGTGCTAAAACCGAATTAATAAGACATTTTTCTTTTTGGCCTTTGTAGGGGCACCTTCATATAAGCCATGATCTGCATATGGATTTGTCTTGGCATTTATGCCACACTACCTTTTACATTAAACCTTCGTCATTTATTCATTCTTGGGACCATCACAGTGTGCTTGCACAAGGATATTTGAAGCTGTATTAATTTGACTTGGAAGTAATACCTTGTATACCCCCAAGTGGTACTTTAAGTAATACCCCATAACTATTGTTGACTATTTACATAACACAATAAATGTTGTTAAATGCTTTACTCCTGCTTAATGTACCTGGTTGGATAGTGCAATAAAACAACTAATAGAGTCTTCTTGTCCTTGTGCTATTGTATGAATCCATTTCAACTTAAAACAACAACAACTGAATTTCAAGAAGTTGCATCACTTAAAGACACCATTTGAAGTTCAAAGTCAAATTCCCGAAATCGAACAAGTGCCTCCCTTTCATGGTGTAACAGTTGTCATTTTGCTTTATCAAGCGTGACAAACGGTTAAGGCTAAAGAAGCAAGGCAAATACATTGGTAGGGAGAGACTGCAGCTCAAGGCATCTTTATAAAGTCCCGTTGGCTGTGAGTCCTCAGCACATCAAAACACATACATGGTCAGTCACCATGGAAGGTGAGGGCTCTGTGTGTGCATGTGTGTGTGACAGTGTAGTTGATACAGTGGGTTTAACAGCGCAGGTGATGGGAGAATACCTGTTCCTGTATCAGTGTGCTCCTGGGACATGTGCTGACTCTGATGGACCCATTCTCCATTACACTTGAAAAAGATCTGCAGGGCGGGTCTCGCCTGACAGCGCAGCTTTATGGGGTTACTCTTGACAATGTAGGCGTCTACCGGCTCCTGCAGGAACTGAGGCAACGTCCCAGACTGTCCATGCTGCTGGAACTCACCGCGTGGGCCTGGAAAAACAGATAACTATTGAGTAGGGCTACACAAACATATGGAATTAGTTAGGATGTAACAAATAATACAGAATATACACTCTAAGTCAGATGATTTTCAAAAAGAGTCTACATAGCAATATGAAATGGAACACATCTTCAGGTCTTAAACTGTCAGCTCACAATTGCAATGAATATTAAAATAAACATGTAAGCCTTGGTTAACAGTGTGGTTCATTTGGACTTGTTAGCAGCAGACATAATTTCCTCCTTCCTTGCTTGAGTCAGTGCACGTGGTGCTGTTCTAATGCCCTGCAAGTGTAATTACACTCAGACTAATCCCACAGTTTGCTGGAGCCACTTTCATGCTGGTGTGAGGTTTAGTGAAGCAGTTGTGCTACTGCCCAGCCCAGCACCAGCCTGACAGAGCAGTATGCGTCTCCCTCTACAGCAGTGGAGCACAAGTGAAAAGCCCATCAGGATTACACAGACACTCTCTCCTTTCTGCTAATCTAATCCCCTACCTTTCCAGCGGATGTCTGCTGATTGAGGCCAATAGATAAAAGACTGTGATTCTCTGGCAGTAAAAATGACTCGCTCTGTTCCCTCCACATGACACACTTTCTTTCCTCTTTCCTACAATCGAGGCGTAACAAAAAGACATGCTTTAATTTGAAAATGACTAGCCCCAGGCTTTCCTTGTACTGAGTGCTCAAATTTGTTTTGATGCGGCATATTGACACATTATATTCATGTTTGGAAAGACGTGAGTTTGCCTCTACATAATGAGAAGAAAACATGAATACAGAAAACACACAGCTGACAAAACATCATCCGTCCAGGTCCAGACAGGTTGTGTAGCAGATAACTTTAACCATTTTGAAACCAAAAAATGTCACTTTGTATTTTATTGGCCCATTGTGCAATTAGGATATGTTATAATCAAATTAAAGAATATATACTTTTAAAACTCATCTTGAGATAAGAGCAGTTTTTTTTTCATGTGATTTTGTTTTCACAAACTAGTTAGTACTGAATTTTATTTCAAAACTTGTGAATATATTTACTAAGCCACACTAATGTAATTACTAATGTAATTAAACTAACTGTTTAATTCCAAATTATCAATAATTTTGTCATCTGTGGCTATAGGATGGTCTCTACTCCACAAACGTCTTTATTAACACAGCTCCTTTGCATTGGCTCTAGTGTATTGTAGTAGCTGTTGTAAGTGGCCAGAGGACAGGATGAAGACAAATGTGTGTATGCAGTGTGCTGCCACAGAGGAGACAGCACTGTCCTCACTACAGTGATCTACAACTGCTGCTTGAGCCGCCAATAACACAGAAGGGGCTCGGAAACATCGAGACCAGCCTGAAAGCAAAACAAGGCATCACTGCCACAGGCCTGAGTGATGGCTCTATCTCATATCGCTCTCCTGCCTCCTTCCATCCAGTATTCAGCACCAGCTCAAATTATTATTTTTCCCCCAACAGCCACTCAAACTCATCACATGCAAAATTAAAGGCAATCAGTTGATGTGGTCTCTAATGTCATTTAATGAAATCGAAATGAAATGAGGAAGAAAGAGCCCCAAGTTGACTACACTCATTTATCGGTTGAGGTGGTATAGGCGATTTCAGGAGCTGTGGTTCTGCTGTAGTGGGCACTTCTCATCAGGTCAGAGGGCAGCAGGCAGAAGCTGTGTCCGCATACAGCATGGAGCACATCTCAGAGACAGCAACAGTATCAGCTATGAAACAGTGATTTTGATGTCCGAAACCCTATACATCTCGTGGCAATATGAAGACCATTAATACAAAAATCCCTTATATTCTCTTAGATGTATGATGCAAACTCATGTCAAAATACAGCTGGAATGTGATCACGGTGGAGCAGTTAAATATTTGTGGCTTGTGATGGGAGCTGTGCAGCAGATGGACGGTGCATACAGATCAGAGGTGAGGTGTAGAGGAGGTGTGGAGGAAGGAGCAGATGAAGGGTGGGTGTGAGAGACACCCAGGGCACTGAGGGAGCATCTGTTCTGATCACCCATGAGGAGCACAGCACTAAAATCTAACACAAACCAATCGTATAACTGTGTATTCTGTGAAGTTCATGATAAAGATGAAATCAAAGTCAGTTGCTGCAAGACACAATACATATACGATCATTACAGAGGAGAGAGGCTATAGATTTAAAGCTGCAATACGCCACTATTCCTTTTAAATTAGTGCATTTTGCTGTTTTCCCCAAAGAGTATATTGTAAAAGAAGAACTTTGTAACAACAACACTGCACACTGCCAGCAAATAATTGTAAAACTTTTTATTGATTGCAAATGAGGAAGAAATAGCATAGACTGTCACTATAATGCTTTGGGATAAGAGTGAATTGGCTTTACTGTCTGAAAAACCTATTTGTGAGAGTTTGAACATATTAGAGTCATGCGTAAAGGTCCTATATTACATGAAATCCATTCTTGTGAGCTTTTTAGCCATGTTATAATGTTGTTACCTCATCAAAAACATTCCAAGAGCTGTGTTTTGTTTCAGTCACACATGTTTGACTAATCCTATATCATTAGTCCATCTACATATCCAAAGCTTAAAATGCTCTGTTCCAACTTGCAATGTTATGAAGTGTTCAGTAGAGACTGATAATTTCAGGTCTGAAATTGTCAGATTCTAGTGAAGGTGTATAAAAACACAATAGAGCACTCCCCGTATTACCATATGACATCACAAGATGGAACAGTGTTTTTGTTTGAGAACCTAAAATATGCAGGATTTGTGTGTTAAACATGTGTGAATGAAACAAAACACAATTCCAGGTCTGTTTGTGATGAGGAAACAATATTATAACATAGATCAGAAAATAGCATAATACAAGCCCCTTAAATACCTACTTGTTTTTTCATGGTTGAAAAATAAAGTACATCAGCTTTAAATACTTAATAATTTACTACCTTAAATATCAATATCAATGAATAGAGATACAGAAAATGTGTCAAGAGCCGCCAGGTAGGAACAGTTAAAAAAAATTGATCAAACAAATAATGGAGAATGGGGGGTCGAGATTTGGACACAGATATAGTTAGATACCAGACACACAGCTAGCTAAATGCCTATAAAGCAAATAAGGTGAAGTTATTTCTATTCTGTGCCAATGCTGTAAAAACTCATTCTAAATTTATTGTTATTTCAAATCACATCGCTGCTTCCTTTGTGCTTGTTCTCCTAAAGTGTCCTTAGGCGAGTCTCACTATCACTATTGCAGAAAGAGGCCTCCAGCACTAAAGCTACTTTCCAACTTGTAATTTCTCTGCAACTGGCATCACACAAGCAATACATCTCCGCTGTTTAAAACACCACGACCTCAAAAAAGAAGAAAAGACGGGGTGCATTGTTCAAATATTGATGCAAACCTCTCATCTATCTTCAGAGAGGAACAGGCAAGCCCATGCACACTGATCATTCGTGTGTGCCATGACTGGAGATGGTTTCTTAGCTCACATGTCAGATTTTCTTCCACTCAAAACACAAAATCTCTGATCAGCCATTCCACACACAAGGAAAAAGCTGTATTATCCACTTGTCCAGTAAAGTTGTAGTGCAAGCTTCAAACCAAATACAAGAGTTACTTTTTAAATGCTAGGATTTATTGGACAACCACTTCACCAAAGCCACAGGGGGTAGTCTTGCTTAAGTACACCTGATCTGAGTGCAAAATAAATCTGTTAAAAGCCCCTGTTCCTCCTCAAACTTACCAGATTACTGTGGGCAGCATTGCAACAAGTATATTGTGTTATATCCTTTAGCTTCAGCTCTGGTGTAACACAGATATGAGGCACAAAGTCTTCAAAGCCTTGAAAAAAAAAAAAAGATCCTTATATCAAAAATAGTAAGCAATACAGATTAGACGTTTGCATGGATTTCATAGTTGGGAATTTCTAAGGTAAGTATATTTCTGAGCTTTGGCGGCTCATTTTTAGGATTATGTGTATTGGCAATGAACATATATTTAAAAATGAAACGTCAGAGCATGCTGAAAACTGTTAACTGAAAACTATAAACAAATAATACAGTACTGACAATCTTATCTCAATATTTTTGTATTACCGGTAAGTATTTTTAAAAATAATAATAATAATAATCATCATCGTCATCATCATCATCATCATCCTCATCATCACCACCACCACCACCCCCACCACCATCATCATCATCATCACTTTTATATCGTGCTTTTCTGGACACTCAAAGATGCTTTACAGTGCTTTATTCATTCACTCCACACTCGGTGGTAAGCTACTATTGTAACCACAGTTGCCTGCCCTGGGGCATACTGATGAAAGCAAGGCTGCCACTTTGCACCATCGGCCTCTCCGACCACCACCATCACTCACGCACACACCACTTTCTTACTAGGCAAAGTGGGTGTCTTGCCTAAGGACACAATGACACGGTGGTGTCCCTTCCAAGTAGTAACCAGGCTTGGCATTGCTCAGCTTCTGAGATCTGACAGGATCAGGCTTTAACAAGCTGTCAGTTTTTTTATTTTTCATTTTACTATGCATTTTTTCTTATTAAGCAGGACACAATATGTTTTTTGAGTTGGTCAGCAAATGGTGATGTTGGTGTTGACAATAGTTTCCTAGTTCCCTTCCCATGTGTGTTTTTGCTTCACAACACACACTCTCACTTCTTGCAGTTGTTTAAGTTTAAAGTGATTAGGGTGCTTTTCATTATATATATATATATATATATATATATATATATATATATATATATATATATATATATATATATATATATATATATATATATATATATATATATATATATATATATATATTATATATTATATATAGATATATATAATCATTTAAATATTGCACATGTATGTGGCAGTGGATGTGTGTGTCACCTCGGCACACCCAGGTGGTATCTTCATCTGTGTTGTGACAGCTTGCCAACCTGCTTTTGGCAGCCAGGAGATAGTGCTTCCCTCAGCTCTCCCCATAATCAAAGAGTAAACATGCTGAAGCAAAAGTGGGTTACCTGGATGTCAAACTGACAAAAAGTCTGTGGTCCCACATCCCATCAGCCACTGCTGTATAGGTATAAGCACATTAATATTTATAGGTGAAGTAATTCATCTAAATAAAGGACATACTGCTATTTGCACTCCAGCTTCAGATTTACATGTCACAAGACTCAAACCAACTTAATCTTGCACTATAAACACAAATGTGGCAAATACGTATTTCAGTGAAGTCACTTTCAATAACCAAAATAAATAAATACATAAAAAACTAAAATAGTAAGGAACAAAATCATAACACAACCTCAGCCAGCATAATCTTTATCCCAGGACCGAGCGTAAATGAGACTTTACACTGCTTTTCCTGTAGTACAGAGTCTGAGACAAGCAAGCATGCAAATCCCTGTGCTAATAGTCAGGTTTTTGTGACTCAAGAAGACAACAAAAGAATAAAATTCACTTGAACTAAACAGTAGCAGGCAATAATAAGGTCTGACTGCCTTGTCTTCTGTGTCTGTCCTCTCCCTCTTACTCCGATGAGCCATTTGTTACTTGGCACACTTCCAGGTTCACCAAAATATCAAGTGTTGACAGGGTCATAGAAGCCCATTTAAAAGACTTGTCTCCAATTGCCAACACGCACCTGTTTATTTCGGCTCCAATTTGCATACTAAAAATTTTTTATTTTTTTTTTTAGATTGGTGGAGTTATTATTACCATTTTAGTTTTAGTATAATATTTAAAGTTGTTGTATATACTGAAAAAGAAAGCTTACTTATCCTTTCCTATCCTGAAACTGCAGTAGTATATTTATAAAGTATATTTTCTTTACACAAGACATATTGTGCTTTTGTCTGCTACAATCCATGATACCTGGATCATTATTTTATTATTGGATGTGTCAACTTAAACAACAATAAAATAGAGTGCTGTTCCACCATGCTGATGGCCCTATAGGCCTGGAGAACTACAGTATATTTTGACATATATAAATATGAAAAATGGATTGACCAATATTTAGGCCTAAAATTGCTGTCAAATTGTGTTACTATTAGAATACAAAAAATAAATAAATAAATAAAAATCTATGTTTTTATATGCAAAGAAACCAAAACCAACTCCCCTTCAAAAAAAAAAAAAGAAGAAAAAAAAGATCATTACAGTATTTATTTCAAAGTTAGCTTTATCAAACCAAAACAACATGAGTGCAAAGAAAGGACTAAAGCAGATGTAGTTCTTCTGTATTGAAATGTAATAAGCCTTGCATTATTACCTCATCTATCAGCGTTTCTCTGCTGGAGGTCTAGTGTCATTTAGAAAACGACTCAGCACTGACTGACAGACAAAAGCAGATAATTGCTTTCTCACTTTTTTGCATATACCCTTTGATACATTTTGTCTTTTTTCTGACAGACGAGACAGGGACATAATTAAAGCTATTGTGCGGTCTATGCAATCTTGGCACAAATCATGCTGGCACCCTGACAGCTCACTCTAATGCAGGCACACTTTACAAGAGAGTTTCATAAATAAGTAAAAACACTTGAAAACAATCCCCACTATTGCATTTTCACACGTTTTGCTTCCATTCCTCTTCAAAAGCGTCAACACATGGAACGAATAGAAAAGTGGGTCTCTATTATGAAATGAATATATGAATAAATTAGAACTGTGGAACAGTAAAGTGCAAAAAAAAAAACTAAAATAGAAATTTTACTAGAGAGATTCCTGGTGGTGCAATGAGCAACATTATAAATAATAACACATGGCATTAGTGATGTGTTGGCAAATAATGGTATCATTAATCATGTGCTGTGAAGTGATGTGATTATGGAGAGTGATAGTGCAGATATTAGTTTAGCAAACTGAGATCTCTGCTGTTTTTTCACTATGGCTTAATATGCACAGGACATATCTCATAGCAAAATTACATCAGAACTGATGGGGGGATTATTAGCCCTAAACAAAACCCTTGTTTTTAATGAAAACATCAGTCACATACCAGCAAGCATTGAGTTTCATAGTGAACATCTGTTTTGAACTTCCTCAAATTAAAGTTCTGCAACAAAAGGCTCATCACAAGAATTAATATATCACATATAACATATCATTCAATCTGCAAGCTGAAACAGTATTCTTAGCGTGTTTGCAATGCTAAGAAGTTGAGTTTTTTTTTTTTTTTTTTTTTTGGAGATTGCAGATGCAAAGTGTTTTATTCTGCTAGTTAGTTATTGCAGCTCATGATTTTTTTAACAACATTGTAAATTTAGGATTGTTTTTGTGGTAGTTTTTCCTCTTGGGTTATTGTGTCAGTGGTATAAATTAGTTTTAATATTGTTTATTTCCCATGTTTACTTTACAGCAATATATTGCACTTCAAAATGTATTGTCGTGACAGGCCTATGCAACAGACAAGTAATTTTGTTACAAAATATGTTGTTAATTGTTTATGAGAATTATTTCATTTTTTTTTTCTGGATAATATTCATGATAGTAAATAACAGTGAGGCATATAGTCATTACAGTCATGGCTACAGCACCAGGCTCTGTGCTGGGCTCAGATTTGGAGATTGATTTTAATCTCTGACAAACCGCTGAATGTCTTCCCCAAATCTGCACCCCTATTTTATGCTAAATTTGTCCTGTCCAATAAAGTCTACAAGCAAATGTTATTAAAGTAACATTATGTGGTCATATTACCTGGGCAATAAACATCTCCAAACAAGAAAAGTAGATGTAGGACCCCTCACCTAAAAAGTTACATAGTGCACCTGTAGGAAAATAGATGAAAAACAGAATATGAATTAATTGTGTAAAAAGTTGCACTAATTGAGTAATCATTCAGTTCTGGTACTGTTCCTAAAAAAAGCAAACAAGCAGATACTAAACAGATAAAAGCGTCTAGCATGAGGTTCAGGCTCATGGCCTCTACAACCAGCAGTCTGTGATCTCTTTACATATAATATTCATGATCATCACATACCTGTGCAGTGCTTTCCTGTGTCTCTTCTCATCCTCACTTATATCAAAAGGCAAAGCGCTCTAATGGCCTTGAAAAATGCAAAAAGGGAGTAACTTTATCCAGCTCCTCAGTGACTGCTCTGTTCTTCGAGCTGCCCTGTGATTGTCTGTAGTAGTCCGCAATCTGCCCTGCTCTCCCTCTCCCAAAGGAGGTCTTCAAACGTACTTTTAACTGCCCTGGTAATGCAAGCCGAGTGGATGGTGAATATGCGATCCAGCCAAAAAGCTTTGTAGCTAATGGCATGTGATGTGGACTACATGAATAATACACAAAGAGGTGAGGTTGAAGTCTTATTCAAATCTGAGCGGCTGTGGAAAGGCAGTGGGCCTCTGATCTCCTGATTATTTAATGGGACAAGAACTGTTTAGCTACACAATGACATCAAGCAATTTTTGCCAAGTAAAGTGGATAAAATGCCTCACTTCACTTAATACATTACTAATGAACAAGTTCCCATTTTACTGCTTAATAAATTAACAGTCCCAGTGCACTGTGCTAGGATTTCTATTAAATCTTTAAAGAAACAACAACAGTGAGGACCTTTTAAGGTTGAATACGCACATTTTAAACGCCTGGATGGACACAGTGCTACTATGTCAACACAATCGCTTGGCTATTCACTCATAATTGATGGTTACGTTGCATGTCAAATAAACAAACAAATGAGTGGAGAACAAGAGTGCATGCCAGCTCAGCACCTTTAGCATATCCTCTGTACCCTGTGTCCCAGATTCGTTCTTGCATAACTCTATTATTGTGGATGCCATACAAATTGTCATGACAAACAGAAATGATTATGGCATGTTCATTGCTCAGTGTCTAAAAGGGCTACTTAATAGAGCAGGGCCCTGTGCAGCGTCAGCATTAAGCGTGCCCATGTAGAGGAGTGCTGAGTAAAGCTGGTTACAAGACAAAAGGAGCTCGGAGCATTAAAAACCTTCTCAGACACTTCCTCAGAGACGCGTGCTGATGAGACCTTGACAGACAGCAGCTTGCTTCTTTCAATTCAAATCACCATCTCTCCCCACGACATTCCACTTATGAACTTGACTACACTGAGGCTTTATATATGGCTAAAAGTAAAAGAAAATAGGAAAAAGAAAACAAGAAACAAGATCCAATTGGCATTAAAGGCACTGTATCAATTTTTTAAAAGAGAACCAGCTTGCAGTGGTCCAAAGTGAATCCCTTACCTTATGCACTCTGAACATCCTAATTAATCACCCTGATGAGTTTATAAGTGCATTTCACAACTCAGACACCACAGCGGACTTTTGCTGTGACAATAAAGCTAACAACACTAACAATGCTCGCAGTACATTTTGTCCTTAAGAGCACCTTCTAATATCTTTCCTGGGGCAGCACATATTTTTAGAGATGCGCCGATACCGATATCTGATATAGATGCTGAATCCGATATTGATAAATGTGCTGGCTTCCAAATATCGGTTCAGCTGTTATCCTGGTTGGACTTATAAAGTGATTTAATAAGATTTAGTAAGACTATTCACTAGTTGGAATTTGCCCAGAAAGTTAGATTTTTCATTTATACAAAGGATTTGTGTAGATATCTCAGAGATATAAATAGATGTGGATAGCAGCTACACAACACATTTGGATCAGTTTGTTTGCCTTTAATTTTATTTTACAAGAAAGTATCGGTTGATATCAGGTATTGTCAGATATTTAAAGCTACAGTATTGGAATAAGTATCAGAACTGAAATAGCTGGATCAGTGCATCCCTATATATTTTGCTCAAATACTTTGGAAAAAAATCAGGCACTAGGCTACTAATCAAGAAACTGCTTCTATCAGTCTTGGAATAGGCCTGTCATGATATCAAATTTTGAAGCTTGACATATTGGTACAGACATATACTGTGATAAATTATAATATTGAAACTACTTTATGCCTTTTACACAATAATCATAATGCAAGGTAACCCCAGTAAACCATTTTCCGTATCATTAAAATGCATAGGCTGCAATTTATATATATATATATATATATATATATATATATATATATATATATATATATACACACACAACATATATACACAACAGAATGAGCTATTATTTGTCAATAATTAGCCAAAGAAGATACTTATTCAATCTTTTACAGCTCAAATTATAACAAAAATACCCCAAATCTTCCCCACTTTTACAAAGGAAATGTACACATGATAAACACTGAGCCCCAAAATATATTATTCCAGATTTCATATATTGAACGAAGTCAATATAGTAATTATCGTGACAGGCCTATCTTGGAATATAAATGTGTACTGTAGCTGATATAACATTTAAAGTGGGTTTACCCAATTTTGCATTTTGTGTTTTTCTCCAGAGAGTATTTTTTGCAAAAATACAAAATGACGTGTGCCTTGTTGCATCTAATAAGAAAGTATTCTTAGGTAATAGCTGAAAGCAGTGAATTGGCTGTACTTTGGTGGCTCACTTTTGTTTCACCTTTTCACCTGTCTGAAAAAAACAGTTCTAAAGCATGCACACATACAAAATATATGTGAACTAACATGTATTAACAATGTGCCAAGAGGTCTGTGAGAGCTAAGAACTAGTTAAAATGGATTTCCTCCATTTGCAGTTTGAAAATCATGTATTAAATAAAATCATATTATTTTGATACTCCTTGGCAATCTGTGCAATTGCAATGCAGAGTGCAACAACAGCATGCAAATAATAGCAAAGTCAAGACAGGTCAAGGTGAGGCAACCACTTCATTTTAAAAACATGAGAAGGACCTGGCTGCGAAGGCCAAGCTATAGCCCTATTTATGCAGCTTGTCAGGCATGTGTGAGTGTGTCATTGCATAATATGTATTTAAGTTACAGAGGTGATCTGTGACTACGACCTGAACCTATTGAAGGAGATATCGAGAGAACATTAAACTACAGATGTCAGCACGACTTTGCAATATACTCATCAAACACATTTGATTACATCCCAGTGTTATATAGATTATTTAAATTAAAAATGACTAAATATCAGTATCGGTGGTATTACTGGTGACATTTGTCCACTCCAGCCTAAATAAATGAGACCACAGAGAGGAAGTAAAATGGAAAATAAAAAGTAGGGAGGCCTGGATCAATATCAATATCCCACAGCTATGCACAAACACAGACCACAAATGAATGGTGGTGCTTTATTAGAACCTACCAAATCTATTTAAACACACATTCTTCAGCTAACCACAGCTGTTTCCAGTGACAGCAATTACAATATTCATTAGACAGAAATCTCTTTAGCCCAATCGATGGTCTTTGAGCTGAAGAGATCTGGGCAGATATCTGAGTCAAAATCCATTGGATACAAAGGATCCAATTGCACAAGCTTTGTGACTTCTCCAACCCTTGAAGAAATCAATAGCATGGCCCCTCCAGTGGATTTAGCAGCTTGTTAGCAGTCCTGGAACAGCTGTCTTTCCTTACGTTTTGTGATGTTCTGGTCCAATCTATTTGGGCCAGTGTTTCAAGCCTTTTTTAGCTCATTGTGGACTTGTGGTGCGCTCAGGTGAAGTGAACACAGCCTCCATCCACTTAGGCTTTTCAATCTCACTGTAACACGGTCAAATAAGAGTGCACAAGATTAAATCGATGGCTGGCCAGTTGACTGCTTGACGCAGCATTCTTTTCCACACCATTTCCTTGCTTTGACCATCTATCACTCACATTCTCAACAGTGCTCCTCTGCCTCAGCCTTATTCCATTATTCTTATTCCTGATGTCTTGCTGACAATGTGTCATCACCTTAAACGGACCACATACACATGGACATGTCTGTATTCTAAATGCTTTCTCCAGAGGACATTAGCGGAGGAGATGACAAACTGTGACATGGGAATGTACAGGAAAGGAAATCTAATTTACAGTGTGGCCTCTAAGGTCAGCCCAGACAGATCCAAGACATCTTTGAGACAAATCTGTTTTTGGTCTCCCACAATTTACTCACCTTGGCAACCATTAGCACACTATGAGAGTAGAACGTGACAAAGCTGTGACAGGCACTCATATATGTTGTTCAGATACTCATAAAGGAAATGACTTTTTGCACAAGTAATGTTTAAGCTGTCTTGCAATTGTTAGCTTGATTTTTTTTTTCTTTCCTACATGTATATTTTGGGATTTCTGGCAATAGAAACTTTTAACAAGTACAAAGAAGAACCTGTCTTTAGTTTCACTTTAAGATACATTCATACAACCACATTAGGATTTATGTGAGAAAGCTGTACATCTCTTGTGAGAGCTTCCCTCTGTTTTTCTCATTACTAAGCACCAACATGAGTAACGACAGCTCCACACACAAAGCCTGTCATTATCACTGCTGTTCTGAGGAACAGCCCAGCGCAAACATGTCACATGTCTCTGTTTTCCTGTGCTCCTCAAATGCACCAATTAGGAGCTTTGAGCAGAGTGTCACTCGAGTTGCCTCATTGACCTTTTGTGGGCTCTGCGGGTTGCCTGCTCTGACAATGTCTTTATTAGCTCCTTCACACGTGAAGGAGAACGCACTTAAGGACACCACTGACCGGGTGTGCCTGTTTGGGAAGCTTGATGGTTTGTCAAATAATTGAGATATTTTCTGGACTAAGGGAATGCTTAGGCTAGGTTAGAGTTTTGATTTTATCACAAATCATATACACTCATGCAAATGCTGGAAATGAGGAAAATAGGGAAATGTTGGACCAGCCTAGATGTGCACTCCCATAGACATAGTAAATGCTACAGTCTGAACACAACGTTAACGAGGTTAGCCAGTTGGAGTTGTATTACACTGAGAAAAAGGGAATGATGGTATGACAACATGACCAAAATAGTAGATAATGATTCAATTCAATCACCATATTGCCTAGCCCTACTTAAAGATGATTTAAACTCACACAGCATCTACTGATTCCCCAGTTCACTAAACTTGTATACACACTCTCACTGTATGCAGGCATATCTCAGCAGAGAGAGGTGACCACTACATGACTATTAAAGTGTATATATAACACATATTTTGTGATACAGTGTCCACAACAGTAACAACACAGGGAGAAGACACATTACAGCCCAAAACTACATTGTGGATCTATTATACAACGCCTACACTATAGGAATGCAGTTCTTCCTTTGCAGCATTGAACTGAGGCCAAGTAAACACCATATGTGCACGGGGAAAACTTAAAGTGGCTGATTGTTTAATGTAGGAGGTGATCGCCCAGATGTAACTTTACAGGAGTGTTTTGATTATATAATTCACTTGAACTCCCTTTACAATATTTATGCAAAACAAGACACCACAAACTTGTTAATGCAAGAATGTAGGTGGATGCTTCTAACACATCCTCTATCATTTAATTTTAAGTCCTAAAAATACATGTGTGAAGGAAAAATGGGTGTCTGATTATTTTAAAGATGCAGCAATATACAAACGTCTATGGGAAAGTGACTCAGTTTATCTAGTTCCATGGAAACAAGCAGGTCACGCCACCATATTGTCATACTGTGGAACATTCCAGGCAAGGCAATATCATCTTCATGGACACAGGTAGCAGACCCCCACATCAGAGAAGTTAAACAGTGCACCTTTATGAAATATATGGTATATAATGTGTTCTGTGTGCCAAAAACAATGATTCTATTCTATCTATGACATAAATATACTGTATTCAGTCTAAAAGTTGTACACAGTGCTAAACCTGTGCAGAGGAATATGCCAGTGAGATATGTTGGTGATGGTGTATGTTACTTCTCAGCTGTGGGCCCCTTGCACTTCCTTCTCACACATGGCAGAATATGAGAGATGTTTTATGGCTGACACCTCTCCTGCACCCCACTCACCCCAACACCAATCCCTTTCTCCGAACCGCAGCTCCAACTGCTGCTCCCTCTAAATCATGTCTCTTTTTCTTTCATCTTCCCCTGTCCATCTTTCTCAATCATCTTCTTCCATATTGCTCTGGATTCCGACAAATCTCCCACTCTATACTCCCGTCCACCGTCCATTTCTTCATTCACTCGCTTTTATAATGGGCTTCTCCTACTACATTCATTTGCAGTCTCAAGAGTGGCTATGTTTATGTCGTAAAATCACATTAAGGAAAAATGTAAGGACTATCATAGTATTACCACAGTATTACTGCCGCATTTCAGGGACTAATTACATATGATAAAAATTATTTAATTTATCAAGGGAAAAATCTTTTAAAAACCTTAAAAAAAATTCTATTCCTTTTACACCTGGTTTTATTTCCGAGATTTGGAGTCTGTCCACTTATTGATCGACAAAGCAACCACAGGCAGAGGCTTGTCGTAATACATTGTAATTAAAGCTATGAGACTGTGTACAGAGCAGAAACAATGTTGGCTGTCTCAAAAGAAAACAATAAAAAAAAAAAAACACTTTAGAGAGACTTTATTAGACATAAGCAGTTTATTATTATGTAAACTTCTGTTGTAAAGATTACTTCTTTATCACGAGTCTGACCTGAAAAGATAAGACTCAACTACTTGCAGCTACTAACGTTACACAATACCACGAAAGCATCTTTACTCAATCCAATTACTGTTATGAAAGCTTTAACTTTGCAAAGTTTAGTTCTAAAAGCAACATAATTATGAGTTTGACATGAAAATCAAAGATTAAAAGTCAAATTGTAAGCATGAACATACAGTGTGATTGCCAAGTGGAAGAAGTAGTGAAGAAAAAGTCATTTAGAGGCTTCAATTGACAGCCATTATGACCACACATCCTCTCTCAGGGTCACACTTGTAATGTTCTACTATAACCTATAATTCAGACTGAGCTCCAATCATAGTTGTATTCTCTTTGTGAACAGACTTTTAAAATCCCCCTGATGAATGGAGATATTTCTCTATCCCTGATTCCTGCTTATTCTTCTTCAATTGATGCAAGAAGCTGCATCGCATTTAAAGACTGAAGCCATCCTGCCTATCAATGAGATTAGTTTCTTTTGTATAAATTCACGTTAGCACACTTATGAATGACTATATAGAGTAAAATGTGCTGACATGGTTGCAAGAGAAGCACGGATGCACGTTTGTGTGAATGTTAGATGTAATTGCGATGGGGAAAAGAGCAGAGTGGGCAATGCGGCATGTTTTACAGAACATTACCCAGAGAGTTGAGTCAGAAATATACAGAGCACAATGTGGGCAGATGTCATATAGAGTTAGGGGCACAATGACCACTCTTAAGATGGACACATGCGAGCGTGCACAGGCCTTTTCATGGACCATTTCCCCTCACTTATCTGGTGACATGGAGATAATCGCCATTTTGTCATTCTAAATGGTTAATGGTCGGGAGTGGACTGCAAGACTGGCAGTCAATCATGAGGAAAGGCACAAGGAAGAGGGAATAAGTAAATGTAAAAAATTAAAATAATTAATATAAAAATCAACACAATGCCCAAATACACAATACAAAGTTAATTGCATATGACCCTCAGTGTAAGCATGGACAACACTAATTTTGAATCTTTCAGAAAAATATTCATGAATGGCTTGGGTGGTCCCAGGAGGTGAGCATTACCATTGTTCCTCTTAAGGGGCTGAATTGAGAAAAGCTAATACTTGCACTAACATAGCCTATGCCATCTAGCTGATTAAAATTATATTATAGGAAGTAAGGAAGACATAATTGGAGGCTCCATGAGATCAGCTTAATCACTTCCCTTGTGCAATACATCTCCATCAGTACTAGTGTACAGATGGTCTGATATGAATCTTTTGGGTCAATACCAATATCTCATATTTGTCTGTATCCTTTCATTTCTTGTATGTTTGCACACTGTTTATGTCTTTTTATAAGTTATGACTGAAGTAAATAGCAAATAAAAAAGTGAATGACACAGGAGGACACACAAACTGGGACAGTGGAGAAAAAATATTGTTGTCAAATATCAATGGAGCGTTTGTGTAATCATAATGCCTCTAGGATCCAGTCTGTCTATCTCCCCTTGGACCTTTCTCTCTAGGGTTAAACTAGTGTCTGGACTTCATTAACGTACCAATACAGTGTGCATGTGAGCCTCTTCATTTATACATATACTACACAGATGATATTCACCTAATGATGTGTTCAGATGGAGACCGAACTGCGGCTTTCCCCTTGTCCTTGCTGGTAATGAGGAAGGCTTTAATTAAAGGAGAGAGGAATTTTTTGACTGCCTAACATAAATGTTTTGTTTGAGTGGGCTTGTGCTTTCATAAGTTAATAATGAGATTGTGTCATGCCGCAGTATAGACTCGAGAGCATAGAATGACTACTAATTATACTGAACCAAAAAGATACAAACCTCAAAACATCAACTATTTTATTTTGTTATAATTAGTTTTAACCACTGATCAATACACAGAGCTTTTTAATCATCAAATTTCATCTCCTGAAAACAAATGGTTAGAAATAATGTGAATATCCTACTAAAGGATTCATTTGTAAAAGAGTCCCTAAAATTATATCTTGGCTTTCTCTGACCATTCAAAGATGTCACTATTATGTATTATCACAGAATTTATTAATGAAATACCATATTAACACCTGCCAGTTAAAGGAATAAAACTCATCTTTTGTCTGCCATAAAGGTATTTAATTTCTCTTCACAGGTTCTGAGAACATTGGTGCTGCCAATTATTGCAGTATATCTGTTTCTACATCTGTGTTTGAAAGTCCCCTCAGGGTAAATCTTGTTTATAATGGATAAAATTGGTTCTATGCTGTCAGCCTATAGAAGTAAAAAGACAGCCGACTCTTAAGTGCCTCCCCAATGATCAATTATGTGAGATCCAAATCAATATGAGAGCCAGAAAAATGCATTTATGTGTCTTTGGAGAGAGCAAAATGAAAGACTGGGGGCAATGGCTTATGTACACACATTTTGAAAAGACAGTGTGCTTAGTCAATGTAAAATAATAAATCGTTTTCATTTTGACAGATGCTCTTCACCTTATTGGAATGCATCTGGCAAATGTAATGCTGTCAATAGACCTGTCAGTTAATATGCTTATTAGTATCCTTCATATTGAGTACCTATAAATCAAAACTCCCCTTCATCATCTTTGAGCACATGTAACTACAGCAAATCAAGAATATATTCACCATGAAAATACTATTACTAAAGGGAAACACACTACAGAAAATCCCTAAAACAAATACTAAATGCTATACCATCTGTCTCCCAACACAAAGCTTGTTCAGGTGTTGATGCCTGGAGTGTATAGTTCCCCTATTGTTCAGAGGTGAATGTGTGTACAGCAGGAGGCTGAGGTGTTATTTGATGCCCATACCTCTACAATGTTCTAAATGCAGTCTAATAAGAGAAAACTATATCTATAATTATTTTTAATTGCCCCATAATTTAAGATTTTAATGATGATATAATTAAGCAGAGACCAAATGATGTGATGGGCACAATGTCTTACATGAGTCAAAGCAGGTGCTTATGGCAGCTGATCAAGTGTGTGCAGAAATTCTGCCATGACTAATGAGAAAGCAGACAACAGACCTATCAAGTCACACACTATTAATTTCACTTAATACAAGTAAGAATATACTTCAAGAGATATGCTGTATTATTATAGGCAATTCATTGAAAAGGGAATAACACTTTTGTTGTTTTTCTTCCTATAACATGTTTAGCAATAAAACAAATGGTCACATTCACCTGACACCTGAAAAATGTGCTAATTCTAAATCTGTTTCTAATCTTCACACCTCACTTCAGACCTGCCTAAAACCAATGAAAGGTTTCATTTTAGAAAAGAAAACAAAGTTGTGCTCCATCTCTGTTTTTAAGATGTTCACATGTGTAAAAGTGCAGCTGAGCACTGAGGGGGTGCACACATATGCCAAAGATAGTGATGCCCACAGTTGGTCCTCATCTGTCACTGCAGAGTCATACAGGTACTTTTTCATTGCTGTTAACCTGAAAACTTTCAGTGTGACTCAAAACATAATTTTTGTGTTATTGGGCCACTTATCAGATTGTCCTTACTTTTTAGTATAAGCAGTTTAAAATTGGTAACAAAAGTAGAAATGAAAATGTAACGCTAAAAATGTCTATCAGAGGCATATTGGGGTGTATTTTTTAAATAAAATATCACAAATTGTTTCCTTTTATTTTCTAATTTTGATTTAATAAGTGCTATATGATAACATCTTTTATAGTAATTAGCATGTGTTACAGTCTGTTCATACTCAAAATAATGTTTAACAATTATTGTCAATCACTAGTCACAATTATTCTGATGAATCATTGCAGGACTATTCAAATTCACTATTTTCTCATTTAAAAATGTTTAAAACAGCAAAGCAAACGTGGTAGGGGGTGGGGGTGTGCTCATATCCATAAAAGGCTCAAAATGAACATGTTAAGTGTGCATCCCTTTGAAGAACTTAGCCCAACTCCAACCAAGCTCCAACCAAAAATGACCAGGGGTCATTCTTCACAAGGCTATATAATCACCTGCAGTGTCTGACTTATGCACATGTTTCAAGGTTTATGGTTTGAGTCCTACCTTTGAGAACATTTGCAGTGTTTACAAGGACATTTACAGCAGACTTGATAATGGGAGCACTGATCTGGCCTGTGACCTGACATGCTTGTACACACTCAGCCTTGGAGGGTTCCTTATAAAAAGCCATACACCTTATCTGTATCGCTACAAACAGCAGCTCATCTCATGATGGTCTCCTCATCACTCATCAAACCTGACTTTATCTTTCAGGTGCCAAGGATAACAATAGCCACAAGACACTGTCGATGACCCATGTGGCAGCAATGCATGGATGATGATGGCCAGAGAGGTGCATCAGAAACATCCAAATAAAATGAAAAATATAAAACCAGATGCGCACATGTGCGTTCGTGTGTGTGACAGAGAGAGAGGGCACAAGCGGCACAGTGATGGAGGAAATTCTATTAAAGGTAATGAATGTCAGTCTGTCATTCATGCTGTATGATCCAGGTGCCTTTGCCAATTATCCGCACACAGAGGTGTGCTGCCTCTCTGCTCCCCACAAGGGAGGAGCAGGTTCCAGAGCCAAACGCTGGCCTCGTTAGAAGCATCTCCAGGGACAAGGGTTCCATCCAAAGATCATCACTTCTCACATTTAGAGTGGCTAGTGCACAGAGATCAGACCATGGTCCATTTGGCAGGAACCCACTTGTGCAGCGCACGGCCTGTTTACACACTGATCTTTGTCAGTACTCTGACCTGACACCATGTTTATTGCACTAATTTATGACATAAAACATGTTTTTAAATATGGTATGCTGAATCAGTTTTAAACATGTTTGTTTATAGATCAGAGCTCATTTTAAATAATATCACAACAATTGCAATGTGAAGGATCTTTTTAACACAACAAAAAAAATATATACACAAATGGCCAAATAAGTAAGCCAAAATACCTAGCCAGTCTATATGTATATCTTATACTCTGGCTTTTGTATCATTGAACTAGTGCTGTGCAATTGATGTCATTTCCATTTTTATTGCTTTTAATAAGACAAAATAAAACATATATATATATATATATATATATATATATATATATATATATATATATCAATATGAGGACAAAAACATTATTAATTTTTAGTCCCTACAGTCCTACATTACACCAAACCCAAGGTTTCCAACAGGGTAAAGGCAATATAAGCAAAAAAGGCATAAGGCCATAGGAAATTAGCATTTTAATGGCTTGATTTCTAATAGATCAATGCAAAATCCTCCTGATGTGCCTGTGTGATGTGCTGCCATTCTTTAGGGGTTTGATGAGATAGGATGCCAGTGCCTGAGCCAAACTGCCTGCGCCTCCCCACTGAGTCCATCTGTGCACCCGTCCTGCAGAGAGCCACAGGGGTTTGCACAGAGGAGAGGAGGCCTGCTTGTGGCCAAAACATGTGGTCAATACATAAATGAGGCAGTGCTCAATATCAAGGGAACCAATCAACAACCAGCCAACACTACTGAAGCCATGATAGTGCAAGGACCAAGTGACAGGGACTTTAGAGCATACACACATACACCACACAGTAATATAAAGTCATCATTATAATACTGAAATTGTTCAGTGAAATTAAGACAACGAGTATTTTGTTTGTGTTGGCCTACGGGCCGAACAGCAGTGCAGAGTACCTGGCCTTCTTGGAGTCCCTGGGAGGGGTACAGTGCACCAACCGGGGACTCCGTTGTGGGGTGATTGGGAGGAACGGCCTCCCTGATCTGAACCCGAGTGGTGTTTTGTTATTGGACTTCTGTGCTAGTCACAGTTTGTCCATAACGAACACCGTGTACAAGGGTGTCCATAAGTGCACGTGGCACCAGGACACCCTAGGCCAGAGGTCGATGATCGACACTCGGGTGAAGACAGGGGCTGAGCTGTCAACTGATCACCACCTGGTTGTGAGTTGGGTTCGCTGGCAGAGGAGGAAGTCGGAAAGACCTGGCAGGCCCAAGCGTGTAGTGAGGGTCTGTTGGGAACGTCTAGTGGAGCCCTCTGTCAGAGGGCCTTTCAACTCACACCTCCGGGAGGACTTCTCACAGATTTCGCGGAAGGCTGGGGACATGGAGTCCGAGTGAGCTTCGTTCTTGGCCCCGATTGTCGATGCGGCCGCTCATAGCTGTGGTCATAAGGTCTGTGGTGCCTGTCGCGGTGGCAATCCCCGAACCCGGTGGTAGACACCGTAAGTAAGGTATGCCGTCAGGCTGAAGAAGGAGTCCTATCGGGCCTTGTTGGCTTGTGGGACTCCTGAGGCAGCTGATGGGTACCGGCGGACCAAGAGTGCTGCAGCTTGCTCGATTGCGGAGGCAAAAACTCTGAGCTGGGAGGAGTTCGAGGAAGCCATGGAGGAGGACTATCGGATGGCCTCAAAGAGATTCTGGCAAACCGTCCGGCACCTCAGCAGGGGGAAGCAGTCCTTCACCAACACTGTTAACAGTGCAGGAGGAGAGCTGTTGACCTCGACTGGGGACGTGGCGGTTGAAGGAATACTTTGAGGATCTCCTCAATCCCACCGTCACGTCTTCCGAGGAGGAAGCAGAGACTGGGGACCCAGAGGCGGACTCGTCCATCTCCCTGGCTGAAGTTACTGAGATGGTTGGCAAGCTCCTTGGTGGCAAGGCTCCGGGGGTGGATGAGATCCGTCCCGAGTACCTTAAGTCTCTGGATGTTGTGGGGCTGTCTTGGCTGACATGCTTCGTCAACATCGCATGGCGGTCAGGGACAGTACCTCTGGACTGGCAAACCGGGGTGGTGGTCCCTCTGTATAAGAAGGGGGACCGGAGGGTGTGTTCCAATTACAGGGGAATCACACTTCTCAGCCTTCCCAGTAAGGTCTATGCCAGGGTACTGGGGAGGAGAATCCGGCCGATAGTCGAACCTCGGATCCAGGAAGAGCAGTGTGGTTTTCGTCCTGGCCGTGGAACACTGGACCAGCTCTATACTCTCCATCGGGTGCTCGAGGGTTCATGGGAGTTTGCCCAACCAGTCCACATGTGCTTCGTGGATCTGAAGAAGGCATTCAACCGTGTCCCTTGTGGTGTCCTGTGGGGGGTGCTCTGGGAGTATGGGGTCCAGGGCCCTTTGCTAAGGGCTGTCCGGTCCCTGTATGACCGGAGCAGGAGCTGTGTTCGCATTGCCGGCAGTAAGTCAGACCTGTTCCCGGTGCATGTTGGACTCCACCAGGGCTGCCCTTTTTCACCGGTTCTGTCAGGGGCTGGAGGGTGTCCGGTTTGGGGACCACAGGTACTCATCTCTGCTGTTCGCAGATGATGTTGTCCTGTTGGCTTCATCGAATCAGGACCTGCAATGTGCACTGGGGTGATTTGCAGCCGAGTGTGAAGCGGCAGGGATGAGGATCAGCTCTTCCAAGTCCAAGGCCATGGTTCTTGACTGGAAAAAGGTGGCTTGCCCTCTCCAGGTGGGTGGAGAGCCCCTGCCTCAAGTGGAGGAGTTCAGGTATCTCGGGGCCTTGTTTACGAGTGAGGGGAGGACGGCGCGTGAGATTGACAGGTAGATTGGTGCAGCGCCTGCAGTGATGCGGTCGCTGTATCAAACCGTTGTGGCGAAGGGGGAGCTGAGTCGAAAGGCGAAACTCTTGATTTACCCGTCAGTTTTTGTTCCTACTCTCACCTGTGGTCATGAGCTCTGGGTAGTGACCAAAAGGACGAGATCGAGGATACAAGCGCTCGAAATGAGTTTCCTCCGCAGGGTGGCTGGGCGCTCCCTTAGAGATAGGGTGAGGAGCTCATTCACACGGGAGGAGCTCGGAGTAGAGCCACTGCTCCTCCATGTCAAGAAGAGCCAGTTGAGGTTGCTCGGGCATCTATTCCGGATGCCTCCTGGGTGCCTCCCTCGGGAGGTGTTCCGGGCATGTCCCACCGGGAGGAGGCCCTGGGGAAGACCCAGGACACGCTGTATTGACTATGTTTCTCGGCTGGCCTGGGAATGCCTCGGGGTTCTCCTGGAGGAGCTGGAGGACGTGTCTGGGGTGAAAGAAATCTGGGAGTCCCTGCTTAGAATGCTACCCCCGCGACCTGGCCCCGGATAAGCAGAAGACAATGGATGGATGGATGGATGGAGTATTTTATTGATAATATCTGTAAAAGCTGCAAAATATCTCACTAGGCATGGGACAAGACGCAGTGTCCACAAGATGCCAAGACACAAGATTGGGTCTATGAGAACGAGACAATCAACATTTTAATATAATTTGTAATAAATCATGCACAATTTTGGCCTCACACTGTTTTATTTATTTCATTTCATATTTTAGTTGTAGCACTGGATCTAAAATTTCTCAGGAATGAAACTCGTCACCACTTAAAAACCTTTTTTGTTTAATCCAAATCTAATCATGTGAATCAAAAATCTTACGAGATCATATTTCTCATGTGCAGTCTTGTGGCAACCTTGTCTCGTGAAATCTTGTGGCACGATATTATGTCCAATCCCTATATCTCACTAAAAATAAAAAAGAACAGAAACTTGCTACAGTGCAATTTCTTCACTTCTATCTGAAGTATAGTGACTAGAGATATATTTAAAACAAAACAAAATAAAAAAATATGACAAACTGCAAATATTTCAGTTTTGCAACCTGATAGAAGTTACTTTTTGAGCTACTGACATGGGGACTTGTTAATTTTCACCCATCACACTGCAGCATGTAATTTTATTTGTCAGGTGATTATTACTACCAATGTGAGAATTATACACCTGGGATTACTTATGTCGACCTTATTTTAGCAACCCACACTGCACCTTTGTCATTTTTCTTCTCGTTTCGTTCAATTTGACATGCTGAAACTTCCAGATAAGTCCCTCTTGTAGCTTGCATTCGCACATCAGTGTATTCTACAAAAATACATTTGGGATAGCACAGACACTGACACTATCAACAAGCCCTGAACTGCTGCCTAATAATCAGTGTTGCCGGTGTATCTCGTCTCTATTAGAGGAACACATTCTTCACCTGCACCACCTGAGAGCACAAAGCAGTTCTGAGAAAAACCAACAGAGAAATACAACCAGCCACCCGCCTATATCAGAAATAGTCCCCCTGCTACATACTCCCCAAGATGAAACAAGTATTCTTTTAGCTGTCTCATAACAAACAAGCTCTCATGTCTGGTGGTTGGACGCAAATGTTGCAGCAAATATTAATGGACTAATGTAATTTTTAGATACAATCAGAATATTAAGGGACAAATAACTAGAGATTGACAATTAATTTCGTTTCATTGTAAAATAGACTTTGCAATTATGTCATATCACCATTAATTCTCAATTAACCGATTAGTAAACCAGTCTTGTAGAAGTTACATTGGTGATCTTGAATACTCATCGTTCTAGTGCAGGGGTTTCAACCTGTAGCTCGGAAGCTACCAGTAACTCTCCACCCCCTTCCAAGTAGCTTGCCAAGGGATTACTGAATTATACGTTTTTAGCTGAATAACTAAGATCTGATTAATTAAATGCTTATTATCGTTGTAAATGCATGCTTTTAATTCCTAAATTTGTGCATTAATACATGGATAATGGTTTATGCTTTATAGGAATCTAATTGTCCTCATCTAAGGCTCACAGTGGCTCTTATATTTACTCCATTTCTTCCAACCTCTAAAATGAGTAGCTCTCTGGCATTTTTGGTTTTTAAAGATAGCTCAGCAAAGGAAAAATGTTGGATACCCGTGTTCTAGTCCAAGTCAAGTGTGAGTCATGTCTTAAAATAAAGTTTGAGTCCAGCCCATTCAAGAAAAGATGATTTTTTTACTAATGGTGTTTACTCAAGTGGGCCTACCTGTGAATTCCCAAAGGTGCACTGCGTAACTTTTCTGTTGATGGGTCTGCCACCAGCTTGTCTCTATGGAGATGTTATTGCTTTGTCTGGAATGTTCCATATGGCATTTCCATCTAACATTTATTCATTACAGGTGTTTCAGTTGCTCAGAAATACATTAATTCCTTCTGTGAATAGGGGCGGCTCTCCATAGATCTGAACTATAATGTAGCATAGTGCTGTAACCTGCTTGTCTCCCTTTTGATAAGTAGGTGTAATTTATGCTGTGGAACATTTCCACTGAGACTTTAGGGGGACCCTACTCCAGAAAAGTTACCCAGTGACGCTTTAAGCAAACTGTGATTTTAAAAGCCATAACTTCAAAACATGTGTGTATGCAGAGGACCAAGGTTTTTGTAGTTCTTCGAGCCCTGTTGCCTGACTTTCAAGTCGAGTTGCAAATCACCTCCAAAAAATTACAAGTCCAATTCGAATCCCAAGTCATCAGTCATAAGTACTACAACTACTGTACTACTACAGTAAAAAACAACAGGAACTTTTCTATGCTAATCTATGTTTGAGTGAAAGTATTCTTCAAACTGTGTAATAATCTGTTTATCTGTGAAAATCTAGTAGTTGAATGAGTTGTTGTGACACTCCTTGTTTTATTTTTATTTTTTTTTAGCTCACACTCCATTCCTCTTTAGAGGGTCAGCAAAGGTCAGTTAAGCTTTTACCATGGAACAAACCCTTTCTGCCAACTAAAACATGATAGGGCCAGTGCCAAGAGTCTGCAACCTTCTTCTGACAACTTGTTCTTTCTCCTGTGACACTATCTTCACTGTGCCTGGGTTCCAAATTGCGGAGAAAAGAGATATGACCAAAAGGGAGAGGAAATATTGCTGTCATGGGATCTCGGGTGGCCCCTCTGCGCTCATAGTGAGACAGGTTTTAGTTGTGTACACACTGGCAGCAGGTCTCCACATCGCACTGCCAACTCCATCTGGATAGATCTCTGCTATTGTTCACAATAATTGCATCTAAGAGCTGCCACTACAACTACGTGCCATGTAAAAAGTGTAATTGACAGCCTTGTGTAAAAATGGCTTTGAATTTGAGATTTGAAATGATGTGTTTTGGGCTTGCTGCACAGTACTTCATTTACGTTTATTAGGCCAATACTTTTCTTCATACCCATTATGTAACAAACAAGTTATTCAAAGGAGCAAAAAATGGTGCTCCACAAAATTAATAGCATAAATACTCAAGCAGCCGTGATCAAGTGTCTTATTAGGCTGGACAAAATGACGACGTGTCTTGTTCATGCACAGTTGAGTTGTAATGAGCAGTAAGTGTGTCAGAGTAAATCATTGCTCTCTGGAGATAGCAAAACATCACTTCAGAGGAATATGAAGTGCTTTTGGGCAGTAAAAACAAACCTTATTTACAACAGTCTCTCAATATGGTAATAACACTGTCCATTAAAGAGCTGATTAGGACTTGTGTAAGAAAATAAAAAAGAAATGGAAGAAGAAAAAGAAATGTTCCAATTTAAAACTTGATGAAAATCACTTTTTGTTCTTTCCAGCCAGCTACTAATTATGTAAACAATTATTCTTTTCAATACTTGATGTAAAAACTTTAATTATATTTCACTAGCCACATGGGATTTTGTTTATGAATTTTCTAAAATAGTGTGACTTAAAAAGAAGGAAAAATGCGCCACAAACTGTATTTGTGTGTATAATGTTATTCTGATTATGACAGATTAAAAGTAAAGATAGACCAATATATCGGTTGGTCAATATATTGGACAGATATTTGCACTTTTAAGCACATCGGCTATTGGCCTTAAATCTCCAGAAGATGTCGATATATAGTTTGGCTCAATCAGCTGCTTAAATATGCATAAAGAATATATGCATAAAGCTTTATCTGAAAAGTTTAGGTACGCTGAAATGTAAGTACACTACCCTCTTATCCAGTTTATAGTAGGATTGTGGATAAATTTATAGGAAATTCAAACTATATTGGCCCAAAATATTAGCAGAGTTTATCATCAAGCGGTTGCTCTGGATTCTAAATAATCGGCCATTAAAAAATAATAATAAAATCTGTCAATCTCTAATTAAAACTATTATTAATGTCAATTAATATTAATGTTTGTTTTCTCTTTATTTGATTTGGTGCATCATATACATGCTATTTAATTGTATCCATTGGTGGAAATACTTCCATGTGAAAATGCAAATGAGGCTGTCAGGTTGACCCAGGGAGCGCAGGGGAGCATGCTGTCAGTCATTCAGTTCCAAAGCCTGCCTCCTCCTTCCAACCCGGAGGCTATTTCCTGTCACTAGAGGAAACAGGGAGTTCCTATGCAAATGCCTAACCCACCATCATTACCTTCAGCATCACTGAAGAGGGCAAATGTACATACAGGGGGAACGGGGAAAGTCAAAGAGGGTGCAGCTGCTCAGTACCTCCTGTTGTCTGCGCATTTTATGCCAAACTCGACAGGACATGTTGGTATAGGGTAACGGATCCCCTCCCCCTGTACCTCCCATCTCTCCACCACACACCCCTTCATCTCTGAACTCAGGCCAGTAGTCCTCTTGGGTCTGCTCTATTGTGCCTCAGGAAAATTGCCAATCCAGGCTCTGCTGATTGAACACTGAAAGCTGGAGTTTTATAAAGGGCCTGATTTGCTATTCATTACCTCTCACTCCTCCTTCTCTACACTCCAACTTTTTTTTCTTCCATCTTTTCTTAGGGTGTCTTTGTACTGTGCTCACCCATTTCCTCTGCACTGATCTCTCCCTCAGAGACTCCAAAAGTTAGCCAGGAATCCTGTGCAGCTTTCTTGGTTTTCCCATTGTGCAAAGTTGCAGCAGTCAGATGATACAGCAAATAGTATAATTACCTTCTGGTTTGCTATGGGATTAGCACACACCTGCGCAGATTATCAAGATATGGCTGTGTTTGAGTTGGAAAACCACAGCACAGAAAAGAGCCCAGACTGAGCTAAGGCACATGATGGTGTACTGACACAGTAATGCAGCCCGAGTCAACGTATACATGGGAACAGATGGAACAGTAAACAATGTACCATAGATGCACAGACTGTTGGGTGGTTTTCAAAAGGTGGTTTTGAAGTCTTCAATACGGTGTAATATAAAGCTGGGGAAAATCAAACATTCAACAATCAATAAATGAAAACCTCCTATGGGGTCAGAAAATAATGTGTCCGGCCAAGCCAGTAAAAATGGTATGAGCAAGAGATCTAGCAACTAAATGGTTTCTAAAATAAAAGTTAATTCAAGTGTATACATATTAAATTATAAATGTGGAAGATGAATTAATATTGGGACTTAAAAGCAAAGTAGTGATTCATGAGAAAAGCTGTGTTTTGTATTTAATAATTATCTCTTTAATTTGAAAGGGGACATTAGTAATATGATACACATTATACAATGTTATGTGCCCTCTAGCTGATTGAGTTCATTTTCTTTAGTAAAGCCTTTTTGTCAAATGTTAGAAAAAAAAACAACCCGCTAAAAATGAAACAATGAAGTAAAATCATGGGCACATAATAGATATAAAAAATTGCAGTACTTTTTTTTCCAAGTTTGAGAACCAATGATCTAACAACACGGTTGTTGCAAGACATAAGAGAAAATTCCACCTGCTTCCCAATATGCAGCAAAACTGTATGTTCAATGAGCAGCTGCTGTCTTTATGGTCAGTCCACACTGGTGCTCCAAATGATTCATTCAGACTTAAGGTGCGTTCGCTTGCTCATAGACAACATCAAATTGGGAGTAAATAGCTGATAAATTCAGAAATAATCTTGGACTAGAACAGGAATAAACCAAGTCAAACCAGGACTCACTAAGTGTGAGTACATCCTGAGACACTTTGAAAATGCCCTATTGGATCGGTCTCATTCTGTCTCTTAAACTCTGGGGGTGTGTTGTACTGAGCGCTGTCCCAAACACAAACTGTGCGGCAGTGCACCTGGGGGGCATGTGCAGACGTGAGATGAATGCCTCTGCTATTTTTATCACTTTAAAGCTCGTTTTGTCATGGGTGATAATCACTTAAAAATAAAAACCTCTTCAAAACCAAATAGTTAAGTCAGTTATAGTAATTGCAGTTATTGCAGTTATTCCAGATCTACACAAACAGGACTTGCTCATTAGATTGATCTTTGTTTCTCCATATGTTCAATCACATTTACGCATTCCAAGTTACCAAGAACCAAAATGCATTTAATGACAAAGACAAACTATGACGACTTTTCATAAAGTCCAAAGGTTATCTCAGTAAACATAATTTGGGTCAGTTCAAAATAAAAAGATACATAACTTACATATAGAACTTGACATTCACAGTTTTAAACATCTTATATAACACAATGATTAAACCACATTTGAGTTCATTTTAATACTGCTCAATTTTTCAGCAGTGCATATCCCTCATTATTCCACTTTTTGTGTGACTCTCTGATCCTGTTGATCATAGTATTCAAATGGAATTTCTAAAATGGCATGTGGCACTGTTGAGTGGGTATTTTTGTGAAGAGATTTATGGTAATTTCATGTTTTTGTAATTTGACTTCCTCCCATGTGGGTTTGACAAGTGAGGAACAGAAAGGATGTCTGGGCACACCTCAATTTCCGTTTCTCCCCTGTGGCAAAATATTAATAATAATCATAATAGGAGTTATTTTAATACAAATGTCATTTGTGTTGATTTGAATTTCTACACACTATTCATTACACCTATAGCATGGTGCACTGTGGAGTACTTCACATTTAGAGGGTAAGTAAAATGTCCATCTATCCTCCAGCCTCTCACCTCTGTGTGAGAGCCTGTTCTCGGGTTCAGTATTTTTAGACAACACTACATGAGTGGGTTCATCTGACAGCAATCCAACTCAATGACAGAGAAGAGGGCCACTCCACATGTTGTTAATAAGATGACCAAAAACACTTCTTGGCCTCTTCTGTGATCAGAAATAAATTAAAACATTATCATCATAATAACATGAGATTATATTTTTCTGTAAGATCCTGGGATTTTTTAATGTAAAAATATCAGCACAGTTTTCATTCATAATGCACAATAGAAATATAATAGTATTGGAAATGCAGATGTGTAGAATTGGTCAAATCTAAAGCTAATCAAAGCTAAAGTAATATATTTTGTTTTAGATAAGAGATTTTAAATACTCCTGATGTTATGCATTTAACAACATAAAAATACTAAAAATAGTGATATTTCAGTGTGTTCATGGTGGAGCGTCCACTACCTACTTGTCTCCACAGAGATGTTATTGTGTTGCCTGGACAGTTCTATTGTATGACACTGCACATATCTAGTATTTAGTCATTACGGGTGTTTCTATTGCTCAAAAACACAATAATTCCTTCTATGAATATGGGCTATTCTCCACAGATCTCAATGGTAATGTAGTGTAGTGCTGTAACCTGCTTGTAAAAAAATGCATAGCACACTCAGATGGCTGATGTCTAAAACTTTTTTGATTCTAGATGATTAAAAATCTAAAATAAAAAGATTTTGGACATAGGTCATCTGAGTGTGCTACGCGTATTTAACTTAAGTTGCTGCTCCTTGCATTTGCACCTCTGTTTCATTTGATTGCAACCTTCTTGTCTACCTTGTGATAGGTAGGTTCAATCTATACTGTGAAATAACAGTTGTTTGTATTGTTAATTTGACAAAGGAATAGATATAACATGAAGAACTCTAATGCTGGAATCACAGTCTTGGCTGCTTTACAAAACCAGTCTCTTTGAGGACTTTTTGGTTGGGGTTTAAGGTGAATCTACATCAAGTACTGTTCAATCCTACAATTTACAGGTTAGTAAAAATATAAAAATAAAGTACTCTATAATATCACAACCTTGTACATATATTTGTCATACATGTAATTTTTTGGGTAGAACATGTGTATTGAACTCATATCTGCAATCAAAACAAAACAACAAACAAACTCTTTACAGCGTGAGAAGACAAGGGTACAGAATAATGCCAAGAAGACCTCCTGCTCTCATTTCCCTGGTATGACACACCTCACGGATTCACTGAATTAAAATCCAATAAGATCTGTTCATTTCACCAAATGTTTTGCACCACTGAGCTGTGATATCACTTGTATTCTGTAATCAAATCCTGGCAGTATGCTTTTCCTGATATTCCATCCAATCACACCAGTTGCAAGATATGGGTTTCTGACTTATGGCTGATTGTAAACTGGGCCAGCAAGGTTTTAAAAAACATGCAGTATATAGTTTTGAATAGGGCAATAACTACATGACTGTTGATATTTACAGAAGCCTGTTTATAAATAGGCTCCAGTATTACATTTAACACCTACTTGTCTCCATGGAGAGCTCTGCTTTGCTGGAATGTTCCAAATTTTGACAATATCTTCTAACATGCAGCCCAGCAAATTATAGGCCAATTAACAGATCAGAATGGTGGAAAAACAAGAACACTCAATTTTCAATGTACTTTTAGTGGTAAACACACTTGAAATTGAATGAATGCATATCATGGAACATTCCAGAAAAAGACCCATCAGAAATGTTGCATAGATCACCTTTTTTTTTTTTTTTTCAAATATAGATAACAGATCCACAGCAAAGTCCTAATGGGATAAAAAATGAAAAGAAATACCACAAAAATGCCACCATCAAAAGCCATTGTGACTTTTGACTTGCTCTGTACTGCGCCTCACTCACACAGAATAAAATAGGATGCGCTGGATGACTTTGTTCCAGGCTCTCATTATGCAGGGAAGGGAGATATGTGCTTTGTCCCATGAAAACTATTACATTAATTAATGGGTGAACATCTTTGGCTCTCCCCTCCATGTCTCCAATCAGCTCCCAGGTCCATTCAGCACACACTAGAGTGATTCAATATTTAATAATAATAGCCCTTCTCTTTCCTTTTTACCAAAAAGACCTGCAGCTCATTTTGATTGGCCTGATAGATTTGTACCATTATAATGGCAGCTTAATAAGGTGGAGAGGTAATCCAAAGGGGACAACATTAAACCGATTTTGTTCCTTGCCTTTCTTTCAGAGGAACATTTAAGCACACAGGGGTTGTTATGTGTGCATATTTGTATATCTCAGTTTTCCTAGTGTATTTCTTGTATATTGTGAAAATATATGTTGGTCCCAACACTGATTAAACAAGAAATGTAGATATAGCATATTATTTTACTTTCATCACTATGGAATATGTTTGAAAGATGTAATTTAACTAATCAATTAAATTGGTGTTACTGTTTAAGAAAACTTTTAAGATATTTCAAACTTAAGTGTTGAGAGCCAAGAACATTGACAAGTTCTTGCATAATGGTATATGTAAATTTATTTGGAGTTGGACATGCTGGTGGAATAGCGGCGTTTGTTGACTACATGTGCTATGCCCTCTGGTAAATATGTCCATGGTGGCCGGTGAGGAGGAGCTGATGGTTTGTGCAGCTCTGTGACATGTGATGAACGGTGCTATGCAGCGAGAGGGCTGATCAAGGCCACCTCTATCACTCAACCAGATAATCTGCACCACCAGGAAAAACAAATGATGGCTGCTGGCGAGCCTCAATAGCCTGTCTCACATCTTCATCCTGCACTCCCACACTGGTATCAATACGGCTCCTATTCTCTCAACACTGCCTTGCACTGAATTACATTCATTTTTAAAGTCTTCTTAGAAAGCACCAGTGCGCTTTAAACACTACAGCGGCTTGTTCTTGTGTGTAACTAAATGTGATTCGATATCACCTCTAGCCATGAATAGTACAGAAGAACCCATAAGCACATATGAACAAACACATTCTGCTTTCAAATTACAATACAAGAAAACTTAATTATTTCAACACAAGATAATTGTAATTGACTCATTTAGTAAAATACATGTATTTTACATTTTTCAAAAAAAAAAAAAGAAAAAGTGAATTAAATATTTCGACTGTTTGGCATATTTCCTCTTTTCTGTTTGTTCTTGATTTCCTTATGGTGACTTTATACTTCAGCAGTACATAGCTTTTTACAAAGAGTGGGAGATGCAACATTATGCCATGTTTTTCCTTTAACTAAACATTAAAGCTAAGCAACGTTGGTCTCCTCATACAGAAATCTTGACTTTTCCTGCCTCTGTGATTCATACACTCATATTATGTAGGTTGCAATGAATTGAACATAATCCAGCTTCAACATCAAGCTGTCTTGTGGCCCTCATTAGATCCTACATGCTATACAGTGCTGGTGTTTGCAGAGGCTATGTTTATAGGATGTAATGAAAAATGGAACAGAGTGCAGTGTAAAAGGGGACGCTGTGAGTACCAGAGCTCCCACTGGTCTGCATGTAATCTCCGCCAGTCAGGCCAGAGAGCTGCAACTTTGATCAGAATCATTCTGTGCAGTCCATTTGGGGCGGGCCTGGTTGTGCACATGTGTGAGTGTGTGTGTTAGTGTGTAAAGTAGAGGACATAAGCAGGTCACACACACACGCCTCATTCCCCCACAGCAGACCCCAAGGATTCATTTAACGAGCTGTCCGACGCTTGTCCTATGTGGCCCTCGTTAAGAACATCATGCACAATCTTCATTTGACTGCTGCCTGCCGTGACTAATTGACTTATTTTGCAGGCCTAAGCAGTACTGAAAGCTCTCATATTTCATATTTATGTCTTTTAGGCAAAGTCAGGGGACTTCATTGGAAAAAGGGCAATATATACTTGGGAATAGCAGAGCGCCCAAGGGATGGATGATTCCCACTCTCTGACCACATTCAAAGTATATACGATCTTAATGTTCATCCATTTCAGCAAATAACTTACTGATTTTGCATCGTTGTCTGCACTTTTGCCTTCCAGCAAAAATGTTCCATTTGCATGGATTCTTTTTAGTACTTAAACATATGTGCAATTCAGCTTTCACTGCTTGCATTTGTAACCAGCCCATACTGGTAATAGGACAAATAAAAGATAGATAGATAAGAATAAATTACACTTTAACGCATAAAAAAGGCATGTCATTCAAACATCTTCATAGGTTGTCTTTTCTTATGTCAAAAATTATAACTTATGCAATGTATTCATGTTCTGGCCAATTTAAAACATTATGGTCAGAAAATGCTGCAAACCCAAGTTAACCCAACATAAACATATTATTTAAAATAAAATCAGATTTTAGATGCAACATAAAGGCAATGCCTACATCAATGGGACTTTACACCTTTGAACTGAACTAATACTAAATCAAATGAACTTGTCATTTTTTTCTTCTGTCATTTTATTGTATCTGCTGCCTCACGCTCTCCCGATAACATACTACCGTTTATATACATTCACAGTGCAAGTGTCAGACGCACACTGCTCCCTGGGGCCATACAGTGAGCCTTTTAAAAGCTCTCTTATTGACTTAAGTGCAGTTTCATTTGTCTGCTGCACAGCAAAGTACCAGTATTAGCAGAGGGGGAAGTGTAGCACTCACATCTAACTTCATTTCAATGGGAAACTCCAGCAACTTGTCTTAGTTAAGTTGGAAAAAAGAAGTTGTTCACCTGCTTTTACCCATTTAGAACGCCTCCACACCAATACAGTGCCCCAGGCTGATGTACTTTGCTCATCATTGATGGACCAATATATTTAAGTTAGGTGCTGGCAAGAATCAGCTCCAGGAATGGACTGAGAGGGGCCTTTATTGGATCCATATTGTGTCTGCAGACATAAAATAAGACAGGTAAATGGGAAAGGATGGATCATGTCTTGGGAAAAACAACAACATTTTCACGCTGCATCAAGTGGAATAGGCCATAGCAACAGTGATTAGCCTCTAGTGCAGGAAAAGGTGTCCTCATTCCATACTGTACTGGTATACTTAAAGGGTTCATATTTCCTGATCTATGTTATAATGTTCCTTCATCAAAAAAATACCCTGAGTTGTGTTGTGTTTTATTCACATGTTTAACACACAAACCCTGTATATTTAGGTTGAGTTCTTCTCTCAAAGAGAAAACACTTTGTTCCACCTTGTCAAGTGGTAATACTTGAATATTTGACTGTGTTTTTAAACTCCATACACCTTCACTAGAATCATTTGGATGATTTCAGCTTCAAATTTGCTAGTCTCAACTGAACCCTAACCCTAACCCTAACCCAATAGATAAAAGGTAGCTGTTAACTTGAAAACTACTTCTTCATGACAACACAAGGTAAAATAGAGCATTTTGAGCTTTGGACATTAAGACAGCCCATTAATGCAAATTTAACCAAACATGTGTGAATGAAACAAAGCACACCAAATCCAGGTATGTTTCTGAATAGGGAACAACATTATAATATGGCTTAAAACTCCCAAGAATCCATTTTGCGCAATATAGGACCTTTAATTATCAAATAGAACAGATTTTGTACTCTCCTTTCCTCAGTTTCTTGCAATATTACACTCTAAAATCCAAAGCCACGTTAATGTGGTAAAGAGCCAAGATATACTGTATATATGGCTACATTACAGCCACACATAAAGCTAAATGTCTAGATTCATAAACTGTAAGCACACATCTCAGCCCATAATAACCTCAAACCTATAGTGTAATTTCTTGTGAATTATTCAGCCATTTCAACTTCAACTACAAATTAACATATTTGCTAACATGCTGTGATTGCAGGGTTGCTTTTTCACAAATAATTATACGTGTTTTTTATTTGCACACTTGCTTAGGGCAGAAAGTTTAGGCAAAAAGTTGATTAAATTAAATGATGATGCACTCCCAAGGACATGGAAAACTTTTGAACAAAATACTACCAATGGAGGTACTGGAGAAAAGGTGTGTTTCTGTTTAATATGATATTGAACACACACATCAAATCACAGCAGATCAGATGAAGACTACTTGTGCCTATAGGTAAACATTTTTTTCTAATAGTTTGAACTTTGTATGGGGTTGGTAAAATGCCCAAACACTCCAATGTAAGTCATAGCAGTCTGTTGCCCATGTCTGAGAGCTAGCTGTTGTGATTTGTGTGAGTCCCTTTGGACCAAGGCAGATGCTGTCTTTGCTCGGAGCGGGGGAAGCTCATTTAGCCCTGTGCCTTTGTCTACATGAAAATGATAGATGAGACGTGCAAACAGTTACAGGCGAAGACACATTAATTCGGACAGATGAATTGCAGGTGGCGCAGCAGTCTTCTATGCTGCGATTCTGCTCTTGGGAAGGAGAACGTGTCAGCTTTAAGGACTTGTAAGTGAGCAATGTAAAGACAGAGATGACAGAGATGGAGGATAGGAGGAGACTGGCCAAAAGCTGCTAAAGGATTGCACTGTGCTGCGTGTTGACAGTGAGCCCCGACAGTTCATTAATCCGTCCAAATCCTCCCAAAGTTACTCAAGTGTGGATTCTATTTTCAAATTTCCTATTAGTTCCTCTTTGTGGATTAAGCGGCGTGGTTCACGAGTGAGTTGCCAGCTCCAGCCGCGGCCCAGCACACATAATTGGCTTGTAATGGATTTGGGGGTCGTCTTTTTGCATCGGTGATACAGATAGATCTGAGGCACAAGCCAGCTCTTCCCCACTCTCTTTCTCTCTCAGACAGAACATCTTAAGGCACTGAGTTTGGTATAATTCTTTTTTCTTTGCAGCATATAGTCATTTCTGTGTCACTGTGGAGGGAGCGGCTGCATCCAACGCTGCTGGACGGTGGCAGTGGACGTGACATGGCTAGAGATGAAACATGTCAGGTGTCATGCAGCCTTAGGGGCCCTGTCATCATCACCAACCCTCATACACCAGGAAGCGTTTCTGCACTCACTGTTTTTCCATATATTCTACACACAATCTACAAATTTGTATTGGTATATTTATGTTTGATTAGAAAATTTGTATGTCTAATGGGAAAACACATCAGTATTTTTTTCTCTAATTTAAGGTGTCCAGTCACCTGTGTTTAGCAGTATCAGAACCTGTAGTTTATGATCCATTGTCACTGCAAAGAATTGTATTGTTATTTTGATTACTATGTTGTTTTTTGGGTGGTTATAAATTTTCCATTTGCAAGTGGAGCCAGAGCATAACCAAACCAACAGGGTGCGTGGAGACGCCTCATGAAGAGTAGGGTCCAGCTGGGAATACATTTCATAAATCTGAATAAATTAATTTGAAGTAATTACATGCACTGTATTGTCCACTGCACCTTTGAGCCTTGAGGCTTAATGAAAATAGCAAAGTCCAACTCAAAGATTTCATAAGATCTTAACTGTTAGAGTATACTTCAAGAATAACTGTGCTGTAGCTTGTAAACACTATATGCTTATTGGTCTAACAGGGGCGTTAGCCAAACTCACCAGGTGGGTGTATGCCTCGGACAGTTTGACAGTCACAGTCTAATTACCACCCCATAATGAACAGCTCATATGACGGCTTACTCCCATTTAAGACGCAATGCCAACGCAGAATGTATGTGTGCTTTAATGTATGTGGCTAACTTTTATGAGAGATGTTAAGAACAAGATACAAATACTGAAAAAAACAACTGCACTGATGCTCACACACACACATACAGTAGGAAAAGTGAGTGAAAAGTGCATGTGGTTGTGTATATATTTCTGTATATTACAGAAAACACAGTATTATATTATATAATACAAAAATATGTAAATTCCAAATGAATTGTGATTACATTGAATTTGTGAACTGGCTTTAACAAAAGTCTGATACAGATTTCTAACATAGATAGATGCATGTGCCATGTAATTTGAATTATATGAACTATGTTTGTTCCTTTTTAGCATCTGTTATATTCAGGGATACTTGCTATTATTACTTTTGTATTTGTTGATAATAAAAACCTGCATTGTTGCAACTGTTTTGTGAATTTGAGCTAATTCTTTTGTTTATTTTTTACTAAAGCCATTCATCATTAAATATGATGATTAAATCCATATTTTTTACTTGACTGACCAAGCAGTAAATATGTGTAGTTGTTAAGTACTTTCAGAGCATGTGTGGCTCTCTGCAGAATCTTGTTGTCCACCCCAGCTTGCCCTCTCCTTCTTGTATTGATCCATCCATCCTGAGTCTATCAAGACCGGATATACTGGACACATAATGGCTTTTCAACAAACTCAGCCGCTGCTGCATTGGACTCTAATTATACCATTAATGTGCCAATATCAACACATTATATGGACCAAACTGTTAGCCACTGTTCATTTTATTGCTGATGCATGGCCAAGCCCCAAGACTGAATGAAGCACATACTGGCACACTGTTACATCAATTTGCTTCAGTATTGTGCATAACATTTTTTGAAACAGACTAGGAAAATGACTAACTACATTCAAACATTTCTGCACACATAATTAGTGTCTGTAGAACAATGTTATTTAAATGGCTTCAATTTAGATTCCATTAGGCTCTCCAGCTTGCCAGTCCCAGTGGTGGCTCTATTTTATCCACCCAAAACTCACCATTTGTAAATGAGAAATGGCGTGATAATAAATAGGCCATTTGTTATCGTCTACATTAAATAAACATTACAGCACCTCAGTCGGTCTGTAATGCACTCAGGTAGGTCCATTTTGGACAGGTAAGCAGCAGTCATTTACAATAAGCATGTAAGGAGAAAGCATACCTCTAAATGGTAATATGCAGCTTTAGGGGCTGGAAACATGACAAAAAATGTATATCACGATAGTGCCAGATCACAATCTTGATTTTATCACCAAACATAACACCATGTTTGTTTTGCCTTTAGTAGGTAACTAAAGCTACTATATGCTGCTCTTAAGAGTTCACACTTTACTGTGATTGGTAACAAAAAACTGCCAAAATAGCATATTTTAAAAGGCACCAGATCACAGTGTGATTTTTATCACCATACTGCCCAGCTTTACCATAGTCTGTACTCATCATTACTCCTGCTGGAGTATCATATTATTTATTTCAAATAGTCAATAAAACATTACAAGGAGAAAAGTAAAGTTTAAAATTTGGATCACTGCTGTATAATGAATGTATCATTGCAATGCAGAGTATTCCATTTCATCTTTATTATTATTTCAAGTCCTTTTTTTGTTTAGAAATTTGCAACACTCTTAGTTATCCACACACACATTTTTTCACTAACTTTTTGGAACAACTTTCATCTTCTATTTTCTGCTTCTTCGTGAGTTTTCCACATAGAGCCCAAAGTTCACATAAAAAGACTAAATGAGCACAAGTCTGCTCCAATGTGCTGCTTTTTGCTATGGTTATTAACATATGATTATTGGTGATGGACAATTGGCCTCAAAGACGTTTCATTATAAAGGCGCTGCTGGGATCTCATTAGCACTCTGCCTCTAAGGGCTACTGCACAAGCCCTACTCACTTCGGAGAATTACATTTCGATCACTGGTGCTAGAGTTAACAAGGCAACATTAAAGATGTGTGAAGGTAGAACGGCCAAAAAGAGACACATTAGAAAACTATATGCACACACCAATGCACTATGACTGTAAGTAAATAATTAGGTAGGAAATTAAAACATGTATCGCTATGTGCTCTCTCTCTCTCCCTCCCTCCCTCCAGGAGCCTAATTTGGACCAGCACACAGAGATACACAGAGACAGATAATATTAGAATTAGCATTTATAGAATTCTCATTCCAACATCAAATTAAACTTTTTGTGTCAGAAATAATTCTAAATGGAAGATCAAAATATCATATTACGGAACATTTTGTTGCTTACCTACAGTATAATGTTCATAGAAAAGTCAAGTGTGATGTAGTTAAAAAGACTGGACATTTCCAGAGCCATTTATTTTGTTAAGTCAGTCCTACTTAAATAATTCAGAGTATGCTCAATAGTGTTGCTTTAACTTAGCAGTCCTTATTTACCTCCATGTGCAATCATATTATGGAATGTAGCAGCTTGTTCTGTGGGGAGGCAGTTTTCCCCTGACAGGGGCATCCATCAAAAATTGTAATTTCATTTTTTGAGCTGTTGATAAAGTTGCTGACTTGGGCCATACCCACCACAGCACCCCAGGATCAATAGCTCTTTAGACAAATAACATTGGAAAGCACCAGCCACCACCCTGTAGCCATTGCTGGAGGTGACTCCCTCCAAGGGCAGCTGCAGCGGTGTGCCGAGTAGTTCCTATTGCGCGTACGCCTTTATTAAACACATAAAGCTTAAGGTATGCTCAGGCTGTTTGGATACACTGACAGCAGAGGTTATTACACAAGTAACACAACCGTTTCTCTTCATAATTGTTTATTCATAACCCCAGAACTATTACATGACTTTTAGGCAGCAGTCTAATCACTTTATTACAGTTATCAAGTGAATGAGGAAATTAAACCTTCTAAAGGCCCTTAGGTGTTTATGCAGATATATATATGCTGACTATTGATCACAAGCCCCATTACAATGTGTCTTGTTTGTTTCTTGTTGTTAACTTCAGATTCAAATGGTAAAAGCCTTGTTGTTTATTTAGAAATAAAAGACATGCACCTGTGAGGAAAATCTAATTTGAAAATTATACAAACAATACGTTCTACATTGTATGATACAAAAGCTGGATATGTTTTTTTATTTATTAGTATACAGTTCTGGCAGTTTCCTTTAGATTTTGTATATTTATAATGCTAACTTATTATGGTAATATTTATCTTTCTGCTGTTATGTTTTTTTTGTTTTGTTTTGTTTTATTTAGTTTTTTTGGATTAGCATGTCACGTTTTCTCCAGCCAAGTCAGTCTTCAATAAATCTTGAAATCTCTCAACTAAAAAGCAGTAGAATCTATAAGGGCCACTCTATGTTCGTTTCCCACTATGCCACCCAAAGTTCAAGCCTGAATGAAGCATCTGTTCACTTGGCTAGTGATTACAATTTATACGCATTTCAAGGTGCCTGCACACTTCTTCAAAGTAATGCATTTTGAGGCTTTACAATGCCGTGATTTTCTCTTCACAACCTGCCTCCCACACAGGCTCTCTGAAATGTTTTCCAGTTGAGCAGATAGAAAACAATCCCACCTGCGAGAAGAGGAACTGCATGGCCCCCATCTCCCACCTTCTCCTCTCCACTCGGACTTTCACACTTCTAGCTCTGGAGGCACAAGTGCAGCATGTGAGTGTGTCCAGGCAATATTTCCCCCCATGACAAGAGAAGTAGTCGCGCAGCGTGAGTGAGAGAGGGGACAGGCGGAGACAGTAATGATGTACTGTAGCCCTCCACAGCACAGAGATGGACACATCACTTACACAGCAGCCTCCTCAGTCTGGACACCTACCACCAACATTCACTATTTCATGTCAGGTATTGTGTTTTGTATGTGACCTTGTTTACAAAAATCCTTTCAAAGTAATATCGCTCACTATTGCTGAAAAAATTATATATTGTCATGGGTTTCAAGCAAATAATTCCTTCCCTATTTCCCCATCAAAAATAGTGCTGTACAATTCTGATTGAAATTGTAATTTTTCAAATGATTACACAAAGCATTGCGATATTCCATTAATTGTATTCTAAATAATTGCACCATAAATAATTTAGTTTATAACTGATAAAATCTTGATTTTTTTATTTATTAGGGGTGTATGAAAACATTAATTCAATGATCGTAATAATTTATAGCATGATTCTTCTATCTTTTCAAAATGCACCCAAATCATTTTATTTTTTTTAAGGTCATGTTTTTCATGAAAAATCCATAAATTCCATTAACTGTTCTTGTGATTTAAAGATTTTTTATTTTTTTTTCTCGTGAAGTTGTACTCAACCATAATATTATACATAATTATTTATAATCACAATATATTAGGGATGTAATGATATCCAAATCTCTCGATACGATATTATCACGATATGCATCTGACGGTACAATATTAATTGTAATATTTTGGAGAGGCTGATATAATTGTAGATAGGACACTTTTTTGCTTTTAAAATACCTTGACAAGAATTTTATGTGAATTATTACTGTCATAATCTCAAGAATTCAAGTAAATACATATTTCTCCATGTTGTCTGCACTGAAATGAATCATGGGATATGTAGTTCATATTTATTAGTTGTTGCTACTATAAAACTGCATTTAAGAAAAGGAACTTGTAATTCGATATATTTTATTGTCCCACAATATTATTGTGAGACTTTTGACGATACAGTATCAAGATATTTCGATTATTGTTACACCCCTACAGTATATAGTCCTTCATTTAAGTATCAAGATGTATTGAATCGTGACAGACAAATCATGATATGTATCGTATCACTAGATTAATGGCAATGCACATCCCTATTATTTATAGCTATAGTGACAAAGATCATCGGTAATAGCTGAGAGCAGACTTCCCTTTAACCAGGATTTGATTTATTAGTGCTAAAATGTAACAGTAAGAAAAGATAAAAATCATAAAAACTAACGATATATCCATAACTATCCAACATAATCAAGTTCATGATGAATATTTAGCCACATTTTCAGAAATACCAACTTGCAAAAGAAAAAAGACATATTTAATATATTTCATTGTTAGAGAAGTATTTTTTATTCCTGGCTGACACAGCTGTAAGAAAACTCATGCACTTGTAAGAAAAGGGCTCCACTCTTAGATGACTCAATCCAATGTAAGTATGTATCGGACAAGGACAACATGGTGGGCTAGTGACAGGCCAGAGGGGGGAGAACAGAGGAAATCACTGAGAGAAAAACACAAAGAGGCTATATGTCAGCTCCAACTTTCTGCATTGTTGTGAGCCGAACTCCAGAGTGAGAAAGAGTAAACAAGGGTCTACACATTTCAAAGACAGCCAGAACAGGAGTCTTTTTCAGCCGAGGCATTCATAAAACATTAAGGCAGCTATTATTTATTTAATTATTAATGACACTGGCTTTTTTCCCATGAAAGGGATATGAAGCCTGGAGGAGATGTGTGTAGATACAAGCAAGTGCTGGGACAAGAAAAGAATATATATGGGAAAGCGCCAGAAGAGGGCACATAAGAGAGGAAATGTGTTTTGCTGCAGTATCAAAATGGTTTTGTTTTCACACAAGTTTAAGTATTTAAGTAAATTCATAAAACATTGTTGATTGGCAATTAGCACCACTCTTGTCCAAAGGCGATTAATGAGCAGATTGCTGAATGGAACCAAAACACTTTGAGGTTTTGTTGTTATCTTATGACTAATACCATAATTCGCTTTCTGTGTCTGTGCAATAGGCCTACATGTATATTTCATAATGTGTTGGTCAAATGGTGTGAGTGTCAGGGCTATGAAAGGTAACACTGCACAATGTACTTAAAAATTAAAACGTCAAAAAGTCACAAAGGGAGCAACTCAGAACATTGACCATCTGTGTTTTCGCTAAACAAACCCAAAACTATAGAGAAGGCATTAGGCCTGTCATGATAATTACAGTATCGACTTATCTTGAAACCTGTAGCAATAATTTCTGGGCGTCAATATTTAACCTGGGTTCTTTTTCTTTGCACTAATGGGAAAACTTTGGTTATTTTTCAGCACAACAAAGATATTTGAGCTGTTGACGGTTGAATTCTGAACTTCTATGACTCATAGTAGATGCAAACTATTTACAAAAGTGTTTCATTCAACTATTTATTTATTGCAGCACATGTTTGTACATATAGAATAGTTTCTTGGAATAATTCTGCTTTAATATAATTTATCGTCTATTAGGGATGTAACAATAACCAAAATATCGTGATATCGTATCATCAAAGTTCTCACAATAATATTGTGGGCCATCACAACATATCGAATTACAAGTCTCTTTGCTTAAATTAAGAGTTATGGTGCAGCAATAGCTAAAATACCATGATCCTTTGCTCCATTTCAGTGTAGACTACATGAAGAAATAACAGTTCTAAGCACTTTTTAGTCTTTGTTCTTTGTATTGGCAAGGCATTTTAAGAGGAAAAAGTAGTATATCAACAGTTTTGTTAGCCTCCACAAAATATTGCAATAAATATTGTACCGTGAGATGTATATCATGAAAACATTGTACCAAGAGGTTTGGATATTGTTAAATCCCTAATCGTGAGCCTCCCCACCATATCGTGAGGTTTCCCACGATATCGCAATAAATATCCTACTACTTCGTACTGTGACAATATCCTATCGTGAGACTTGGATATCGTCACACCCCTATCGTCTATGTTACTTATATTTACACTTCAAAATTTGTTATAGTGACAAGCCTAGTATGGAGACACTATCACAAATATTTTTCTCCTTACAGTAAAAATATGGCCATTCTGTACAGAGTTACATTTTACCCTCCATCTCAGTTCCATAATTATACTTTTACTTTTTACTTAAACTTTTTATGTGTAATGACGAGTAAAAGCCCTTTTCCATTACCATTACATTACACAACCCTTATGCACTACTTATATAAAAACTATTACAGTAAATTCCAGTTGGCCTTCTTTTTGTCAAATAGAAGCAATGCCACAGAGACACATAATTTAGCCTATGGGCCAAAGTCTGCCATTTAATTTAGTGTGGACAGCATACGTGTCCAGTCTGGACGATGGTGGCCCACTTTCAGCCACTGATGAGAGTAGAAAAATAGAACACTTGATTACCCCTGACACCGCTCAAACGCGCTCCTGCCAATGAAGGTTAGCGGGCCCCTATACTCCGCAGCGGTCAGATTTAGGACACAGTTATGGTCTGGTTTGGGGGTCTATATATTTGCTGTGAAGTGACCAGGTGTGATTAATGATACATGTGGTCAGATGATTGTGTTGGTAATGAGCCCCCGTGAACCCCATTAGTGCTTCATCAGATTCACTCCAACCTACATCTCCATTGTTAGCACTGGGGTCATCAGCATATTTAATTAATATCACCACTGTCACTCATCTATGTATAGTGCTACATCAATTTTAAAGATGCACAATGGAACTTTTCTGGTGGATTGTCCACCACCTGTTTATCTCTGTAGAAATGTTACTGTTTTGCCTGGAATGTGCTACAGTATGGGATTGAATATAATTTATTTCCATGGAGATATGCATATGAAAAAAAAAAAATAAACAGATTATATAAGTTATATAAGTTTATTTATGTATTTATTTTGAAGATTTTTAGGTTTTATTCAAATAGTTGAACAGACCCCAGTCCAGAAGTGCATAAGACGTTAAGTAAAAGTATTGCTCTAGAGAGAAAGAAATATGTTTTATGCCATACTGTGAAAAAGGGATGGGATAAGATCAAATTCTGAGAAACAATCTCACAAGATTTTATCCTCCATCTTTACATTTGGCATTGGCATGAAAGGGTTATGCCTCACTCAAGCTCTGGTAAGCTGTGTATCTTTGAGCAGCTAAAAGCTAAATAGCTAAAAGACTTCTCCAGATAAAGATAAAGATTTGTTTTACACTTTACACTTTAAACTCTGTTCCAGTTCATATTTCTTAGAGATAGTACCAATACTGATTTTTTATTGATTTAATAAAAAATGTAACCAATTAAAAATCATGTGACCAAAAATGTGAACAGAATTGAAAAATTGTGAATTGATCCAATTATTTTTAGACTTAGACTTAGAGACACATTTTATTGATCCACAAGGGAAATTGTTTGGACAAGTACCTCATCACAATATATTATAATAACAAAGAGCAAAAATATTAAAATAGCAGAAATATAATTTTTGTAAATTATTAGTTAAAAATCTCATTATGTCACCTTCTTGTGGATCCTATATCTCATCTCAACCCTACTGTGGAACATATCAGGCAAAGCAGTAACATCTTCATGTAGCAGACAACAAAGGAAAAGCTGCATAGTGCACCTTTAAGGACATCTACAAAGAGTGGTTACAAAAAAGACACAAAATGTTCAAATCTAAACAAAAACAACATTCACTATGAAAAAATAAAATGTATTGTCAATGTGTAAAAGCACTTTTTATGCCACACTAAAACTTCAGTTGAATCCTGCATTTTGTTATTGCTGTTATAATTGTCTCGTTCCCTGTCCCTCATGGGCAATTTCCTTTTCGAATTCCATTACTTCCCGTTCCCGGATAGCTCGAAAATTGAGGCGAGATACAATTCATGCTTGTCCATATTATTCTTGCCGTTTTTCTATTCAAACAGGCGTTGCAGACTTACAGCAAAGGCCGTGAACAAAACACTCCCCGAAGAATGGCGCTCCTGATGGTTTTTCTACTGTGTAATGAATAAAAAACAGAATGCTACGGCATTTTGCTGCAGGCTGCTACAAAAACGAAACTCGACAAGTCCCCGGTATCCCTCTCTTCAGCCTACCGTTACCACAGAGCTGTAGAAATGCATGCATTTTATAACTAACAACACCTGTCCAACTATGTAACCATAACAATGCATCACCTAAATGAAATCCACCATAATTGGAAACATAGCTTTTGTTCTGTGAAGCGGAAAAGGCGGATGCCGGATACAAGTCAACAAACAATATGCAACCATAAAATCAATCTTTCTGACCAGTAACAGTAACATACAAGCATCGAAGAGAGGCCAAATATTGTACTTATGTAGAGAAAATAATTCTACCCATTATCACGGCAATGTTAATCCCATCTGAATCATAATTTCTTCTGCAAACAAGTAAATATCCTGTATAAGTATGCATAAAACCTGCAACCTTTGTGGTTTAGATCCCTGCAAAACATGTTCTGAAATGAATGTGATTCACTTAAAACAGAATCCTTCTATTGCAATCACAATGCAGGTCAGAAAACTAGTTAGACCCAAATCATTATACAGGAAATGTTTTGATGGGAGAGAAAAAAAAAAACACTACTTGAAGAGGTGCACTTTTTCCAATTAACACAAAATAACTATCCAAAAATGACTGATATTTAATATATTTTTTTACTTTCTTAACTTTTTTTTTGATAACTTCTGCTGGTCAACTGTATGTCTGCAAAAAAAGATTTTCCCCTTGGCGATGATAAAGTAATTCTGATTCTGATTCAGATTTCATAGAGTAGGCAATTCACAAGTATTGAATATCTTGATATTCTCTAGCTCATCACTGCACACTATTTTCACCATTAAACATCTATGTAATGAGGGACAGGTTGGACTGTAATTTTGGACGTTCGATATTTTCCGTCTTTTTGATTCTGAATGTAATTACCCTTTGAAGCATCCGCTCAGTCTTTTCACTGAATGATGTAAGACTCAAATGTGCACTTCAAATGTCCTCTTCCAGCCATCACACTCCAATTACCGAGAAACTTTGTGTAAGCTCTAACACCTGATCCAATTCTCCACCACAGGGTCTTTCTCCTTCTCCAATACTTTGATATATAACATCTCTGCTTAGATGAACATGTGACCACTTTACCAGCATGGGCATCGCACCCTCATCTTATTTCAACACACTACCACTAATGTCAGCAGTACAGGTGAGGAAGAGGAAATTACATTGTTGGGTGGTACTGTAGCAATTAAAACACACATCTGAAACGAAATGGGCATCTGGAAAAGTGAGAAATAAAGAAATATCTATAGTCTATAATTATGCACCTGTATTTGTTCAGAAAAAAATTAAAGCATAGTCTAATGTCATCAAGAAAAGCAGTATAGCATAGTATGAGAAAGTGAAAAATAGGGCGTAGACAATATTGAGACTGTTTACTGGTCATAGTTGGCCCAGAAAGTCTTCTGTTGTAGTTACTTCTAATGATAAAAAAAAAAAAAAAAAAACACCTATAAAACATTTGGATCAGTTTTGTTGGGAAATAAATGCTGTTTTCAGTCTCTTCACTGGTATCTGTTGATATTGATAATAGTCAGCTGCTTAAAGCTATAGTATTAAAATCTGTATCGGAACTGAAAAAGCTGAACGGGAGCATTCCTACTCGATAGAGGTTTGGAAATCTACTAAGCAAGACTAATACAAAAGGCTTATGCAACAACAACAAAAAAAAAAAACAATAAAAAAATTATCTTTGTTCTGAAATTGCAGCTGATGGGGACAAAAAAGGAGGAAGTGTGTTGGTGAGCCTTAAATGTCAACAGTTTATATCCAAGTAGAATGTGCAGGGTGTGAAAAAACAAAACAAAGTCATAATATTAGACAAAGCTGCAGTGTAATGTAAAAGTTCTGGGATGGGATGTTCTTGTTGGCATTTGGAAAAGCGTTTGCAGATAAGTGCTGTCAGCAAAAGTCACACTTTGCATTTTATTGAGAGCGCTCCAGGATAATACAGATAAGATTACAGCACTATTTCTTTATCACACAGTCTGTCTGCATTCATCAGCATTTTATTAGTTTTAAAACAGGAACCTTATATGACATGGCTAACAAAAAATTATAGCTGTACTCATTATAATCACTGAAGCTGTGAATTCTGTTTGTACAATGTAAGATATTTAAAGTAAGTAAAATATTACGTGAATTAGAGCTTTGGGTTCGAATTTTCAATATAATTTAAAGGTGCAATGTGCAACTTTTCTGGTGCTGGGTCCATCACCTGTTGTCTTCATGGAGATGTTATTACTTTGCCTGGAATGACATTAAACACATCAGTTTAGCATTTACTCATTTCATTCATTTCATTTATTCATTATGGGTGTTTTTATTGCTAAAAAATACAATAATTCTCTCAGTGAATAGGGTTGACTCTCCACAGATCTGACCTGTAATGTGGCCTATAGTTGTCTCCCTTGAAGTAGATGATTTCTACTGTGGAACATTTGAACCAATAATATCTCCATGAAGACAGGTGACGGACTTTGCACCGGAAAAGTTGTGCAAGGCACCTTTAAGAAAATGCTGGACTACTTCCAGCTGTTTCTGATGGGAAATGGAAAATACTGTATAAGCTAACTACAGTATTTAAACATCTATGGGAACTATAGCTCTTTCAAATAAAAAGACCAAAGCCAAAAAATTCATCAGAAAATGTCTGTGTGGTTATTTGTGCAGCATTCACCTCCTCCTCAATCTCCTGCAGTGCTGAAAACTCAAATGTTTAAATAATGCCCCTAAATTCTCATGGAAATGTATTCAAGCCTATTCTAGCTCTCAACACATATGCCAGGGCCTCATGCATCAAACAAATGGGCTGACTCAAACAATGAAAAATTACAAATGAATGGGTGATGCTATAAGAAATGTATGAAACGCAAGCCACATGTGCAGTAATGTGCAGTATACAAGAGAGAAAAACACAAAAATCAAACTATGAAATGATGGCACTTAGTGAGTTATTAGAGGGTCCATATTACTCTATTTTCTGATCTGTGTTGTAATGTTGTTTCCTCATCACAAACATACCAGGATTTGTGTTTTGTTTCATTCACACATCCTACATATTTGCGCTGAGTTCTTCTCTCAAATGGAAAACTCTGTTCTTTCTGTTCCACTTTGTGATGTCATATGGTAAAACAAGAAGTGCTGCACTATGTTTTTAAACTCCATACACCACTAGCATAATTTGGATGATTTCAGCCCTGGAATTGGCAATCTCTACTGAACAAAAGGTAGCTGTTAACTAAAACTACTGTTTCATGACATCACAAAGTGGAACACAGCATTTTGAGGTTTGGATATGTCGGAAGACTAATAATGCAGAATCACTGAAACATGTAATTGAAACAAAACACAACTCCGGGTACATTTTTTGTTGAGATGACAGCATTATAACATGGTTTAAAGATTACATTTTGCATATAGGACCTTTAATTCATATTGAATCAAATGTAATAAATATTGTCGTAAATACTGAATTAAATAGTATTCCACCTTTAATTGCAATTTTATACCTTTAAGCTATGTGGTTGGAGGGAGTTATGCTAGGAAATTAGGACAACGTGAAATAATGATTCAGTCCTTGTGGGTTTTTTAATGTAAAATGCAAAGTCTAACCACAAGTCTAAAGGGAAAGCATATAGCTCAGTTCTCCTCTCCACTGCATTAATTTGCTAGGTATATATATATATATATATATATATATATATATTTTTTTTTTTTTTTTGAATAACTTAAATTAAGTATAGCTGAATGAAACGGTTTATCAATCATGTAATGTATTTCATTCTTAGTGGAACTGTGTTTAACTAACTATATACCATCAATCAATATAGCAAATTTCACCTTTAAAGGAACAGTTCATCATGAGAAGGTGTAGCGCACAAATGTACAAAGCTGCTCTGTGCCCTCTGCTGCTTCTGAACTAGTGGGATGAAAACAGTTTGGCTCAAATTACGACAAAGTGCATGTCAGTCTAGAAAGGGGAGTGAGGAACTCTGACACTCGAAATTTAAAAAAAGAACAACTAGAAAGGAGTATCCAGGAGGTGTGCAGAGGGCTCCCAGTGAAATGCCTGCAGGACAGAGAGACCTTACTCATGCTTGCAACAGAAAGACAAAAGGAGGAGGAGAAAGTATTACAGCAGGGAGGAGAGGGCATATGGCAGACCCTTGCGCACCCAGCTAGAGGAGGTAAGTGGGCTGAGTGTGGTTGGTCTGAGGGGATTTCAAACATGGGTCACATCGATTCACGCCCGCGGATCAGAGCTTGACAACTCCCTCTGGTGATGACATTTTTGAAAGAACAGCAATTTTACATCCCACGCACAAGTAAATAGAATCTGAAGTATTCAAACTCAAAGAGGTTCAAATGAGGAGAGGAAACAGTCAATACTGTAAATCGCTATGGGGATTAGTGATTAATAAACGAAATCACACATTTGTGGATTTGTGATGCGAGGCGAGTACTGTTCAGGTTTTAAGAAAAATAATATTAAGCATGAAATGAAAACCGTAATCTACATCCTTGTCATTGTTTTTAACAGTGTTGAAAATACAAGTGATACTCGTTAAATTGATTAGCACAATTGAATTGAAGTTCTTAAATTAATAAAAACAATTCTGCATCTGACATTTTACCTGTGACTTTTTTATTCAGTTTGGGACTCTGAGTCACATCTACTGTAAATAGTGCATGGAAGCAGTCTTTTTCCTCTCACCAGATTTAAAGATTTATTCCACCTCAGTTGTGTTTATTGTTAGAGATGCACCGATCCAATACTGGTATTGGATATTGGTGACTCAAAAAATTTGGTGTATCAGATATCGGCTTACAAATATCCACTCAACTGATATCCTGGTTGGGCCAAAAAATTATGTAATAAGACTATTTACATAGTTGACCAAGACAGCTCCATAACACAACTGTATTTGGAATTTTATTTGTTTTATTTTGTTTAAAGGAAATCAGTGCTGTTTTCAGTCTCTGCTCCGGTATCGGTTGATATTGGGTATTGGCAGGTACTTGAAGCCATAGTGTCAAAATCAGAACTGAAAAAGCTGGATCGGTGCATCTTTAGTTATTATAATTTATGTGGTTTATTATTATAATAGTTTATATTGTGTCAGTCAAATCCAAAATAAGAGTCTTGGATGTCTAAGGAGATTTGCTGCTACCATTGGTATTTTTTCACGGCAAAACAATTGCACCTCTTCAAGTATGTTTTTGTTTGACAACAAAGTGAGGTGTAATGCGAGGAGGGCCATTGTTGTATGAACAGAACAGAACACATGTGGCTGTCTGCCTTTGTGGTACCAGCTATGGCGTGAGTACAGCTGGAGGGGGGTGAGGGGCATGCCAGGTGGTATTTTAGGCCCAATTACCCATATGTTTGGGACAAGTGACCTTTCCATATTGTGCCCTGTCTGACTGTTGGTGTAGTGTGTGCTCCAGCCATCAGAAATGGTTTATTGAAGGGTTTATTCTTAGCCTTTCCCCAAAGGTTAGACTGAGATCTCACACTCACAAGCCTTCCTCTTGTTTTCTAAAGTGAAAACAAATAACCCTCCTGAATCAAGATGGACCAGATGTCTCAGAGCTACCTTCATAATTTCATCACTTTTATTTCATGTGAAATATTAGGAGCTTGCCCAACTGTGACACACTTATGGGCCCACTGCTCCTTCACTTCCTGCCCAAATGAAATGGTATTGCTACATTTAATTCAGCAGTGGTTCATGCAGGTTTCAGAGGCAATTAAGAGCCAATGGGACACTCATCCTAAATCTGAAGCAGGCTACTTTTCATTATTAGCATAGGGTCTCTGTGGGCAAAGGAAATCAAAGGAGTCAGTCAACTAGAGAAAGCACAATGGAGGAGAAGGGTGATCCAGGTTTTAAATCAGGCTAATATGTACACTATTTCAGGCAAATAGTTTAGATAGGTATATAATCTTATGGTGGTACGACCTAGCTGTACATATGCTAATCTACACATTCATCAATTTTTACTGCAGAGATTAATTTCACAATGCTAAAATTTCAAACTCAGTTTGGATTCTAAAAAATAATTGATACCACTTTTGATATAATAATGATAAAACACACTTACAATAGAATGTGACTGTATTAATGTAATGTAGTTTATTTAATATGATCTTATAGCCTCTAGGTATGACAGATAAGATCCTTCTAAAGCTCTGGAAAAGTCAGGAAAGGTTTGATTTGAACAATACTTGTTTATGAGAATATTAAGTAGTTTCAATACTTTGTTTTAGTATCAATTCGCCTCTACAAATGGAAGCACATCAGTGGCAAACAGACATACAACCTGTCTGCCCAGAAGAGCGGATCTCTCCTCCACTGTGATTCTCCTCAAGGTTTCTCTTTTTTGCATTCTGTTTTTGGAGTTTTCTTTGTAAAGAAAAAGGATATAATGACAGTGAATGCTCTGGGGCATCCATTTGCTTGTTTCCTGTGAATGTTGGTTAATTTGCATGTCTTTTATTTACCAATATTTCATTGTTTGATTTTCTAAATTTCTGTTGGTTAAATTAACAATTTTGTGAAGCCTGTCAATTTGACTGCTGTAACTGTTGTTAGGGTTAGGGTTAGTATATGAGTAAGAATATTAATATTTTTTAACAGAAACAAATATTACAAATATGACAAACAAACAAGTTTATAGGTAATAATAAGTATTGTCAGTGGTGGTCATGTTCACTGTAGACTGGAGAAGGTCTATTCTGGTTTCTAAACACTACATGCCAAATATAAACTCTGTAACAACAAGAAACCTTAGCACATTATTATCATGCACCGAAGTCACACATTCATTTCATTTCCTCCTTTGCTGTTGCACTTTCTATTTGATGTTATTGACTTGCAAAATCTACAATAATTTTTAATTAATGACAGAGCCACAAAAAAGTTTTCAGACTTTAGTAGCTACAAGAGCAGTTACAACAATAAACCAGCTGTTCTATAATTTTCTCCACACAATCCTATCTTTGTGTTATTTAGTCAAATGTAAAAGGATAATCAAAACAAAACTAAGAGGCTACTCAAAATACATAAAACATAATCATATAGTCACAAATTAAAATTAATTTGTAGAATTAGTCTAGACTACTTATTTATTAGTCATGTGTTGTGATTCATGTTTCAAAACCATTGAAGGTTAGCTGTGCCCCAGGTTCAGGTTCAACACAATTTAATATACACTTTGTTGAAAGCTGTTACTTTAGATTTGTAGAATAATATCTCTCCTAACTTTGACTCATCTGGAGGAACAGAGGGTGATAGCAGTAAACAGAGCCCCTTTGCGATGAGCTCTACATCACGGCTTTATGTATTCTCCTGAGAGAGGCCTCCATTAGGCTAGACAAATAAGCAGGCTGCTCCGTAGGTTATCATAGCTTGTAGGTCAGAGCACAGAGGCTGAATGTCACCAGTCTATTCCCTCAGAGTTTGCTGCTACGATGAACAAGTTCAGAGAAAGAGCAACAAACTTCTCAAACAAATCTTATTGAGTATTATAAAGACACATACACAGAGTTTATGCACAAAATAATTTGAATGAGGCAACAGAGAAAATATCCAAACTGCAAGATATTGTGTCATGGCAGAATAAACTACTGAAAAAAATGTCCAGGTATGCTGGTTTAGCCTTGTTTCATTCATTTGAAACTGTCAACTAAAATAAAAGCATTTTATTGCAGTTTAAAATACAGAACTAAAAGTATTATTTCTTTAAAACCCTTTTGTAGGACCACCAAACCGCCTGTCTTCAAATGCAGAAATTTAGTAAAGATCTATCATTTCTAGATGAAACTCTCTTGGCGCACTAGCATTTTAAGAAGAAGAAATTATTTTCATATACACTACCAGTCAAACGTTTGGACTCACCCTCTCATTCAGTGTTTTGTTTCCTATTTCTTACTACTTTCTACATTTTAGATACAGAGAAGAAAAAAAAATACTGTATATAACGCAAATATAGAATTATTAGACACTTTTTCTTTGCCACATAATTCCATACATCTTACTTATTTGATGTCTTCTGTATGTATATCAATATTAATGTAGAAAGTATTAAACATAGAGAAAAAAAAAACAGAATGAGAGGATGAGTCCAAACTAAACAAACAGTGATTACATTCAGTATAAAGCCTCATTGTGCATCCTTCAAAATGATATGCATTGACTTCTGGTGCTCTTTTCAGTTCAATTGCCAGCACTTATTGTCCAAGACTTGAGAGACCGGTAGTATTGACTGACTATAGATCAGGTCCACTCCAGCTTTTGTGCTATTAGGAGAGTGAGCGGTTCAGGCCCTGCCCCACTGCTCTTTAATTGGTCCCCTCAGAAGGTGCACACAAATTTCACCATCACAGAGTAAGATTACGCTCAAGAACGAGAGGATTCCTGTGTGCACTCTGCTAGCCATCGATTAGCTCACTCTATCAGCATTGTTTCAGCTTCACTTTTTTATCGCATTTCTTTTCAGCCAGTAGATTACGATCTTACGAGGTGGTCCTTGGGTAAACTATACAAGGTGAGATAAAGAGAAGGAGACAGAGCAGGAAAGTGGTTGAAATAAATGGGAGATGACTCTGGATTGCCAACTGGGTAAAAGGTTTTATGCTCACATTTAATCAGACAATTATGGTACTTATTAAGTTCTATAAAGTCATAATTTCAGACAGAAAATCCAAACTTGTTGAACTTCATAATTATTTTTTGGATTAACTCCACAAAATTGCAATATTCTTATGTTTAAAACTTATATCAGTTCAACAGAGTCTCTGTCTTTGGGGTTGAAGAATGGCACCACTTTCTGAAGCCATGGTGAGAAAACAAAATTTCACGTTTTTTGTTTACGCTGACAGATAAGCAGTGGAACTTTGTGTGAATGTCTATTTCATGTGAATGGTCCTGTAATTATAGAGATATTAACTATACTAGGATGATATAAACAGAAAATGAGCACCATAAGACCTATCCTCCAGATCTATCTGTGGGCTTTCTAGAATGATTACAAAACATTTGAGACTGTCCACAGCAAATTTATTATCAGGATATTTTTAAACATTGAAGGCATCAAATACAATGTAGAACTGTTGACAGTGGCATAAAAATGGGTTCTATTTCTAATTCATGGTGTGCTCAATTCGACCTGACATTTCAGTTCAGATGTTTCTCCAAGTGACTGCATTGGTCTTGTCAGAGCATGTGTACAGTGTGGTTGGAAGGAGACCACAGGCATCTGACAAGAGCAAGCAGGAGTCATCCACTGACAAAATACACTGTCATAGCACCTATGTTACTTGTTGAAAGGACTCAGATTATTTGTCTTTGCTTCACATCGGCTGATTTATTTATCATCAATACTGCATGCATATTTGCTTCATAATCACAAATCACAAAAAATGACAATAATAACAATATTGCAATATTTGTATTGCAAAAATGTTGAATAGCAAAGCATATAGAGAGACATAATATTTTGATTTAAATTGTTAATCGTGATGGCAACAGTCCTAGTTTTTATTTCAGTGTGAATCTTATTGAATAGCTTAGTTGGCCAAATATGTCATACTGTAAAATGTAAAGCAAAAAATGCATTTAATGAACTCTTTCTTGTGTCTTGTGTTCTTTTGTATCACCCGAATCATGAATTAGAATTGCATTACACTTTGTAGTGAGCTGAAGTGTGGACTGGGCTCAAAGTGTGCTGTTAAACAAATACCTCTCAAAACCATATGGCAAAAATGGATCATTATTTTACATTTTGGGCAATTAAAATCGCAATAGAGATCTAAAGCGCCTTAATAAAAGAAAAAAGTTTGCTGACTTCTGGTTGAAAATTGCTGCACTGACTTCTGCCTGCCCATTTGCCTTACGTCATGGTAAACGTCAAAGCAACAACGTGAAGCACTGATGGACCGTGCTGTGGGGTCCAGTTCACACTTGCAAGCAGCAGAATGTTTTTAATTTGTGCCAAAAAGGCCATGTGATGCTGTTGAATCCATGTATCACCGATAAGCAAAAAAGTGGGTGGTAGTGTATGAGGGGTCAGTGAAAACACGCAATTTCTGAGCAATGGTGTCTCGATTGCAAGAAAATAAAAATTACTGAACAGGCCTGAATCATTTTAAATGCAACCAGAGGGGGTAAATGAAAAGTGAATACAATTATACAACATTTCTAATCAATATTTTGATAATCAGCCCACTCTATTACAATAATAGTACTCTGCAATATTCCTGAGTTTCAGTTTCCTTTATACAGGTGCCATTTTGAGTACTTAAAGAATATTTTAATTTGAGTTGTTAATTGCTAAAGCAATGGTGCTCATTTTTCATCAATCTGAAAACCATGGGTAGTTTAAAATTTACTGTACGGCAGGGTCAGATCGTCTTCTTTTCTTGTGAGCTGGAGTAGTGGTTTCATCAGAAAAACAATGAAAAACAGAAGGCTTCTTCAAAGACAAATGAAACTCCTTGTGGTGCTCTGTTTTATAAGTGACAGACAGGCCTTTGCTGCTTTTACATTGGACATATGCTCAGAGCATTATGTAGACTTCTGTCAACAGAGACCTCGATATCCCAGACTATACCATTCTTGACCACTTCACACACAAAGCACCCAACAAGCTCTGAAATATGTAAGGAACAGTATCAAGATTCTATGTGGTTTTGAACAAAGGATTATTATATCCTCACCTTTCTACAGATTTGCATTTTAACAAGACTATCAAAGAAAAGTCACTGCAATGCCCTTCAGATCCGACTTTTGTATAAGACAACTTATGATAATAATGTTGTCTAAATGTATTTGATTGTGCTTTTATCACATTTTCTCATCTAGAATCCACATTGCAGCATGTTTGCTTCTTCAAATCAAAACACTAAAGCACTCACCCCAAACACAGAGCACAAAGAGCAAACAGCTTTAATCCAATGTCATCAAATATATATTTGCTTTTGATTACTCTTGGAATCAATTCATCATGGGCAGGGGAGGCAGTGTGCGCTGTACTGACAAGATGCTTACATGTCCCACACAATCACTCTCATTTGGTCTTTTTGAACATGTACTAAACTGAACAACGTTTGAAATATTTGTCTGAAGACAAAATAAAAATGATGAAGTGGATAAAAAGAGAAGGATATTGCATGTTTGGCATTGAGCGGTCTGTGGCGTGGCTCTTTCCTTTGTGATGATGTCCTTGAGTTGGTCAGTGAGGCATTGAATAGTGCATTGTGGATGGGCTGTTATCTCCAAGGCTTCTCTTTCAATGTTATTAAGAAACACATAGACAGTGCCAGAGCCAAGGCCAAAAGCTAAACCCACAGCCGCAGAATGAAATAGCAACATTTCCAGCATCAGTCCACACACATTTGACAAGCGGACATCACTGTAGGATTAAGAGGATTGAAAACAATAAAACCAGACAAATTTGGAGATTAACATTTTGGCCATAAGCACATTCGGTTCAACAAGCTACTTTGACCAGATGGATTTTATTAATTTTGTATGTCTGACTGCATGATGACCGTAGCATCTACATTTATTTGGCTAAATAGTTAATAACTTAGGTCTTTTAACATTGAGGATATATTTTTTGTTTTAAATGATTATTGTTGTAAAACCTGACAGAATGTTCTGTCAGTCTAATTAACAGAGAATTTGAAGATTCTAACTATTAAACTTTATTCAAAAGAGTTTTGTCTGTATAGAGTGTTAAATTTATTTATTATCAGTCATCCATGCATCAGCTTACTGGGTTTGTCAACAGCTCTTTTGTTTACTTTTTAACATTGTTCTGGCAAATGCATTTCAATGGATGTTTGCACTGTGCACCCAAGAAAGGCAGATTTTGACAATACCGTCGTCTAATAGATTTTCTATACCTTCGTGCATTATGCAGTTTTAACGCACAAAAATATGGAAGCTTCCTCCATGAAGTGATGCATTAAAACTGCATAACTGATAAGAATCAGATTAATTTAATCTGCATATACCATGGTTCTACAAAACTGAAATAGGTAATCTATGAGTCTGACAGCAAACTGGCCTATTGTTAGAGCCTATAGTATAAGTGCTATGAAAAATGTTTTTTTTTTTTACTAAATAATGCAGTGAAACCAACCATAGAGTCCTACACCACTGATGATAGCAGCTGGTCTGGTCATATCATTTCATATGACATGTCAGTTCAATCAAAGCTGCAGCTTCAGAAGAGTTGTTTGGGTTAAATAATACATAGCTCCAATGCCTTTTATTCCACTTTCTGATCACTCATGGGTCCTCTCAGAGGATCAGACAGAAGTGAGCTGCTTTTGGTAAAGAAAGAGCTAGTGTCCAACAAACAGCAGGAGCAGTCAGCAGCACACATAATAGCCATTAAAAAATTATCTAGCTGATTATTTAGAATGTATATAGCATTTCTCTGTGAACAGACTAAGGGTGGCTAACTTATGTTATGGTGATCTGAAGTCAGTCAGACATCTGTGATGGAGCTCAGCATAGAGCTGCAGGCATGCGGCTCACTTTGACTCAAAGCCTTGACCTGTCTAATGTGTCTGTAATAGTCAAATTAACACTGATATAAGAAATGCTAACCCTTCATCAAAAAAACGTAATCTAGATGAAAGCTTCATCTTGCAAGCTAAGTGTTAGCTGGCTCAAATGTAGTGATCAGTTGAGACTGGTGAGTTGTTTGTCAAGGATGGGGCTACATGTCCAGGTATTATGATAAGTTGTTCAGTTCATATTAAATAATTGTTGTGCAGAAACTGTATTTATTAATTTAGGCTATTTATTAAAACGTAGGCTATTAGTCCAACAAGGCAAGTCCCAGTAGTAGCCTACTTCTGGGACTGACTGATATTTAGGCTACTAAATATGCCGCTTTGTTATCACAACATTGAGACGGGTTTGAAACATTAACTGTAACGCATGCCTACCGTTCTCATTTAAGGGTGTTTTATGATCTGACTCAACACTTCGCCTTATTATTTAAAATGAAGATCACAGGGAAATCACCAAAATTAGAACGAGAACTTTTAGCGATAACTAGGAATACAGCCAGTAAAAAGACTTTACACGTGGGCAACTAGCTTAAATCTAATATTTGAGTGTATCTTACCTCTTGCCAGCGCAGGTATAACTTGTAAAGTGAGCAGTCCGATGACAGCAAAACTCCAGCAGCATCCTCCTGAAAACTGTCCCATCACTGTTCCGCTGGGGTCCCTCTCCGGAGGCTCTGGACGCACCGGTGTTGGGTTTGGGGCATTGGTAGTGCACAGAGGACCGATGTACACTGGTCCTGGTCCTGGCCGTGACCGGCGTGTGTGATGCCGCTGCCGCCACCGGTGCTTTCGCAGTGCGGCGAGGAGAGACGCAGAGTTGTGTGGAGCTCTCGGCGGCTGCCACCGTACTGCGCGCGAAGAGGAGAGGCGCTGCTAAAGAGCGGGTCGGGGGTGGGGTGGCGCGCCCGGACCGCATGGACCTGTTGAAAAGACACCGGTGTCCGACATGAGGCGTGGTGAGATCAACGCTGTTATCAGCGCAGCGTGCAGTGCGTGTTGTCAGTTCCCATGATTATCGCAAACTCCTTTTATTTACTCCGAGAGTCTTTATGGACCATACTGTAGGCTACAGTGATGGATCAGTGTCCTACTTGAGTCCTACTTGTATCGTTTTACCATATTTTCCTATTTCTTGTAGTCCTGTTCGGAAGTAAAACAGGCCAAAGACTCAACAATATTGCATAGGCCTAAATATATGGATCAGGATAGTCTTTGCAAAAGAACTAAGCTCGTGTGTGGGGAAGAAATGCATATTCTAAGACATTCCCAGAAAGGCATGATGCATGCAATTATTGAGCTAGCTGCTGCACCTGTCCAAAGGAGGATTATGCAATTTGTGCAAAGTAGCATGTGCCTTTTAGTTTTTACTGCACAAAGCACATTTGTTCTGTGTAAAACTAAATCACAAATGCATGGAAACTGGATCTACCATGGTTTACTTCAGCACCAAGCAGTGGTAAATAAACAAACCAGGGCAGGAATAAAACTGGCACTTTAAATCAAGTTAAATTATGCCATTTAATAGGAGCAGCCCTGGATCTGTTTTGATGAGGCAGCCAGAAGACAGCCAGGGCACAGAGGTTGTCTTTACAAACACAGCCTTTATGTTGAAGAAGTGATTGAAACATTTAACCAACATGTCCTTGGCTCTCTCTGTGGCCTGTTCTTCTTCAGTGGCCTTCAGGCAGAAACAATCCAACAATATAAGAGATATAAAATGACACAGAGACATTGTGTGGGAGGCCTCTGTAAGCTTTCGATTGTTGTGGTAAATGAACTGCAGAGTAAACAGCAAAAATGCACTGAGGAAAATGGATTATGTACTTTTTGAAGAAGTTTAAAGATTACTTGAACTGAATGTTCAAATATAGCACAAATTAAAGTAGAACTATGCAACTTTTCTGTTGGGGGGTGGGGGGTGGGGCTGGAGTTACGTAGGCTTGTGGGCTGAGATTTATACAGGCTTGTTTTGTAAAACATAAGGAAGGTTGAAATAGTGTTCAAGAGAAAGCAAGATTACTCAAACATGCATGATGGATGCCATTTAAAACAACTCCAGGCATGTTTTGATGAGGAAACAATAACATGGAAGAAATATCCAAAAAAAAAGAAAGAAAAAAAAAAAAACCTTGGGAAGCCATATGGTGGAGCATTCTTGTCTTAGGTATCTCCACGGAGACCCCCACCAGACAAGTTACAAAATTTACCTTTAAAGGAAGCCAGTGTAGACAGACATAAATCAGTGCCCCATCAAAAACCTGAACAGAACTGAAGAAGCCACTTGGATGAGTGGTGACGCTTCTTCACTCTAAACCTACTTACCTGAACATCTGTGGGATTACATAGACTTTATGTGACACACTTTAAACTCAATATTCATGCAATATTTATTTTAATAAACTTAATTAAGTCAAAGTCAAAAATACAATTAAGAAAAAGGCTGCTTTGATGTGATATTTCAGAATTGGACTTGCATGTGTGCACACTTACAGTGTACCTCTGTGGTACACTGCAGCTCTGCCTGTAGATGTATGTGGTGCAGCACAGAGAGGTGCTCCACTGCACCCCTCTGTGACAGTGGCCTGGTGTGTGGAGCTAATCAGACTCCTGGGATTCTCTGGGACACTGTGTCTGGGGCTGCTGTGTTAATACTGTACTGGGCATTCACTCTGAGAACTCAAGCAGAGCTAAAGGAGCTCTTCCACCTCACTGCAGAGACTCCTTCGAGAACAGTTTATCGAAATGAAGTTACCATACCATCTAACTTAAAGTTGAAACCATTCTTAAATTCCATTGTATACCTAAATTAAATTATCTTAATAAGATTAGATTTGGTTATCTATATATGTGTACTTTATTATCACTTTCAGACAAACCTCACATTACGCATTTCTTCTGAGTTTGGACATACAAGGATTTGCCCTTCTGCTGTTGGAGCAGCATGGAGAAAGCTGAGCATCAGTTAATAATTTTAACAAACAGACTTGCTCATGAAAATCAAATGTCAAAATTGATGAGATGGATCCTGCAATGGTAATCCCACCCTGAAGCTGCTGACATCAATATTGAAGTATAGACAAGCTTTCTTAGGCGATTGGTGCAATTTTCCTTCGGGGGAAAACTGTCAATTAGTAATGTTGCAGTAGCAGTACATCCAGCAGTCTCATCTGCTTTTCCTATGAAACATTAAGGTTAATTGGTTGGATGGTACATGCATACAACCAATAAAGCAAAATTTTGTAAATGATTGGAAATGTGCAATAATCAAAATCATAAAATTAAAGGTGCTCTGTGGATCTTTTCTGGTGGATTATTTATCTATACAGAGGCAGCAGGTGACACCTGGGTTAATAAAGTTTTTGGTCAATAAAAATCCATGTCATTGAGTAAATGCACGATAGATATGTTTAATGCCATAACGAGATATTCCAGACAAAAAAGTCTCCATAGCATGTCCATGGAGACAAGCAGTTGGTGAACCCTCCACCTGCAAAATTACACAGTGCACCTTTAAAGCGGTATGATTACAGTGTCACTGGATAGATTTTCTCTTCTTACAGTTAATACAAATATGTTACAATAAAATAATACAAAGGACACAACATGGTTTGATTAGTTCTCAGTGGATTTACAGTGACAAATACAAAGTTCTACACAGTAAACGTTTTGTCTGAGCTCATTTTTGACACAATTGGGTAATTGTGGTTTTGTTATATCAAACTGAGCTGACAGCCAAGTTGCTACCGGCAGTTTACATTTGAAATCTCTACATAATGATATCTGGGCACAAAGTTCAGATCATGCATAACATCCTCTGAGACCAATTATCTATTTGCCTCATAAGTACTTCACTCTAAAACGTCTGCTATTTGAAGCTGTAACTACAATAAGATACATGTGAAGAAGAAATTGTGCAGAAATGTGAAAGCTGTGAATAGAACAATACAATATTTTAAATTTCTCATAAATACTCCTTTTTTACCTGGTTAAAGGATTTGTTGTGTACTCTACTTAAAGTTACAGCAAATGCTGAGCAAGAGCAGTGACATGGGAATAAAAGAAAGTATACTTAAAAGTGTATGCATTTCCTTTTATCTGCTGTTCTGATTTTGTAGTGGCAGTGTATCTTTTCCCCTTGGTCCATAGTCGACCTTGTCTTAAAGCTAAACCTGAATAGTCACCTGTCCTCTCCAATCAGTCAGGGCTTCTCTCTTACAACATGGGTGGAGAAGTGGGGGTGTAGGTGTTAGTTAGGATGTTTTTGCCCTTGTAGAAAGCACTTTCTTTCAAGAGCTTCGTCAGGATGGTCATTAGAAGAGCCATAAGTGACACTTTGGATAGCACTTTGAGGCTTTCTCTTCTGTTCATCCTGAAATATACTATGCAGGCTTCACTACACTTCCCTTTAAAGGACAATGGTGTTTTCAGTGTTTATGTTGTCCTGAGGCTCTCACAGGTAGTGGAGGTGAATTCATGCCATTCATCTGAATGTATATTTTTCTTCAAATAAATAGCAGTGAAAAGATATACTCATTATTGTAATGATATTGGTAGAAACACAAAATCCATATTCTATGCAGCTTGTGTGTGTGTGTGACATTTTAATGCTCCATAGTAAGCTTATGTTTGCTGTTTTACTGTTGCACCTGTTTTGTGACAATACTTCAAAAGTCATAATCAAATACAACACAATTGGATTCTTTACTCATATACTGGACTATTGTCATTGTGCAGTAGTAGCTAGAGAATCTCAAATTTAGAAACACTGCCATATTCAACCTTATATTCCACAAAAGGAACTGAAAGAGGCTCAAACAACTAGACATATGGTTGAGTGGACATATTTAGTTTGTCTTTTGTTTTCTTGTCATTAATTTCCCTTGGCATGAAACAGCTGAATTCAAAACAACACTCAAAAGTGCTGTATTTGTTTCAAATTGCACCTGTATGGTTTAATCCCCTGTTTGTCTATCACTTTTGACTCTTATTTTGATCACATCAGTGTGCTCAAAGACAATACAAGTTTTGGGGTGTTTATCTCAACAAACTGAAACCATGATGCACATGGGTTTTGTGGAAGAGCTTCAACAAAATGGCCAAGCAATACATAGACAGAACCACTATTTAAAGGTACTGTTCCTAAAAACATCAAAGTCTATAAATATGAAAAACAGAACTAAGTTATTTAAACTGTTTGCACTTTACCTTATTCTTATATCCTAGTTATTCACTGTACTATGTTTATAAGTGCCCTGACAACAGAATGGAGTTTAGATGAGACAGAAAAGCTAATAACAACTAGCACGCTAATGTGCACTTTCTGATTATTGGATTATGCAGACAGCAAATGCAGACATTTTTGACTCCAAGAGCTGCTTGTACAATATGTCTACTTTAGCATGACAAATTTTGCTCAAATACATGAAAAAAAAATGTATATAGTGCCTTTAAGCAGAGAAGTTGCGGTTCAAATTCAAATTATAGCTGTGTATTTATTTATTTAGAACACAAACACTGTTAATCTGATGTAGCTGCCAGTAGCCCCGTGTGTTGGCCTTGTTCTGGGCTGGAGCCTCTTGTTCACATGTACCCATGAGCATGCCAGGAATTAGACCTGGCTGCAGTACCACATACTTCCCTGTCTGACCATCATTGTGTGAAAAACAGAGGAGATGAACACTTTCCTGTTTTCAAAATAGTTGTTAAATTTCAAAAAGAAAAAGTAAATAATTAACCATACACATTGTCAAAGTAGGAATTTAATATTTTTATTGAAAATTCTGTAGTTCCTTAGAAAAATGTAATTTACCTATTTACCATAAAAGTGAACTATTTTGGTCCTTAACAGCTCCACTATTCAGGATCAATAAAGTATTTATTTATCTAGCTATCTATCTATCTAGTTTTAATTATTTCAAATATATTCGTTTTTTTGTTTATTTAATACTGACCAGCTATATAAGTAAGGTAACCATAAGTTATGCTTTAGCATTCTGATGTAATCACAATACATACAGCAATGTTGTTAAGAACTGTAAGTGAGCTCTATGACAATGAAGCTGCATTGTGAAGTTTAAATACACTCCTAACTGTTGGGTGTATTTGGAGCATTTAGTCTATCACAGAGAGGACCATGTGTTTAAATCAGTTCATTAGGACCGTACATTATCTCCGTATCCCAGTAGGAGATATGTCGCCGTTAAAGGTAACCATGCTCTGTAGTTCTTGACACTTCACGTGTATGTCAGAGATGTGGTAAGCAAAGAGCAAACAGATTTACAATTCCAGAGTTTGACAGTTTTACTAAGAGTGTGCCTCCATCAGAAAAATGTTGCTCGATGAGTCCTATGATGACAACTGCAGTGGCATGTAGAGAAAGTTATCCACACATTTAAATGTGTCTTCTTCTACCTGACTGATATGCAGCTGTAAAAACTGCATTAGCAGTTCAAACACAGTGTTTGTAAGGGCAGGGGCTATGGATTTATAGTATGTCAGCAGTTCATTTCTGACAATATTATTGTGTTTGTTAGTCACATAAGCTAAATTAATCAATAGAATTTGATCAGCTTGATATAACACTAAAACATTAAACTAAATACCACCCATAGAGTTTATTGCCATAACATATATGTGCTCAGATCAGCTGGCCATCGGATATGATTGCTTTCTATATAAAACATCAGCTAAAGGTCAAATGCTAACATCAAGTGTTTGCATTAGGAATTACTATCTCCATACCCCTGGTGATAAATTAACTTTGGAGTCTTCTTTTCTGTTTTTATCTCTCACATTTGATTTCTTTCTCATCACATACGGTAGTTGACTCTGGCAGATAAAGCAGATGACCTTTTCATAGTGCACTGTGCAGTGGTTTTGAAAAATCAGCTGAATTCATAATGCAAGACTTACCATTTGTAATATAGACCTTGTAGTTAATTGCAACTGCATATATCATTGGTAGTGTGCACTGAAAACGTGCAGAGGATAGATGCAATAGTACTGCTGTAAACAGTTAGTATCTTGTGTTAAAAGCAAAGTTTAAAAACTCTCTTGGTGGTCACATGGCCCTTGTTTTATCACCCTCAACAGAGTTAAATCCAGTCTGTGAATATTTGTCACCTAGGCCTCCCATGACTAATGGAAGTCCTTAGAAGAAAGTAGCATGCCACCAGCTACTGTACACATAAGTGTACAGCATGGAGAAGAGGGTGCGGAAAATAGAAAACTTAATATTTGACTGTAACTATATTGAATAATAATCTATTGAGTTTAGTATTTTGGTAATGTTTTTCTAATTATAAATTATATAATCATTGTTTGCCTTTTTTGGTAATAATTGGTTCTGAAATTTATTATATATTGTAGTGCAGCAGTGTTTAGACTAATGTTCTACTTTTGTAAATCTAAAGTGATCTAATACTTCTTTAGCGTGTTCATTTATTTATTTTTAACAATATAAATTAATAATTAAACCCCCAATCAGAGCTGATGGCCCTTACTATCGTGTACACATCCCTCCCATGCGGCCACCATGGACTCACTACCACTTCTAAATTGCAACTGCCTCCAAATTGCAAACCAATCAGGAGCAATGTCCCTTGCCAGTAACAAAGTAATTTGCCAATTAACTGTAGTTGTTGAATTTAACTAATTATTAAAATTCAGTTTTGTGTTAAAATATGTATATTTTGTGACCTTAAACCTTGAATATTCTGCTACACCTCATAATTATGTTATAAGCTCAAATTGAACTTTGTTTTAATTTCTATCCATTTGCACAGGGTCCCAGAGTGCTCTATTCTTTTATCAGTGGTGCAGCAGTGGTCCCCCTGCTGTTTTCACCTCCCTGTTTGTCTCTGCTTGTTCCACAGCACTGCCTGAACCAATCCAGTTTGCCACAGCCACTGAATTGGTTTAATTAAATCCAGGGGCCTTTACGCAGCGATGAATTTCAAAGAGCACACCGTTGAGTGAGGAGGCAAATGCCAAAAAGAGCCTTGCACCAGCCCAGCCCCTCAGCCCCGCGTTTGATCGTCACTGGTTGATATTCATGCAGTGCACACCCAAAGGTCAGAAATTGAATTAAATTTCACATTGTATTGCTGTATTCACCAACATGCATATTAATCAATCCAATTCATGTGAACTGATTTGTGTCTAATAGAATGAATCATATATTCCTACAGTTTCTACACTTCATTTTCTCAATTTAAATACATTCACCAGAGAATGTAATTAATGCATAATGTAAAACTGATCATTGTTTTTTTTAACCTGCTAAAGTACAACATTTATAGGTCTGGACCACAAGATAATTTATTTATTTATTTTGAATTGTGATAAATATGTTAATGTCAACTCTTAGAGCCATTGTCCTAAGTATTTCAAACATAACCACAATTCTGAAATTTCTGAAAACTTTTACATTTATATAAAATACTTGTAATATATAGTATCTTATCTTTAACTGCCTCAGTTATTATACTACACTGTATAACAGCATATGCAAACTATATTAAATCTTAAGCTTTACTGCTGGAGCAGGGGAGTTTTAAATGGCTGTGAGTAGGAGAGAAAAGAGAGAATTACTGCTGTGCAGATGCTTAGTGATGCCTAACACTAATTACATTTTCTGCTCATGTTTTAATGGAGTTTAGCAAAGTCTTGTGGCAATCAGGTGGCGACAGGAGCTACCTTGTTTTTATTAGATTGATCACTGTTGCAGAAAACACCTACACTGTCTTTGTTTACTAAAGCTTATGTGTATAGGGCCCAAATGTATTCAGAACAGCTGTCCGTGATATCAATGCAAAGTGGCAGCTAGCATTCCCTGAATTAGAGTCTCTAGGATATCATTTTCCGTAAGCTTTGCTGGTGAAGGGTGCATCACCTGCTTGTCTCCATGGATATGTTATTGCTTTGCCTGGAATGCTCCACAGTATGGAATTAAAAGTATCTATCTTGCACTTATTCATTTAGATGTGTTTTAATTGCAAAAATTCCTTGGAAAACACACATTATTATGCCATACATACTGTGAAAGTTACATTTAGCATCTCTAGCATAGTTAGTTAGTTAGTAGTTAGCATCTATAAAAAGTTTTATTATTTCAGGGAGGATGTGTATGTTTTACAGGGGTCAAGTGAAGCTGGGCCCGGGATATAGTGATGGGTGGATAAGATCTGAGAAGCACCATGTGTCGTCAGGCATGTGGAGGTGCTCTCAGGAGGCACACTTTGATGTGCACTCTAATTAACTTAGCCTCTGTTTTGATCAACCTTTTACAGGCAAAATGCAAGGCCACTATTCACTTACAATACCATTAAGTACATAAAAAGATAATCCTAACCATCTTTTGGTATATAGCACAAAGTGTACAATTGAAGTCACTTCCTTCTGTTTCTTCCTCAATTATTGAACTAGTTGTGTGCCTGCAGTGAGAAAAATAACCAAAGTGGCACCCTCGCTGTCCTGGTTTCAAGTGCTAATGCAATTCATGTTTTCACACACACAGTAAGTGCTTTTCTATAAGTAGAATACACACTTTTTTGAATTTAAATTTTTAAAGCAATAGAGATGAAAAAAGAAGTCACAAAGCATTAGGCCTTTTTGCACAGGTGTAAGGCAAGAAAGCATGGGAAAACAGGGAGAGTGAGCAGTAGAGACACTGAAATACTCTAATGTTCATATGGTCTGGTTAAATAATATCCAATATGCAATGAGAAAAATCCATACGTTCCAATGAATCACAATCCTCTGCAGATAAGTAAAAACTATGACAGCTTTGACAGTAATCAATATTGATAATTCAAGTCAAACTGTTATGTAAATATATGCAGAAGTATTTCCCATTGGATAGTGCTGATGCTCTAGAGCTGTTTGCATGGGTCCATCCGCCAGCATGCATGGATGTTGTTTTGATGTGCACACAGCATAATGTTGATGTTAATCATTAATAAAAAATGGCACCATCTGTTTGATGCCCGTGCCAGGGATGTGTGCAATCTGTCCACTCCAGTGCTGCCACAATAGGCCTTTATTCAATGATCAACTCCAGAAAAACTAGAGCAACTGCAAAAGGTGTAACCAGAATGGTGTTACATTATACCCAACAACATGTTGACCACTGAATAATTAATAGTGTGATGGGAAACGGCTTCTTGCATGTAGCTATGGCCTGCTATGTTTAACTTTGGTTCCAATTCATCAGCTGCATTGATTAACTCACATATACGAAAAAGGCTCTCTGTAGTGTTTTCGGGGGAATTGGAACCATTCCGTGTGAAAACTGAATTCTAATAAAGAAACTAATCTGGGAAACTGTTCCTCATTTTTAAATATATTACTTCATAAAATGTTCAATCCAGGTCTTCATGGCAACAAACCTGGTAACTGTTCAGATAAATATATGTTGTTCTCACCATTCTCATGAGGCTGTGGGTATGGTGAGTTACAGTTAGATTTGATATCATGTATTTTCTGCTGTCTTCCTTGCTAAAGTACACCAACACGGCAGGACAGTGTCTTTATTCATCAACTTGTTCACTCCTGTGCTCGCAGTGCATTTACGTTTTCTATATCCACATGCACTGACCAAATGCGCTCTATGAAACAATAATAGAAACCAGTATTATTTTGCAGAAAGTAAAACGTAATGCACCCAACGTAATATAATAAATTATATGAATTGTTAATCAAATAAGTGCCAATTAATCTAAATGAATTCGCCCATATAATATACAAAATGATAATGACTCAAATTAATGTTAATAATTCAAATAACATATATCAAAAATAAATGCCCCAAGTGAATTTGAATATTGAACATCATGCTGGACTGCTTATTTACCAAATGTTTTAAGTACTGGAAGTGACTCTGAGGCTCAGAGCATTTGAACACCAAACTCACAAATGGCCATAATCAAACAGTATAACTAAGTATTGGGATTACCTGTGTCTTGAGTAACTTAGTAATAATTGAGACCTATTATTTTAAGTTTCATTTGGATAACACTGTTTTTGTGGCATTAGAGAAGCACTGAAAATGTCCATTTTAAGTTTTTGTACTCAAAAATGTTGTTTTTCATTTACCATAAACAGCTCATTTACAGAGCTATAGTGATCTAAATGGTTCCAAACACTTTAGCAAATTACCCAGCATAAATATCTTTTTTATTTATGCTTTATTTTGTTCCTTTAAATACTGTAAGTGTCACTGTTTTCAACTGATGAGAAACAGCATTTCATAGATTTTTGTGCACTGCACATTGAAATGACAATTCATTCATTCAGATGTATTCTGTTATGCAAAATTACAAATAGCTATTTGTAAAAGATTGAGAAGTCTGAAATATCCTGTCTTTAAGATACCATATTGTCTGTATTGGTCCCCCTAGTCTTTATTTGGGCTAATGGCACTAAGGTTAAGGACCATTAGGCGGCCCCCTGGACTAGAGCTGCACCTATTACACAGCCCCGGCATAGCTTTCTTCAATGGGCCAGGCCTACTTTATCACTGCTCAGCCAAGACCTCTCTCAGAAGGTCAGGCTTTTCTAATGAGTCGTGACTTGAGTCATGAGCAGACGAGGAGGGGAGAATGGAGAAAATTGCCCATGGAGAAAGGAGAAAAGAGGAATGAAAAGTAAGGATACATTATGGAGAGGGTGGGGTTAACACTGCTGCTGAAAAAAGGTGTACACAGTGTGGAAAGGCTGGGCTTTTGTGGATGACTTAAACTGCCTGGATGCTCTTAGATGAACAGAAACACAAATCAAATTGTTAATAAGAAAAAATTCTCAAAAAGACATTGAAGCCACTCAGTGTTTATACAACACCACCACAACCTCTGGAGTACTGAAATTAACAGTGCCCAACAATATACATGGCCTCTTTGAATAGGATGATGCCTTTGTAGAGCATGGTTTTCAAAGTATGGTCTGGGGGCCAGATGTGGCCCTCAGATCCTGAGGCCTCCTGCTGCATTGGCCAAATGATCATAGGCAGAACTTTTTACTGACAAATTTAGTACTTCTATCTCTATAACCTTAACAGCATCACATTGCACTGTAATACAGAGCTAATTGAATGTCACAGGCCTACATAAAATTAGCAAATGGTGTTACCTTTCTAACCTGAAGTACTTTCACAGATTTAGGACTGAGGAAGGCAGCCTATAAATGACAGTACAATGATAAACCACACACAAAAGATAACGTGTCATCAGGATTATTGCCTTCAGTGGGAAGGACATGCAGACTATAGTGTCAGATCATGATTGGAATGTAATTGCTTTCTAATGAATCTGAGTTTTCCTCAAAAATGTCACCTGTTGCTTCTGTTGTTAATAACAAGTTGATGCGTATGACAGGAGTTTTTAATTGTTTTGCTTGGTTTAAACATTTTTTTTCCAAATGACAAGTGGCATCTACAAAGATCATTATTATTAATCAAAATGTGCTGACCAAATCCATCTTTGTTTAAATGGGAATGCATTATCAGTCAGTCAAAACCATTTAAAAAGGTATAACAGCCATCAACTTCAAATTTTACTTCTTGTATGAATAGATCTAAAACACTGAAGAATCAGAGTGAACTCTACGTAGTTTACAATATCGTCTCCACAATCCTGATCTCTTGTCTGCATCCCTTTTCTGTCATATCATGCTTTTTAATATTCCAATTATTTTGTGTAATTCTTTGCCATGATTTTCCTTCATTGAAATTTTAAATCTCGAATCTCAACCCCTGACAACATGACAATTTAGACTGCATTAACACTGATTAGAATATAGATGTTTCATTTAATTAGCTCATTGTTGAGGTCCTGTATCAATAACCCATCACTCAATTTATCCTCAGCTGCCAGTGTAAGGCATTGCAGACAATATTTTATTGGCCAGATTCTGGATTTATTTCTTTTCCTTTTCTAGCCAGAGGGCAAAGCAACACCTCCAATACCTCACATTCAATAACTGATTCAAAAAAACAAAACAACACACACAAGCACACACCCACACACACTAACCGCATCAAAATTACATGTTCAACCAGGAAACTTCTGGAAACAATTGCACAACATGGGTATTCACCTCAGATCTCCAAAAGTCATTTCAAACTGGGAATAGTTTGTTTACATTCAAAATCAAAGCCCGAAGTTTAAAAAAGAAAAATGCCAGCTTGATGGGAAAACAACTCTGCAGTGTGTGCTGTATGTCCTTGCAGATTAGTTTGCACCTTCAAAGACAGTGAATGAATTGTGTGCTTATGATTATGAGTACACACACAAACACACGTGCATCATTTTGCAGAAAGCTGATTAAAGACTGAAAGAGGAAGTTGATTTGGACCCCACAGTGGACCAACAATGCATGGGATTAATCAAGCTGGTGCCTATCCATGCAGGTTAATTAGGGTTAAATGATAATTAGGACACTATTTAAAAGGCAAACAACCACAGAGGACTGCTAATCTGCACACGGTTTGCTGTAGATTATTTATGGACGGGTGCATTGGAAAGCCAAAGGTGTTTGTGCACACCTATGTTGAAAAGTGCATGTGCTATTCCAAGTTTGTGTGCTGATAATTCATGTAATTTTCACTGTACATATGTAAAGAACAATTTTCCACATAGCTGAAGCGTAACCAAGAAGTAGGTGACATTTTGCACCTTCCAGTTGTTTCCTTTGGCAAAGCTGAAAGAAGCATGTAATATTTGTGAATGCAGAAGTGATAGCAATAACAACTGCTATAGTGTGCTATAGTCTCAAGCCAAGATTTTTTTTTAAATGCATGAGGAGCATTTTAAGGTGCGCTGTGTAACTTTTCAGGCAGGGGGGGTCTGTCTAATGCTTTTCTCTGTGGAGGTGTTATTGCTTTGAAACTTGCTATCTTCATGGAAACCAAACCAGACCAAGTTACAGGTCAGATTTGTCTGGGGGCAACCCTGCTCACAGTCTGAATGCCTTTATTTCTAGGTATTTTTGAGATATAAAACCACCTGTAATTTAACTTTCCAGTGACATCTCCATAGAAACAAGCAGGTGACTGACTCCCAACCAAAAAGTTACATAGTGCACCTTTAAAGTATTCAAATTACAATATGCAAGATGCAAAAGATTGTACCTGCTGATAACCCAGAAAAAGCCAAAAGGAAAAACCAACAGAATATGATTGAGAACTAATGTTCTAGTGTATGGTTTTAAATGCCACAAAATATATGTGGGCATACCGACATGTTGTGATTTGCATATAGTTTTCAACCAGACATGACATGAAACATGATACTGCTATGGTATGCTTCAGGACAGGACTTAAGTCAATATTAAACCTTTATTGTACGGCAGTGAAGCCAGGAGGATGTACGTATCTTCCAGTTTGATTTGAATTTCGCTTCTAAACTGAATTTGTGTCAACCAGATTACAGTGACAAATTGGAATTGATTGGACCCCTGGCTACAGTATGCTGTTTCAGGCTGTGACCCCAAAAGCTTCAGAACTTTTTCTCCTTGTATTAGTAGTCTGCACCTGACAATCCTTACCTGCAGGGAACATTTGAATATAAAAGAAATAATGAAAATAAGGACCTATATTACACAAAATTGACACTTGTGAGCTTAATTCTTTATTATTAGTCTGTCCACATCTAATTTGCTAAGCTCAAAATGCTTTGTTGCACCATGTGATGTCATGAAGCAATAGTTTTACAGCTACCTTCTACTTTTAGTTCAGTACAGATTGGACATTTTGGTGCTGAAATTATTATTATTATTGAAGGTGTTTGGAGTATCAAAACACAGTGGAGCACTTCCTGCATTACCACATGGCATCACAAGGTGGAACAGAGTGTTTTCTGTTTGAGAGAAAAGGCCTAAATATGCTAGCCATGCTGGCGCCACCTAGTGCCTCCACTCAATTTAATTTCTCCCCTGCAACTTAGTCAGGAATCAAAATACAATAGACGGTTTGCAAAAACTCCGGAAGTGCAAGTTGGGGCACCAGCCAATCAGCGAAGCATGATATATTCAGTGTTGTCAACGATTTTCGAGATAGAGGATCTAAAGCCGAAATAAAGAGAATGTTTGGTGAGTTTCATCAAGGGGAAAGACGTTATTGTCCTTCTTTGGGAAAAGCTTAATATACCAGTTAGCCCTGTTCATATCATATGTCACGACCAAATAACAGCGATTGGTTAAATGATAAAAAGTACCCTCCTACCATCAAGCGAACAAAATCTAAGGCTGCGAGTTCAGACGGTTCGTACAAAGTGAAACAAAGTAAAACCGGCTGGTGAATCAGGCTATAAATATGCAGGGTTTGTGTGTTAAACAAGTGAATTAAACAAAACACAACTCCAAGTCTGTTTGTGATGGGGAAAGCAATTTTTTTTTATGACATATGACATCAGGGTGATTTGCTTTTCAAAAAAACAAGCAAAAACAACAGCAACAGCAATTGGCTACATCACTTTTATTAGTGTCTTAACCCCTTTCTAAGCATAAAAGTTGTCCCACAGCTTGTTTGACCCTTACAGTGGTAGCAGAATGTTCTTTAAGGTTTCTCAATCTCTGGGGAAGCTATGGCTCTTGTTACCTAGGCAACACAATGATGTACTAATGGAAGATTTATCAGTGAAAAACAGTCCTAGCATGCATGAGTAAAAGCATAAGGTAAAGCCAACACACAATAGTAAGAAGATTTTTTTTTTACTTTTTTTCACAATATCTGGGGGCTTGTGTGATCTGACTGAGTAATTCCAGAGCAGTGATAAGGGTTCTGATAAGCACAGTGGCATTTTGGGGTGTGGAGTTTTTGCTCTTTTAAATGGCGGACACTGAATCCTTCTTACACCTCTCTGCTTATTTGGAGTCTGCGACCTGGTCATGAATTTCAATTGAGTTTCTCTGGCCAATCGCGGATAGGTTTGTGAGGTGTGTGTTAAACGCCTGACCTGTATTCTTAGTCTTCCAGCTGCCCCCCTCCCCCCTCCTGATGAGAGTCTAGTTGAGAGGTCAGTCTTTTATCTTTGCACGGGCACTTGTTCACCACTGACACGTTTACGTTGGGGGAGCAGGTGGGCCAAGGTGCATTTTTCAAAGAGTGATTGGATGTTTGTGGGGTGGAGTATTTGTGGCTGTGAGAATCTTGCTTTTATGACCACAGCGGGGTAACATTAAGTGTACCGAATGGGAGTTCTGTAATGGAAAACAATGAAATGTATAGTTTGAAAAAAATCTACATTATGTGAGTCATATATCAAGTTAATCATTTGTCCTGGTTTGTGATTAGAAGACAGTAAATTAAATGAATATGAGGTTAGTTTTTCTTTACATGGCTACAGTGCAACCTTCACATAGATTTAGAGCAACCTGCAACTGCAACAAGTATTAAAGGCCCTATATTAACTTTAAGCCATGTTATAATGCTGTTACCTTGTCAAAAACATATCTGGAGTTGTGTTTTCTTTCATTCACACATGTGAGTAACCCTTATGATTAGTGTGTTTACATCCCCAAAGCTCAGATTGCTCAGTTCTACCTTGTGATTTCATGTACCAGTAGTTTCCAAGTTAACAACTATTTTACCGTTAGTTTAGGAGAGATTGGTAATTCCAGGGCTGAAATCATCCAAATGATTCTAGTGAAAGTTTATGGAGTTTAAAAACACAGTGGAGCATTTCATGTATTATCCCATGGCATCACAAGGTGGAACAGAGTGTTTCTGTTTGAGAGAAGAACAGGCAGGGTTTGTGTGTTAAACATGTATGAATGAAACAAAACGCAACTCCAGGTATGTTTGTGATGAGGAAACTGCATTATTAGCCTGATTCATCGGCCAGTTTGACTTCGTGGAAACTATCTGACCTCACAGAATTAGGATTCATTCGCTCACTTTTTTTTTATTTAACCAATCGCTGCTATTTGGTCGTGACGTATGTAATGTGTCGCTAACGGGGATAAATGGTATATTAAGCTTTTCCCAAATCCTGTAGGAAGAAGGACCATAACATCTTTCCCCTTGAAAAAAATCACCAAACATTCTCTTTGTTCTGGCTTTAAATCCTCGATCTCAGGAATCGTTGCAAACACAGAATTTATGGCTCTCCATTGATTGGCTGGTGCCCAAACACGCACTTCCGGTGTTCTTGCAAACCGTCTAGTGTATTTTCATTCTTGACCTAGTCGCTGGAGAGAAACGAAACTGAGAGAAGGCACTAGGTGGCGCCAGCCTAGCTACTACATTATAACATCAGTCAGAAAAAAGCACAATATAGGCCCTTTGAAACAAGTAAAAAAAACAACCAAAAAACTCAGCACAGTTATTATTTCTTTTCGTGGTGATACTTTGACTGACACAAGGGTGATTAAAACATATATAATTTTTTTTTTAAATGTAGATGTCAAGAGTAAATGCTTTCTTTAGGGCTGCCTTTTATAACACAGACGATAGCATTATTAAAGTTGCACATGTAGCCTTTTTTGTTTGTGTGGAAGCCTTTCTTCCACTTGTTTGTGTTAATGGAGATGTAATTAATTTGCCTATAATGTTCCAGAGTATACATCTTGCATTCAGATTGCTCAAAAACACAGCATATGACATGACCTGCTTGTCTCCATGGATATAGACAAATTTAATTCCATATTATGAAACATTCTGGAAAGTAATCTCATAATGGAAACAAGTATGGGGCAGACCCTTCACCAGAAAGATTACATAACTGTTTCTGATTTTCATCAATAATCTCAACGTACAATAGAAAGAATCATTTGAATAGTTGAAAATTTCTTAGTTAGTTGCAGCCCTATTTTCCTTTGAGGATGAACACCATTAGTCTGGCCGTGTTGAGGGTTTTACCAATTGACATGACTCATTGTGCTCTAAATGGCTGCAGTCTTTCTATTTCATCTCAGGGGAGCGCACAGAACAATGGGCTGTAATGAAGTTCTTTGAGAGATGATGCCTGCAGCAGCTCCACCGGTTTCATCAGACAACTGCGCTGCTCAGGTTCACAGGTGTGCAAGAGCCATGTTAAGCTTACAGGGGGTACACGAACAATGAGCACAAGGAGGAACACTAACAGATGCAAATAAGAATAGCTCATCAATTTATCATAGAGGTGTTTTGAAAAGAGACAATGAGTAGTAATGAGTAAATATTCACTAGCATATTAATTTACTACTTCTAACATCTGTCCACTATCCTGTGCCACAAGATTTCACAAGATCAAATTTCCACATGATTGTGCAAACAAGAAGAAAATGACCTTGTGAGAATTTTTTTTTGTATATGTTTACTTTTGTCTTGTACAAAAAAGGGATTATGAACTGGTGAGTTACATTTCTTGAGCAGCCATAGTTCCAAAAAGCCAAGCTAGAATGACAGCAAAAATATTTCTTCAAATATATCAAAAATGTGAGGCCAAGTTGATGAATAAAAACACACACATTTATTTCTTAGGCAAAATCATGTCTCATTCCTGTGTACCCAGTATTGTGTTTTGTCTTGTGGGAATTGTGGTTGTGTCCTTGGGAAAGACACTTTGAAGGAGAGTTTGCTAAAAGGTGAGAATGGTTATGAGTGCACATTGGCGGCCTCACTTTTACTACACAAAAAACAGTACAGCAAATTTTTTTCTTTCTTCAACTTTATTTGTTTGATAAAAAGAGTTTGGGCTTTTAACACATACATGTACCCTGCTTATACAACTATAGCCTGGAAAAGTTGTTAAATGATTGTATTTCTTATTATTTTCAACATGGTGTTTAAGCACTCAAGCAGGTGTGTGTTTGTGTCCCTCTAAAATGCTGTGGCTTGATTCGTTTCATTCAGTGCACCCATTCAGAGCCTACTGAAAGCTCCGGAGTATTGATTGTATTAGACAAAGGACCTTCACCAGGAGAGATAATGCAATCATATTCCCATTAGCGACAGGATGGATGAGCATCGAATGTGCTGGCCTTTTCTTTTTGCCCATATTCAGCATTAATTATTGTTCATTTCACACATTGTGTTTTGTCATTCTCCACAGTCGTTATAAGCCTGAGACAAAGAAGGACTCCACTGGTGATTGGTGGCTTTCTGAACCACTTCACTTAATTTGTTTGAGGTTAAATTTATAACTGGAAATAATGGTTTCAAAGAAGGCAAAGAATTTCGCACAGAACCTATTCCTTTACCATCTTTTCCTTTTTGTCGCTTATGCATTTCAGAGCACTTCAGTGTTTAACATGTATGACGCACATTCAAAAAATTGTTCCCACAACCTGTCATGGATTACTACAGGGATTTAACTGAGATTAGAACAAGAAACCTTGGGGTAGTAATATAAAAATTATATAACTTAAAGGTGCACTATGCAACTTTTTTCTCCAAACAGTGAGCATTTTCTTCTTTCCTTAGTTTAGCTTCTGTGGAAGATTCAGAGTTTGCCTGGAATGTTCCACAGTATGACATTAAACAGCTCTACCTTACATTTATTCAATTACAGATGGTTTCATTGCTCAAAAAAAAACTAGAAAAACGGGCATTCTGATTGAGAGTGAGTTTGCCTCTCTACAGATAGGACCTGTAGCTTGGTCTGGTTTCCATGAAGATTGAAACGTTTAATGCCATACTGTGAAACATTCCAGACAAAGCAATAACATCTCCAGAAAGAAAATAATTTGATGGACTCTCCAAAAAGAAAAGTTACACAATGTAGAATTGCACTATTATTTGAATCTTTAACATGTATCCCACAGAGGTGAATATTTAATAACATTACATTTAGATTTCTTGATCATTACCATCTCAAAAGCATGTCTTACTCTTTTCTCATCACTTATAAGCTCTAAAATCTCTCCGTTGAATGGTAATTAAATCTTATTAGACAGAGAAACCATAAATTTGCAGGTCAGTATTTCTCAGACTTTTTACACCAAATACCACCAAGGAAAAAATGTCTCACTGTAAGGCTGAACCAGGTCTAAAATTGAACTGCATCATTGCTAGAGTATTTCTGAAGAACAAAAATGTGGATACAATTGACTTCAAATCCTAATAATAGAACTGAAAAGAACCTGAAGAAACACAAGAAACAGCCACAGTTTAGGACAACACTGTTTAGATATCAATATTATCAATATACAATCAATAATATCAGTGTAAGGCATAGATTATGATGCTTCTGTTGTTTGGTATTGTCCTGAAATAGCCTTTTGTTTTAGAGATTTCCAATGCCTGAAAAATCAATTTCTCCAAATTACATTACAGTGAGCATTTTCCCCTCTCCTTACTTTAGCATTCCTGTGATTTCTTACAAACACTAAACATTCTCCAGTCATTTTGAACTCACCAACGGGAGCAGCACATAAGCCATAGTGAAAGCCAAGCACCTTTTAAGTAGATGTAATGTGCTTTTTCTTTGTTTACTATCATTATCATTTCTACAAGGGGTTTCATCACAGGCATGGCACATCTGCTGTTTGGGCTCGTTGTTTGGCTGAAAATTAGCCATGCAAAGAAGTTGTGTGGACACATTCTTCATCCTTATCCTCTCTCCTCTGCAGCACACAAATGATTCTAAAGTCCATTGTAGCCTTATTTCAAAATTATTTCAGATTTTGTAGATTAGATGTTTTTATTATTTATGTTTGACAGAAATGTCCCCCAAAGTACCGTAAAACGCAATCATCTCCAAAGTATTGTCATATAAAACAAATACATTAAAGCTTCACTATGTAAGATTTCAGCCAAAAAAATACAGAAAAATAAAAGTTTGAGTTTAACTTTCTGTCTCCATGGAGACACGCTGTCAGCCACTACAGACCTTTAATTAATCAAGGTAGTTTCTCATGTTTTTCTATCAGTGCAAATATGAAGAGCCCTGTGAATTTGCTTGATCATATGTTTCCCATGTTCTACACATTTTTGCACAAAAGCAACGATTCTTCAAGTTCTACTATTAATTTAACAGGATCATTACTTTATAGTTTATTTTGTTTCTGTGTTTGAAAACAATATCAAAAAGTTATATTTGTCAAGTGAGTTACTTTTTTCTTTTGTCAGTTCTATGAGAAAACAAGTATTTCTTAATGAAGAAGACTTAGGTCCAGCACAGCAGGGAAACACCAGGCAGAGCTCTTTGAAGATTTCTTCTTTTTTTTTTTTTTTTTTTACTATAGGCAGCTTGCATCAGTGACTTGCCCAAAAGAAAGGATCACAACCAGTAACCTGAATTGACACAGTATAAAATGGCCTCTAAAAGATATGTGCTATAGGTCAATTTAGAAAATGATATTGCCAATATGGTTCCCTACATGCACCTTTTTACAGCTTAGGGCGTTCGGGTGCAAGTTGTCGTAAGTGGAGTAGTGCATTTCAATGGGTCTAATTTTAAATATTTCTTTCAATAAAACACAGGTTTAGCCTACATATTTTGTATTGGGCTGAATACATTTTGCAGTTTTTCCATCATGCTTTTTCTATAACAAAAACAAACTGAATTGTGATTTTTGTGCACTGTTACCCTTAAAGTGCAAACAGAGTAAGAATAAACATGTTTAATATTGTAAATTATTTTTCAAGACAAGCATTTTTTTTTTCCTTCTGTTATTCATACAAGGTGAGGTTTCAATTCAAGGACATTTTCACTGAGGTGTGTATTGTGGAGGTCAAATCATTGTGCTGGCTCTAAACTATATTTATAGCTGTGTGCTCCTGTGTCTCTCCTTGGTTCCATCTTGTGGCGGGTATATGCTGTGACATTGATGGCTTATGGCAGAGATGGATTGACATGGACAGATTAAATGCTGTTGTCAGACAGTTTCTTCTGCAGGTCTGCCTTCTGGACACTGTTGATTTGACCAGTTACACAGAATCAAACTTGTAATTGACTGGAGTTAGTGCAGAGCCATGTTCACACAGTCTTTGATCATTAAGAGACAGAGCGCAGACATAACCATTGATGGCTTACCTATACTTTAGACAAGAGTTCAAACACAGGTCAGCCCCTGTCTTTAGCCGTATGTGACTGCACATAGAAGGAATCATTTAGACACCCCCAGCTCCTTTTTACAAGACAGCTGCTTGATCTAAAATGAAGTGTGGGAAACTATGCCATTACTTGACAGATGTTGTAGATTACATTTAAAGTGGTTTAAAGTAAAGTTATATAGTGAAAAATAAGCAATTAATAACATGTTCTGGGCGGCACTTGGTACATCATAACTAATATTATTACTTTTATTACTCAAATGAGATTTTACCTTCAGAAATAGTGTTGCCATTGCAAAAATGCAATAAGTAGAATACTTCACAGAAGTTTTTCATCTTTTCATTTTTTAAAAGCCTTATATGCTTTTGTTGTCCTATCCAAATCATGTAAACAATCATGTAAACATGGAGTTGAAAAAGCGGAGGCACTCAAAAGGTACAAAATAATAAAATTCCTTTATTACCACATGGCAGATAAAGTTAAAATTATGCAAATGTGGTATTAAAGGCTTTTAATTATTTTGTATTTTTTGAGTGTCGCACCTTTTTCAACGCTGTATTTGAGGCTGGTCCCTGAAGAGCACCAAAAGGACAATTTTGTACAATCTCTACACATCCAAGTAGTACCCCTGCCCCCTAAAGTTCTGCAAAATCATATTAACATATTTAAAAGCCAAGTAATCTACTTTGGACATCTGTGATCTGCTTAACCACTATGACAAAGAGGAAATCTGTGAAAGAATTTCTGTGTTATTTTAATATTATGAATCATTTAAAATCATAATTATTTGTGTGTGTGATTAAAGTTATCAACAATAGCGTTTTGGGGTTTTTCCATATGTATATCATATGTCCTAGTACAAGAACTCCTGACTCATTAAGCTAATCTACTGAGTCACCCATGAGAAGACAGCTAAGGGTTTTTTCCCTCATGTGATTAATTTTGTACAATCTCTACACATCCAAGTAGCACCGCTGCCCCCTAAAGTTCTGCAAAATCATATTAACATATTTAAAAGCCAGATAATCTACTTTGGACATCTGTGATCTGCTTAACCACTATGACAAAGAGGAAATCACTTCTAACCTATGAACTTTAGGTACCTTGTTTATAGGCCTATGTCATAAGAGCAAAAACACCATGTCTGTCATGAAAGTCCATCACGGTGCAGTTTGCTGGTGTAGGTGACACAAATTACTTTTCATTCACATTGGTGTGAGCGCAGCTCAGACTGACTGATGATACTAACTGTATGTTTTACATTCGGAGACTAGCACCAATATGACAGAGGAATACTGATGAGCTCCATTCACACCTGTATTCTTGACATTGATGTTATGCTAATGAAGTGCTCTCTGTGTCCTCAGCACTTTTCAACTGAGAATATTTAAATGGTCAAATGGCAAAAGCACCTTTCATCATTTTAAGAATAAAACTGATTTCAAAAATACATATTTAACAAAAATATACATGCTATACATAATTATATAATTATGTACAACATACACCTTTAATTTTTAAACAGAAACAGGATTAGCTCTGCCCTGACTATGGTGGGTCAAAATCAAATTGAAAAACAATTGTAATCAGTTTGATAGAGGCCTCAATGGAGTAAGCTCAGCAAGACATAATGAGATTTTATTTCATAAATTAATTTGTTGCGTGCACCAGGCTTTTGCTACAAACCCTGCATATGAAGTGACAGCTTTCTGTTCAGACATGCTCTAGAGTAAATGTCCTGAGAGCAGATTGTGCACTATATGTTGGCTGGTATAATGAGGTCTGCTTCTGAATCATCTGCTCAGAAACACAGACCACTACAGGCCATTACATTATTCAGTATGCCTTCTGCACTTTTAAAGTCATTCTAAATAAAATAAAGAGTTTGCAGCTACATGTATTCGAACAGCATGTCACAATGTGCCATTTATGTAACATAATAAAGTAACTGATTGGACAAATGCACTGTTCACGGATATCATGCTGATTGTTTAGTTTATGCAAGGAAATGAATAATGTTCAAACTTTACTTCGTCCCTTTTTAACAGCAGAAACATTAGTCTTGAAACTGTGGATGTTATCTAACATAAAGTAATATTTAGCTTACAGACATGTTTGCCATAAGAATGGCAAGTGAGATGGTACAAGGATAAGCACAGCAATGAAGTTTCACAACAACCCTAGCAGGGGGTAGAATTACCCAAAACATTCTGTAATTGAAGGAAAGACACACTATAGTCAATCCAAGTAAATAGAGATGCAGTATTACAAAGGCTCCCTGCTAACTTGTGCTTATTTCTTCTCTGGCCATATAATAAAGCTGTCCCCTCTAATATACACAGCAGAGTGGAAAATAAGCAGGTATAATTAGATATCTGCATGCCTGACATGATCAAGGCGTGAATGCTACATCAGAGCACTACTCCCCTTGAAGGTTAGAAAGAAAAAAATATATTTGTGATTCTTTTCATCCAACCAACCAATTTCTGCCACAGAGAGATTCCAATCCAGCAGGATGTGCCGAATACATGTGAACGTGAACTAAGAAAATAGGAATATACAGAAGTGATGATGTTTACAGGATATTTTCAACATTCTAATCACTGTACTCCTAACCAATGTGTGACCAAGGCAGTGTGCCATTTTCTTCCGAGTGAACCGTGAACCCTCCCCACCTTATAACATGAAGGATCTCATCTTTCCCCACTACCTGAGCACCATCAACAGATGATGTCAGTCTCATTCAGTCTGGTGTCTACAGTTTAAGAATCATGTCCTTGTTAATGGCTCCAAACTAGATGATAACACAGCTAACCTTGACAGATAACCAAGCTGCTTATTAGTCATATATGTACTTTGTGCTTTACTCTGTGCAAATGTAAAATAACTTTGATGATGCAAGGCAATTTCAAATTAACAACTTGAATTTTGTGTGATCTTACAGTAAAATGCACACTTGTGCCACAACGCCACTGTGTGGTTAACTCACACAATTACATTATTTCATATCAATTTTTTATCAATCTAAAACACATCTCTCAGCAAATCCTATAATCAAAGGTTTAGGACAACACAACGAGAAAAACAAGTTTATGGGATTATAATAAATGTCAGACATTGGCACACCCAATAATTATACCATTGACCAACTGGTTACTGGGGCTGGTGACATAAGACCAACAGTAAAAAACAAAAAAAAAAAAAAAAAAAACAAAAACAAATACGTACCAAAATAATGAATAAATAAATAAATAATAATTATGTTTTAGAATGACCATATAATTGCCAGCCTGTTGTGCCTGGTCGGGACATAAAATCCACACAAATTTTGTATACAAAGGGACAAAAGGTCTGAATAATAAATGGTTAGTGATGACAAATACTACCTGAATGCCTCTCACAATATCTAATTAACAGTTTGACTCACCCAGTGTCACAAGCAGTTGTCATTTTTGTTTTTATTTTCCATGGGAGGAGCTGAGTCACCTTTATGCACACATATTGTTTGTTTGGATAGACTAGCATCACTGAATCCTTTTGTGCAATACCAATTTTAAACTGTGCAAAAGAGACACCAGTATATTTGTGAACATTTGAAAGGTGCAGCCGTTGATCTGATCTGATCTGATCTGATAACATTATGAATACCCAACTGCACCTAGCGCTATTCTGCAGGTAGTCAAATAGAATGTGCATGCCTGTATTTCTGAATCACAGAGCTGCTTTGACATGTGCCATCCTCTAGAAAAAACAAACAGTGATGACACAATGGAATATAAATCCTAATATAATGACAGGTAATTTACAGTCAGTCCAATGGGCAGTTCTTTGGAAACCTGAATCTCCATAGGCTATAATTTTAAGACATAATAGACATATTAAGTATTAAAATATAATTCTATAATACAATTCATATGTGGATGAATCATTTACATTTTGTTATGTATAAACCACAATAATGATCTAGAACAGCGTAATAAAAAACTGGCCTGTAGGTCCTTTGTTTTTTCAAAAGCACAGAACTGAGAACAGAAAGTTTTTATCCCTCCATGCATGACCTGTAGTGATTTCATAAATTAATTAAATTAAGTAAATACAGTGGGGAGATATAGGAGGTAGTTGAAAACAAAGATTTTCTGAGCACTTGAGCTTCAAATGCAATATAATACAGGATTACTGAAATATGCATGAATCAGCCGAAGTATAACTTTGAATAAGCTTATGATGAGCCAAGGGAACGCCATTATTTTATGGTTAAAAGCTCAAAAATAAAGAAGTTAAATATAAACAATGTGGTAAAATTAATCTTCAAAGGCATGGAGCTGGCCTATGTAATAGACTTGACTAGGAAATTAAAAGTAGCACATCCTTGAGCATTTTAAACATAGGTATAAACAGAAACTATTCCTGTATTATGCACAGACTGGGGTGTAACGGACCATTTCTTGCCTGGTTTGATATATGAGCCTGGGTTTGGGTGCTATATGCCTATAGATTAAGTTGATAAGCTATAGAGCGAAGTAGTATTATAAGCTAAATCACTAATTCAACTAGGTTTGCCATCAGAATTTAATGCTATGTTTTGGTAATGAAAGTATTATAATGTATTTATTAATACAGTTTTGCTACTGTATGTATATTATGGACCTTTTCACACCTCACTTCAGTGAATATAACGTTGGAAAGAAAAAATATATAAACGTCATCATATCTGTTCCAGACCAGTTTCACTCATAAACAGGCACACACATAAACTAAGTTTCTATGGACCTGAGTGAGGGTGTATGTGGGTATGGGTATTGAATGTAGATGTATGTCAAACAAACAGCTGATCCTGCAAATGTTGAAACTGAAAGAAGCTCAAATAAGCCTTTTGTTTCTGCTTACTCTTTTTGAGCATTGCTGTGCTTTTTTCATAATATTTTATTTAAGTAAAATATGTGTTGTATAAATAAAAAATTATAATTAAAACAAAATGTTATTATTTCAAAGTCCTTACACACTTTCAGCCATTTGGTTTAAAAAAAAAAAAAAAAGGTTTACATGTTGAAAAACATTATCATCACATTCTTTATTAATCATTTTGAATAGATGACGTAATGGAGACTAAATGAATGTTCTTATTTGTAAATGCATATTATGAAACTCTAAGTGTAATGGAACAATTAAGCAGAGACTCTTTGGCGGGAGCTGAAAATTACACATGTAATTAATATCTTCATTCTTGTGGTGTGCCAGATTAGCTGCTGCTATTGGTAGTTGTTATTCAGTTATTTTCACTAGGCCCCTTTTGAGCCGTGACCGCAAACTCAAACTGACAACCTGTCTTTAATTGGCTCTGAAATATGACAATGACAGTTTTGTGGATTAACACCTATAGATCTCAAACCAGTTTTTTTCAATGCAACAGGAAATGTACTACAGAATAGCCTGCTGTACTCAGGTCACGAAAACAGGTAACATCAAAAAAATGAATAAAACAACAAAACAGCAGTCATTTCCAGGTTAAGTCATCATTGTTCAAAAAGTGCTAATTATCTGGATGAAGCACATATCTATTAAATATCAGCAAATTTGAGTTTTTAAGATAAAATAGTTCCAGACAGACTGCATGCTGAACTGTGCCTTCTGAAAGACATAGAACACCTAAATAATAAGGGGTTGTGGGAGGAGTGAGTTCCTGAGAGTGGGACAGTGACAGGACAGGCTTAGTCCCCAAATACCAACACTGATTCAAATATCAAACTGTTTTCTTATAGAGCATCCAAGCTATTTATTTCAACAGTAAGTCTTTTCATTTGGGTTCCATTTCTATGCTCTCAAAATTCACAGTGGATAAGTATTCATGTCATTTTTGTGGAGCTGATTTGCATACCTGTAATTTCCACATCATGGGAGATATCACCTCTCATTTACTCCTTTCTATCATTATCCCATTCCATTCATGTCAAAGGCAAAAAAATACCATCACTAAGAACAGGCTGCAAGTATGGTACTGTAATGTGCACTATGAATAAGTTATTGCTTTTCCTGGAATGTTCGACAGTGTGAAATTAAACTTACCTGACTTGCTTTTATTTATTAAGTACAGGTGTTGAAGACATTCATCCCTGAGATACTTCACCTCATTGTAGAGCTGACCAGTAATTTGGCCAGGTGGCATTATCTAAGATTCTATAAATATAGATAAGTTTAATGCCATTCTGTGGAACATTTCAGGCAAAGCAAAACATCTCTGAACAAAGATATATGTACCTTTAAGGGCCTTTCACATGCATAAGGTAAGTAGGAAAGGAAAAATAATAAATTGCAGTTTAAGTTCACGTCACTTCACCTATATGCATATCTTTGAGTATTGCAGAACACTCAGTACCTGTATTTGTTGAACTGTTCCACATCTTATAGGAGTGAGGAGGTTTGAGACAGTTGTAGATACAGTATTGAGTTCACTGCTTTTGCTCCTCTTGCTTAAAGTAACTTTGACTGTGAATATGTAGCTTTGTGACTGTAAAGCACATCAGAGCATTGCTTCTATTATTGATATATCCACTCTGTCAATTCACAAATTTGATAAACCACGCCTAATACAATGAAATGGCAAGGACAAAGCCAGATAAGCCAGGATCCAATTACTGTGATTAGTATGACAACAAAATTAAATTTGCCAGCCTCACCTGTCTGCACGTTTTACATGTTTTTATGAGGATAGGTCAATATACCAATAGTATTTCTTTGACTCATAGCATGAAAGTAACTAGTCTATGTTCTTCTATGAGATGCTTATATTAATATTAAAGCATAAATAAGTAAAACATAATGCAATACACAGTAATTTTATTGTCATTTTTTGTCACAAGTTCCTCATTCAAGTGTGATGTGCAGCGTGTGAATGCCAGACTAAGCAGGTCAAACTGGTCTGTCGATACAAATCTCAGCAGGAAGACGTTACAAGTAAACACCCCCTCGTTCATTTCCCCATGTTGCCAAACAAACAGTGAAGACAGAAGCACTACTATAGACATGCCAGAAGGACAGCAGCCGCACTGAGCCAAACAGCACCTCCACACATCACAGCTCCAATAATATGAGACTAGATTCTACCTGATGGACATCCAGGTAAGAATACCTCCGTATGAAAGATGAATATGCAATTAAGAGACAAGGTAGAATTTTTTTTTTTTTTTTTTGTTTGTTTTTTTGATACTTAATACAAAATAATTATAACAGTTTTAAATGTTGAGGTTTAATTAATACGTCATTTCATTAGGCATCAAGTGCCACAAAAGTTTTAAGGTTTGAAGATGTGGTGTTTGGTGAAATTAACATTTAAGAATCATATTGTTGGTTTAAATACAGACAGGCATGTCCCTCTTACACCGCCTCTACATTCAATGCTTTGAATTAATGTGGAAATAATACCATGAATATGTTGAGATTTGACATTTTTGATTGTGTGTGAAAGTGTAAGGATATATTTATGTAACGCACATTGAATTGCCATCTTCTAAATTAATTGTTTAATTATAAATACAAACGCTGGGATTCATTTCATTCATCACATATGTTGACTTAAATGCTGGTCTTGACCTTTAATTCATAAAAAAAAACGAGCAAACAAAATGAATGGGGCATTGTGCTAGCCCCAGGACTCACCTCTACACATAGTGCAAATATGTGATCATTTCATACAGGTCCATTTGTTACTCGTCAAAGTAGATTACCAAACTGATGAATGGCCACTTGTGTACTTTTTGTCTAATACAGGTGTTATTATTGTTCCTAGAGGCAAACAAAGATGGCACACAAAGAGATCCAAGAGGCGAGAGGAAGCAGACCAAGTGAAGACATTACAGAAGAACAATTTCTTAAAGATGTGTACCTTTTTATGAAGAAACGAGACACACCAATAGAGAGGATCCCACACCTGGGCTTCAAACAAAGTACTTACACTTACAAGACACATAAAACACTGTACTAAGAGTTTATATTTCTTTAAAGTTGGAAAAGTAGTAAACATAGATTTTACAAGACCCTACACCTTTTTGAGGAAACAGATCAAAAGCTAATTGAAATTGTACATGCTATTACCTATTGCAGAGTTTTCCTCACAACTACATTTTAGAGCTGAGGTTTCTTTCAGCATTGCATGCATTTTCAACAAATAATTAGTCCCAAAGAATGTAATGTTTATATTATTCTTATGTATGCGCTTTACAAAACTGATGTTAATATAAGTATTTTTTATTTGTCTTTAACAGTTGATTTGTACCTGATGTTCAAGACAGTTAAAGAGCTGGGGGGCTATCACCAGGTAAGCTTCATTTGTTTTTTTTACTATTTTTATTTGTGGTAGTAGTAGTTTTAGTGGTCACTGTAGTAATTAAAGCAGTATAAAAGAGACTGTACATCTTTAGGTGACCGCTCAGCAGCTCTGGAAGCAGGTCTACAATACTCTGGGAGGAAATCCTCGCAGCACAAGTGCAGCCACATGCACCCGACGCCACTATGAGAAGTGAGTGCAGCAATAAGGCTCTGTTTATCTATACTAGATACGCCCACACAAAATGTTTTCTTAACACCTTCAATATACAATTCTGATCTCCAGATTACTGTTGCCATATGAGTGTCACATCAAAGGCCTGCGTCTTAATGCAGTACAGCAGCCAAGGCATTATCATTATGTGGGCTATAGAAAAAACGAAGAGGACGGGCCACTGCCAGCCAAACGCAGATCAATGCTCTTTCCTTTACAGGTACATATTTACATAACTCCTTTACTTTGTTATTTTTTCATGCTTTCATTCTTTGATCTAGTGACACACCCATTTACTTATTATTTATTTACACTGCAATTTATTGTCTTATAACATATTATTTACTGCTATTACCTCTGCAATTAAATTTTAAAAGAGCAGAATGTAAAAGTTACCATACCAGTTAATAATTAGCTATGCATAACAATTCTACAGTAATACAGTTCACTATAAGTCAATATTTTTTACTTTTTTATTTTTTATTTTAATTTTTTAGAAAACAAAAAGTATAAGACAAAATAGTAAACAGTCTCTGCCCTTCCCTTTTCTTATTCTTTTTTAATATTATTTTTATCACATAGTGTTAAATTGTCAACCAAATAGTATGATTTTTTTGTTTGTTTGTTTTTCTTCAGAATCCCTCAGAAGTTTTGTCCGAGCATCACTCAGGCTTGTTTACTTTAAGCTCCTCCTATCCCAAATTCTTCTACCCTGCTTACACCTATCCTCCACTTCCCCAATCACTGTTGCCTTCCCCACGGCTGCCTGTACCACCCCCACCGCCATACTTATCCTGTACTCCTGCCTTACCCAGCCCCACAGAATGCCCATCTCGGCCACCTAACTGCTCGGACCAACCTAAAGACCCACTGGAGCATCTCCGTTACCTGGCCAAGCAGTATGAGAATTCAGCAGGCCTGTCAGAACCTCTCAACTTGAGTGTGAAATCTTTAAACCAGGACATTACCACAAATCCTGCATCTTCCTTTGCACCACCATCATCCATTAAGAACCCAAAGTTTTTAAATAAACCCTCCCCTTTATACACATCTCTGAATACAAATGTGAAAAGTGATGCCAAGAATGGTGTGGGAGCTACGGCTGATGTCTCGTCATTCAGTTTAAAAGACTCTCCATCTCCAAAATCTCCAGTTGCTAGCACTGATGCCGAGCAAAGCAAGGAGGAACCAAGTGAGAGACAGCACAGCCCTGAAGTCAGGTGTATAAATGAGTTAATATCTTCAACTGGAGAAAATGGAGGAAGAATGGAAATCGAAATACCTCTTTCGGTATTTAATAACTGGCTTCAGAAGTATGGTCCCCAAGCCACTTTGCATGGTTCAAGACAGCTGTTAATTCAGGAAGACAGTACTGTAAAAAGCACAGCAATGGAGACGACGCCAGCAAACTTGACCTTTGAGATAAAGCAGAGCAAGTTAGATGAGGAAAATTTACGACACATGCCAAGTCAGAGATCTCCAAGCCAGTATCACTGCAACAATCACAAGCCCACATTTGGTATGCTGAGAAACGCAGTAAGCCGAGATGTCTATCTATTCAATGATGTGAACAAGTCGTACAACATTAAAAGTATGCCTATAGAGGGCTGGGATATGACAAGCAGAAGTGGACCTACACTCCCTAAGCAAGCTAACGTTACCATCAATCCACCCACAGCGCCACAGGACCTCAGAGCCTCTAAGCCTTATGTAACTAAAGATCACAGGCAGCAGCAACAACCTGAGGCAAAGGGTCTAACACAGAAACCAGTCTCTGTGCTGCAACTGACCCCTGAAGAAGTGATGAAACTCAAGAAAATTATCTCCAACTCTTAATGACACCACAACTCCAATCAACTACACTGATTACATTATATCTGTATATAACTGTTTTATAAATGTTTATATTCTAAATAAAAATGCAAGTGTCACCATTTTGTTGATTATTTCAAACAGAATCGCTGACTTTTACAGAAAATCCTAAATCTCACACATGGAAGGGATTGTATCTCTTGTAATAAGGTACATACTTCTCATGATACCGGCACACATGCCTTCTTCAAGAGTTAAACAAAACAATACTGATATTCTGTGACACTCACAACTGGGTCAGTAAGATGACCTCAAACAACTTAAAGAAGATACTTGAGAGACAGCCAGGACAGTGAACCTTTTTTTCCCCTGTCCTTAGTCTGCCCTTGAAAGAATGTATTATCCTCTTTGACACATAATTACAGTCTTTTGTTAGTATTATGTTGTTTTTATTCCCATATTTAAGCACGTTGCCAGGAATCTAGGTGTGGCATTGGCCACTGGCATTGACACACCCATGACAGTGATTTAATGATGACATGCAAATCGATAATCCTTTCTAAATTTAAAGAGCATGTTAGACTACTTTGCAAAAAGAAATGATTAGCAAAATATGAACTGAACATGAAAGTTTAACATTTCTATTTGAGACTGATGAACAAAAAGACATCCACATTACCATTGGGGACAAATCCTTTCTATAATATAAAGCTTCATAGATCTATTAAAGTTAGTTATACATTTAGCTCCATGAAATATTTTGCTGTGTTTGTTTAGTTCAGAAGTATGTTTTTAATTCATATTCATATTAATATATGGACATGAATTATCATAATAATGTCTAAACAAACTTTATTATTAGTACATTCATTTAAGAGTTTAAGAGTTTAATAGTACATCTGATTTTGTGAGCTTCATATCGTTATCATCTCAGACCTGTAGTTAGTGCTGGGGAAGAGTTGAAACTTCACTTCACAATCAACGATTGTGTATGCTTCTTAACAGCTGAAAACACACAGACAAAAATGTATTCAATATGTGCAAATAACTGCTAATTTATTTATTATATAATAGCAGGCCTCACACCTTCCTGACAGTTAAAATATTTCAAACCTCAGGTGGAGCGTTGAGCGCCAATTTTTTATCAGAGAAAAACTGGTATGAGGATGTAACTTGACTGTACTTTTTAGAACAGGTTAACAATAGCAGGAATACAGACATTAAGGACAGTGTCTTGCAATATTTACTAGAAGCAGAAGGAAAATACATTCAGCAAAACATTTGCATAATCATTTCTCTTGCCATAAACATGCAATGTTTAAATAAAGATTAACAGATAAATAAACACTGGAGAATGCATAATCCCCCTAAACTGTACACATATTCCAATGATTTGGCAGTTTATACTAATATCCAAATAAACAAACATATAGCGTGTGAGAGAAATTAGTTTTCTGGCTTACGGAAAATTAGGCTATTAATAAATACTTGAGGAATGATATCAGTGATGTACGTGGTAGATCTCAAGAAAAACAAAGCTGGCGTGACTCATTTATTATGAGACAAAACCCACATTGTCATAAGTGAAGCACACATCTTATTATCAGTATCTCATGATAAACCTGTTGAACAGGATGCTGTCTGTGTAAACCACTGTGTGTGTAAGATATTTTACAAATGTCTGGAGTGTTTTATGAGTGTTTGTCATTCTAACAAGCCAAATATTTAAAATGTCTCAGCTGCATAGAAGCTATTTGTGTAGGCTGACTATGTATATTTCCTAAGATATCAATCTTCTTTACAACTCTAATGCCCCCTGCCAAGTCATGTCAGAACAGATATATAAATCCACAATTTGTAAGGTCATCCATTGTTCATTATGCAATAAACCAATACGTATGGCGTACACCATGAGATCACATCACTGAAAGGTGTGATAAATTTCTTATTTGTGTGCACCTACTCAAAAGTATACATGTTGTGTTGAATTGATACGTTTTTGTCAAATAAAAGCAATTACATGTTTGGGCTTTTTACCTTTTTTTGTAATAGGATGCAAGCAAATTGTGCAAATCCGCTGACAGATCTGATGCCGCAGGCCCTTCTTTGGGTGTTAATGGGGTCACTGGACAAAGACAAAAACAACATGAGATGTCTGTGTTTCTTCCTATACTCATTTATACCATCACATTAATACCCTCAATACCATCACGTCTGGTGACCATTATCTCATCTGCAAGAAAACAAATCTCTGCAGCACTTTCAAATACTCTTATCATTTTATATTCTAGGTGGTTTTCATATATAGCGCCTCTCAAACAGCTTACAATGCATTATTTACTCACTCCACACTTGGCAGTGGTAAGATCAATCTTAGCTGCATAGGGGTAGACAGACAGAACTGAGGCTGCTAATCTGTGCCATTGGCAACTAACCACCACCATCATGCATTCATACTAGGCAAAGTGACCAAAATGTGTTGCTGGATCGGCCACACAGTACACTGGACACAAGCAGGTGAAACCTTCACCAGAAATATTACATGGTGCACCTTGAGGTTTTTAACTTTTAAAAGTCTAAGAAGGAAACTATAAATACTATCACAAGACTGAATTGGGATTGGGATTGAACTAGACCAGTACAAACATGCAGTGCATTTAAATCTCACAATTAGCTTCAATAATTACTTTTCAAGAAACATTTGTTAGGCATTTTGCATTTTATAAGGTGATGATTTGTGGCTGCTGCAAAAATGCGATGAATACTGGTTAAAATTAATTTCCACTAATCTTGTATGCAAGTAATTCTGTTAGAACCTTAATTATTGCTTTCAAATATTCTGGCAATGCAAGTAAAATTCTCCTTACCTATTTCATGAAATAGTGACCCTTGCTGAACTGCTGCAGATTTTGGTGCAAAAGACACGCTGAGTTTCATAAGTTCAGTACAACACTGCTGCCACTGACCTGCCAAAGTACAGACATAATCATAATATATACAATATATTTGTGTGTGTAAGACTACAATAATAGTGAATAATGTTGCCTTGGATCCTCTTCTACAGTCTGTCTAAACAGACAGACTCATTGTAATGTAAGATGTAGGCAGTGTTCATGACAATGACAAAAAAAAGCATTTATTTATTTCTACTGATGAATGGAGGATAAGAGACTAAAATCGGACTGACATCACACTACTGTAACAATAGCTTCATATCTATTGGCTTAAGTGATGTTGACCAACTAGACTGACTAGAACATGTGCAGTATCTCCTAATCTGTAATGCTAAAGTCGAAGTAGCACAATGTGTCATGTTTGAGAAATATTTCTGTACATGTATGTCAAATCAGTGCTTGTGTATGCTGCCTCATTTAAAACAAACAATAAATGTCTTAACTCAGTGCATGAACTCTAAACTATCAAATGAAGTTTTGTCCATATTACTTATTAGATACATAGGTATATTGATGTAGTTTGAACTTGATGATTACAGTTCTTTACAACATTATTATCACACGTCAGCCTTAGTATGTTGCCTCTAGCATCAATATTGTATTTTCAGTGCATTCCAGTGTGATTAGTTGACAGGAAAGGTATTGTTTGTCACCTATATGCACAAACCTAGAATCAATAAATATGAAAATTCAAACACTGTCAAATGAAATACATCTGTGATTTTTCCTCCTTGTCAGTGTGTCCAATAGCCTTTGTGCTTATTATCTTGATTTTAATTTATATAATTTGTTCTTTTACTTTGTTTTTGTGGCTTTACTTCTTTCAGTCTGCATTTAATTGACTGTTAGTCAGCCAATGTATCTGTCAGATAGTGGGGTATTTCATTTTAACTGGTTTAAATTTTCAAATTTATTGATATTATGCTTCTGTATATAGGTGACAAAGAATACCTGTAAGGCATCTGCTCTTCCATGTCAACTAATCACACTGGAATGCACAGAAAATACAGTATTGATACTAGAGGTAACATACTTGACCAGTGGAACTTAAAATATAAAAAAAATATATATATAAAATGCTTTTTGTTCAGGTTCAAAATGTTGCATGCATTTAGCTGGTGTGTTTTGCAATACTTATTCTATTTATAAGGTGTAAACATAATTTGCTTGGTTCAAGCACTTCAATAGACAAGTAATGCAGGTTCCAAAAAATCCTGTCTTGCGACTCCAAGGTAATTATCAAAACACAGAAAGAAAAATGAATGATAATAATATGGTTAGTAGAAGTTCAAGCTGACAGTATGTGTGACATCTTTGTCATGTTTTATTACATCCACATTCTGTACACTGGGACTTTTTAATTAGTTCAAATGCAATTTGTCTATATTTTGGCTTGCCATCAAAAGTAACACTTAATTTAATTTGATGTGAAAATAATACATGTACTAGCCACAACAAGCAAGAACTTTCTGCAGTTTGATCAAGGTGAATTTAGGCTGTTACCCATGCTGTGGAGGTGTTGCCTGAGAGCTTTAGCCCAGCGTTGTGTGTCATCAGCTGCGACTGTGTAGACTTCATCTTCTCTGTCTGTTTTTATGCTGATCATTAAGCTCTGTGGAGAGCCAAGATTCTGCTCTGGTATACAAATGAAAGTATCCTGCCAAGAGTACAAGCTATTATTATTGTTATTATGATGAAGTATAGAAGATAGAACTTTTTGTGACATGTTTAGGTATTCAGACACACAAGTGCTCTTGCTGTTAACTGATATCTCTTAAATATGCATAAGATCACCTTCCTAATAGGGATTACAAGTAATGGGCCAGATTTCTGCTCTTCACTGTGATAGCAGACAAGACTACTCCCCTGGAGGACACCATAGACATTTTCCCAACCGTCATTGCTCGTCTGAAGCACATTGAGAGCATGCACCAACATCAGTAGAAGAATGAGAATGCAAAAAACACAGATGTGAAAAAGCTTTTACCTTAACCTTCAGTTGGCCACATAAAGTTGGTGTCAACATGCACTGAGGCTGAGCCACTAAGCGACAGCAGATGTTACCATACAGAGGCAACCAGAAAGAGCTCTCCTCTGGAAAATTATAGTTAAATTGGCTTGAGATGATTATGAAGCAAAAAAATAATAATTTTAAGATAACCAATAAACAAAAAAACAAAAAAATTAAAAGATGTTCCTCACCAGTTGCTACGAGAGACAAGTCATGTGTCTTGAAACCATCGTGAACATTTTTGAGTTTCAGAGTAACATGGGCCAACAAGCTGAACTTGGGTTCCCTTTGTAAACAATAACTCAGATTGGCTAAAATGACAATACAAAACAGTGATCAAAACATAAATCAGAAGTCATGCTCACAGTGTTGAGGGGTCTGAGATCACTGTTGATGTTTTTCCATTAGGGTTGGATCCACAAACAGCAGCAGACTCAAGAGCAGCACGAAGCTTCTTTCCTGAAAAATTTCCCATTGCTGTGACTCCAAGACTGCCTCGCCTGGTGCCCAGAGAGCCCTCCTCAGCCAGACAACTGCTGTACAACTCTAATCTCAGCATGAAGCCAGGGCCAGCCTCATCACTGTACAGTCAATACAAAAAAGACATAGGCTGGTTAATTATTTACCTTAATCAACATTGCAATTAATACAATGAGTAAATTCTGTATTCACAAAGTAAATGTGTCTTCAAAGCAGATATCAGTCAAGGTTCTGTCTACTATCTGCAGGTCAGTAGTCAAGATCTGAGAGTCACACTGAAGCAGACAGAAGAAGGCACAGCGATGCAGTTCTGTGGCAAAACAAGCAAACAAATAAAGAAATAGCCCAACCTTATATAATCAGAATGGCTGACCATCAGTAGCACAGGCTTTGAGGAGCCCAGGTGCTCCTAACCCACGTGGGCAATCAGAGCTGAGAAATTCAACACATTTGTACCACAGAAAACAGCGCAATAACTCACCTCCCTTGTTTTTAAAGTATTCCGAGTCTTTCCACATCAGAGGAATTCGCAGATCTGAGTAAGAAAAAATAGGCTATAAAGTTAAGGTAAAGTAAGACTTATTTACATACTTATTTAGCAGGTAAATTTTGTGTGGTAAACTGCACTCACCAGATATGGCTAGCTTTCCAAAACACGGAATTAGATCATCAGATAAGCTGTAGGAAATAAATAATGTATACTATTATTTTTAGTTAATAAATATGTAAGCGAACACGGCATGTCATGTGATTAGTCTATAAAGAAGCAGAAAAAGTCTGCCCCCTAGGGTCTATGTGAGGTATGGCCTGAAGTGCCCTTGCCCTGACCTGCCGCCATGTCTTGTGCGTTGCAGGACCTGGTCTCTCCGCATCTTCTGCAGCTGGCTGAGCAGGGCTAGTATGCGGCTGTTGCAGCTCACGAGGTTTTTGGACGCCTCTAGAGCCTGTTCTCTCTGGGAACAGGCTGCAAGCAGTCTGCTGGCTCCATCCCTCATCCTCACCTCCATCTCTATTTGCTCCAGCACCTTTTCAGCCTTGCGGAACAAAATTGCACCTAGTAGTATAACTATGCAGTTATTCATAGTTTAGATTTACATATTTAGTTATATGTGTATATGGTGCTAAGTTGTAGAAAAAATAAGTAAATAAATAAACAACTTTGGTCTTTAGTTCAAAGATTTCCTTGTATACAGGATTAGGCTGTTGCACAAAACATTACATACCAATGGGTTTTATGGTATTAGACTTCTTAAATGCTATATTCACATTTTAAAGGTAATATTTCTTGTATTTAATATTGTTTTCTTAGCAACAATGAATGTTGATTGTTATCTAGCTGTTATCTACACAGATTAGTTTGTTGACATTATTTCAAAAATAAAATGTCAGAGGTTTCCCCACACTGACCTGTGTATTGTTATTCATAGTTGTAGCCAGCCTCTTCTGTCTAGTTCATTCCCACCAAGACAAGTATAAAGTAAACGGCAAGACGTACTGACGTATGAGATTTCAACTTCTAGTTCTAATCTGAACAGCAAACTCTCTTTATGGTCACATGTCTCATGTCTCATGAAGTAATTTTAATCCGCTAACCACATGTGTCTAAGAATACTATGCAAGGTTACTGTAGGTTACAATTTAAACCATACTTATTTTACGCCATACTTATTTGGTTGTCTTACAAAACAAAGAAACCATTTGTAGGTGAATATTTATTAACATATAGATTAGCCTCAACTTAAAGAATGTAGTAATACAATACATGTTTTAGCAATTACAAGAAGCTGCCAAAATGTTGACTGAAAAGGCAAGTTTAGCATTCTGTCTACTTAAAACATAGGGTATAGGGTATTTAAATGTTTAGGATTGGGAAAATATTGTGCAATATTTACAACTTCCTTTTTAATAAAATATAACAATTTCTTGCTATAAATTCACTTTGAGAAATAACTTGATGTTTCTGACCAATTATAGGCCTACTGTGCATACTGTACATAGTACTATACAAACTTGAAGGTAAAACATGAAATCATAATAAATTACAACACAACAAAAATTTAATAAAACAGGAAAAGTAGGTCTTGATCCAGTGTCTAACTTACGACCTTAAATCCTCATCCACTTCTGTAAAAACGTCACTTAGGAAATACTGTGACACATTGGTTGGTTCATCATCAGAGCTCTCCTTTGTGTCACTTTGATGGGGGAGTGGAAGCTAGAACAAATAAAGAACAATACAATGTAGAATAGAAACCAGAGCAAAAGACCCAGAGCATGTGCAATTACCTGAGGCTGATCCATGGCAGATCTGGTATGAGGAGTTTGAGGGGACTTTAGTGCTGCTATACGTTGCATTTGAGGCTGTGATCCCATGGCTTTAAAAGTGGCTTTATTATTCCTAAACACATAGAAAAAATAGAATACAATTACATATTAAATTAATTCTTTTTTTTACTTATTTAATTATCATAATTCAAAAGATAATAAAACAATAGAAATTATGTAAAAACATTTTCACAATATCCATACCTATTGTATTGCTCTTTTCCTTTAGTCTTCTCTGTTTGAGATTGGTTTAGATTCACATTTTTTTCAGTTTCATTAGCAACTGATGCTTCTGATGATTGTCCTTCAGTCAGTGGGTCATGTTGCGCACATGGGGGACCATTTGAAGTTTTTGTTCTTCTAAACAAAACAAAAAAATATGACATCACCACTAAATACAAATGATAAACTGAAAAATCATGGTGACCGAATAATCAAAAGTATTTCGTCCATATAATTAGCCTTACCTTTTATGACTGGTTTTCCCTCTTGTTTCTGAAGTTTGAGCTGGTGCTTTTTCTTTATTCGATTTCCCTGTGACTGAACTATTGCCACTTTCCACCCCTGCGAAAGCATCCTCTACTCGATATTGGGACACACTGGTGAGTTCTTCATCCAATAAGTTGATCACATCTGAGTCATTTTTAGACAGTGGAAACTAAAAAAGAAGAGAATAGAATATTACAGCCACTGTAGTGCTATAAACACTTATAAATTATACTTATAAATACATATAGTAAGAGTCAAAGCACCAGACCTCTGTGGCACATCGCAGACTCCTCCGCTGTTCTTGAGGTTGTACCATGGAGCTGGTTGACTCAGTTTCTTCCAATGTATCAATGAAAATCGCTTCAGGAGATTTTAACGCCTCTTTAAATTTCCTTTGTGACTTTAAGCTTTCACATGGGGCTTTGTTTTTTCTGTTCAAAAAATGATTAATTAAAGGTCAATGAAAATAGTCAATTGTCAATATTTAATCGTACTTATGTTTTCTTACTTATTAGAACTTGCTTTCCCTCTTGTTTTTTTAGTGCCTGCTTGGCTGAGATCCAATGTGGTTTCAATGACAGAGAATGCAGATGGAATTTTAACTGAACTAACTAAGGAAGTTTCTTCTTTAGTAACTGACACTTCTGGGAGTTGCTCTTCCAAAACTTCAAGTGATCCCTCCAGTGGACAACGTGGCTCATTGACAGTTTTTCTGAAAAACAAAGTGTATACATTTCAGTCTGTAACCATTCTTGAAAGACCCTCCACGCTTTACCTTCCATAGAAAACATAAAAAAACCTTTTCATAAAAAGCCCCAAAACCTGGCTCTCCCAAAAACAAGGAATGTACAAATGTGGGACTTGCAATCACTGTACCAACATACCGTACATCTTTGCTGATGTTTTTATTCAGAAGTTATATACCTGAATGAGTTTCACAAATTGCAATACCACACATGTAGTACGCTGCCTGGAATGTGAGCGTGACTCTTTCTTTGTTGGCAGAACCAACAGCAGGCACAGAGATCGTTTAGCTGAACGTAAGTACGCAATCCAGACTAAAAATTCTGATTACCCTATGCCCAAACACATTAAGAGTCAGAGTTATTGAACACATACCAGCCACTGAAAGAGGGGGTGACAGGCTGGGAATCCTCTTGCAGCAAGAAACTTTTTGGATACACAAACTCAAAGCCAGTTGTTTCCCTGGCCCAAACGAGGAAATAGACTTCTCACCTTTTATAAAAAAAATTAATAAATCCTCTACTTGAGCCAATAGCAAAATAGAGCCTGTATGTGCTGTCCAGATTCAATGGGGTTCAGCTATTTTGATAATATAAGTTATATGAAATGTTGTCTTGATATTTTGTATTTTATGATTGCATATTTTCATTTACGTGTGTGCACTTTAAGGAACTGGATTGTACCACCTTGAAGTCTATGTCTAAGATGCTTGCAAATTGTTGCACATGGTATAATTTGTAACAGCTTAATATATTAAGCCGAATCTGCATCTTTCTCGTGACATGACATTACTGCTCACATGACCACACTTTTAAATACTGTCATGCACCTGATGAAGACTCCTATATGAGTTGAAACGTGTCTTTTTAGTGCCCGATTGGCTGAGATCCAACCTTGTTTCAATGACAGAGAATATAGATGGAATTTTCACTGAAACTGAAATGCGCTGACGCAAATAAAGCAAACTTCAATGACAGAATGGCTGGGACCTCCTGATTTTCTTCATGTAATGAAATTAATAAAGACCACCTTTTTCACAATAATGTTGTTATATCCTTTTTATCCGTGTGCCGTCCTTAAAATTTTACTTGGGATATTTACAAAATTAAACAAATCTGTCTATATATTATCCTCACCTATTTTCCCTTTTATTTCTTGTTGTCTCTGCCGTTTGCCCAGTGCCAGTATTATTTGATTTTGCAGTGACTAGACAATCATCACTTTCCACTTCTGTAAAGACGTCACTGATGAAATACTGTGACACATTGGTGGGTTCTTCCTCTAAAAGACTGCTCTCGATCGAGTCACTTTGGGAGACAAAAAGCTAAAACAGAAGCAATAATGCATGTTAATGTGATCTATAGTAATAAAGGTTAACACGGAGCATGTTTAGTATTCCCACCTCATATGTACCATGTAAACTGCTTTGTTGGTTAGACTCTTGTGTTGACCCCGGGACTGTGCTGCATGACAAGGAATCTTTCAAACTGTCCAGAGAAAGTACTTCAGGTGATTTTACTGTTGCAGATTTTGTCTGTTGTGAGTTGTCAATTTTAGCTTCATTTGATATAAAGTTTTTCCTAAACAGAGAAAATATACTATCAATATAAATGTCAAAAAAGATTTAATTATATTTATTTGTATATAATTCAACATTACTATAAGACATATTTATGTTGTCTCACCTATTTTGCCCTTTATTCCCACTTTTCTCAGCAGACTTCCTCTTTATTTTACTGGTCACTGAAGAGCCATCACTTTCTTTCTGCGATGCACTTTCAATATTACGTGGAATCTTCTCTACACTTCTTTCAACTTGTGCAAGATGCTGGGTTATGTCTGTATGCTTGGTTGCTTCCTTGGCAGCAGCCTTTCTCGTCAGTCTTCTACTGTTTGTTTTCGTATCAACAGCACCTGGATTAAGAAAGAAATTTTAAACATTAAGAAAGAAAGTCAGATTAGTTGGAAGATCAAAGTAAATGTGGCACAATAAGTGTATGTAATAAAAGATTACCTCCAACGGCAATATGGCTCCCTGTTGGTGAAGTATTCATTATATTACTATTCCTATTGTCCCCTGCCTCTGGTAAAATTAGTCTTCGAACTGAAGGCTTTTCTGTTAGTACAATTAAAACATAAATTCAGCAACAAATAAGACTGCATAAAATAAACAACCCAAAAATTTACCTTGATGCTCTTCCAGTATGCTTATGTCCTGGTAACAGAAAATCCTTAATGAATAAAAGGGTTTTCTATAAGAGGGTTAATAGTTTTAGTGTTATTTTCACTTACAAAAGAGGGTGCAGATGGCAAATACTCTTCTACAGAAATATGGTCAGATCTAAGAGCTGCTTTTTCTGGTGTTGGAATGTGAATGTTAGAGAGAGAGATGTCAATTCCTGGAGCAGGTGGCACCACAGGCTCAACAGGATTTCTACAGAATTAGACAACAATTTGTTTTCAGTTACAGACAATGAAACCTTACTGTGCATTCTTATCTGTAAGTAGATAAAAGCAAATACTAGCCTTTCCTGTGCCTCCATTACTGGTAGAGGAAGACAAGACTTGGGTGCAGACTCCACGGCTTCCCCTACTGGACAGACTGGTATCTCAGTCAGAGAGAGAATGAAAAATGGCTCATCTGGATCAGATGGGATGTGATCTGGAAACACTTAAGTGACAACGTAATAAAGGTAAAAGTTATAAAACATATGTAAAGAAATATGTTAATTCTGTAAATAGTCAGAGCTACTTACTGCTGGGAAATAGATTCTGGTATTGGAAGTTGCTCTAGATCAATAGAAAATATTCAGTGAAATTATTGCCTTAAAAGTGTCAATAATAAATCTCCATTACCTGTATAGAACTGTCCTGCGGATTATTGGAGCCTGAAGGCTGGGCAGCTGCAGCCTTATTGTGTTGAAGACTAGAAGGTTCTACAGCACCATCTACTGGTCTTGGATGACCAGTGGAGATTTCAGAGGTTTCCGGGTGAATATTGCAAATGGCTTTGCTGTTTTTACAAATGCCTGTACAAATATAAACAGTGTTTACTAAGGTTTAATTAAATAAAGCTAAAGCTAAAGCTAAAAAATATAGCTCTAACCTGTATTATTAAGAATGGTATCCTGAGGTTGTTGCACACTTTTGCTGGAATCAAATGTTGCACTGTGAACAGTGTAGAGACACTAATGTTTAAACACTAATGTCAGTGCTAATATGACTTATATTTCAAGTTTTTCTTACCATTCCAGCTCAGAGATAGAAGCTGATTTGATATTTGTGGTATTTGTTTTTAATTCACTTGAAACCTGTTGTGTTGTGTCCATGGTGCCCATTGAAATCCCCAAGTTTGAAGCGACTGCACTTGATGAGGTTGGTTCAGCATTTTCTGATTTGTACTCATGTGGTACAGTTGAAGAGTCCTGAAGGGTTTGTTGTTTAGATGTTGCAGCTACAGTACTTGATTTTACAGTTGCATGGCTCTTTTCTTTAGACTCCTCTTTTGACTTTATAGTTCGGGGTGATAACACTAAATTGGGTTTAACCTTTGGAATCCATCGCCTTCTTTGAGGCGTACTAAGTTTTGAGCTTTCCAAGGCTGGCTGTGACTGCTGAACAGGCCTGGCGTTTGCAGTTTTATCCTCTTCTGAAGAATGGGTTGAATGCATGTTTCCAAGCTCTACAGTTGTACTCTTAACAGGTTTGAGTTGGTTTGGTTGTTTCTCTGCACATTGGACAGATGGTGTACCACATGTCTCTTGTAAGTGGCCTAAATGTGTTTGAAATTTGCTTTGCGATCCAAGCTCTGTTTGTTCTTGTGAATGACTGGTTTCAAAGTTTTCTGTCCCCTGGCTCTTAAATGTCAATGATGCCTGGGGGCTGTCTTCACATGATACTGTCACAGATTCTGAGATTGAAAGTGCAGGTGGCTGAAGCTTAACTGTTGCTGCAAATCCACTCTCAATCTGCCATTTTTCCTTATTGGTAACACTTGACTTTGAAGACATTTTTGTAGCCCTTGAGGCAAACTCAATGTTTGGCTTAGGTTTAAGCTTGAAAAGTCTTCCTTTTCTTGGCATTGCAGGATTTTTAGAACTCGGCGAATCAAGTTCATCACTGGGTTTGATGACTTGTGTTTCAGAAATGTATGATTCCGGCATCTCATTCGGTGTGCTGAGTAATGTTACATTTTTAGTGTTGGATTGTTCTGAGACAGGCTGAGTAGAGTCTTTCTGACATTCTAAAGACCTGAGCTGACTGGTTCTTGTAATGTCATCATAAACCTGTGCCCTTTCTTCAACAATTTGTTCTGTGGTCCTTAAATCACAAAGGACATTTTGTTTTATTGCCGTTTCCTCCTTAGTCAAAGATAAGCTCTCTGGAGTTGTTGTGAGTTTTGGAGACATGACTGTTTCCAGTATGCCACATTTTTCATAGCTCACTTGTTTATCAGAAATACAGGACGATGGCATCACTATTGTTGGATCGTCTGTTGGTCTGCTTTCAGCATGTGATGGTTCAGACACAGCCCAAGTGGGTTCCAGTTGCTCTGAAAACTGGGGCAGACTGGTTATTGTGGTCTCAAATTCAACCTGTTTGGTTTCTATACCACCACCAACAGTCTGTGTGCGCAGTTTTGTAGTCCTTGAACCAAGGTTAGGCTTAGGTTTTATCTTAGAAAACCTTCCCTTCCTGAGAGGTGACAACTTCTCTTGTTTGCTACACAGTTCCCCACTAGATGTAAATGTCTGTATGTCAGAAGTATGAGATGATGGTAGCTGTACTGTTGGGCTGACTTCAGTTGTTGATGGTTCTGAAACTGCCAGAGGGCATTCTTCCAGTTGCAAAGAAGACTCTACATCAATGCATTGACTTTCAATTTCTGAAAGAAAAACATTGATTTCAGTGTTAAATTCACCTATTTGAAAAAAAATTGTGAAATGCAGTTCTCACTTGATGTGTGATCTGACATAGATGCCTGACTCTGTGTCGGTTGGGACAGATTAGCCAGATTTCCAAATGCCAACAAGGTTTGAGCAGCCTCGTTGTAGCCTTCATCCTCTGATGCTAAAAACAGTGAAGTATTAAAATGGTATATTTTTCCGCACAAAAAGTAATATAATAAAGTACAAAAGACATACTTTCTGTATGTTCCGAAAGGAAGTCAATTACATCCTGGAAAAAAAAGAAGAAAAGAGAAGCATTGCAATAAAACATTGCAATAAAAAACAGTTATTTACTACAAAAAAGAACAAGGATCTGACAGGAGCACATGCATAATAGGAAACTTACAACAAGCAGGTCCAGCTGATGCTCACAGGGTTCAACAGTGCCGCTTTCATTTTGTACTTGCTCACATGAGGCATCAGGGCACAGTGCATTCTTGGACATACCCAACACATCAGGCATGTGGGTCAAAATGTCAAGCTAAGAGTGAAATGAGGGGAGCCATACAGGAGAAGATGCATTTGGAAATGAAGAACCATGCACAAAAAACAGATCAACAACAAAATAAAAAAAAATGTTGGATGAAGTGTTTGAAGCAAGACCTATGATAATAGCATGAGTGACTGGCTATTATGAAGGTAAGACCAACTAGTGATTATGATATCCTTACCTCTTCCATGGTCTCCTCCACCTCTGGGACCACAGGTTTGGGTGAGCACAGACTGGCCGGCACAAACGCACTTGTACTGTTCTCATCGTCATCACGTGGTACATCAGGTTCCTCTTCTTCATTGTCACTCTCTTCTGACTGGGAGGCTCTTAGTGTGATCAATTTTGGTTTCTTTGACTCTTTTGCAGAGTGTTGCTGTGCTGATCTTCCTGATCTTCCTCTCTTCCCAGCAGCTTTGCCTTTGACTTTGACTTTTGTCATGGTGGTGCGTGCAGGAGAGGTCAAAGTGGTATCTGGTGAGTTTGTATCC